>NC_030833.1:35927728-36231608 GCF_001704415.2 Capra hircus
CTTTCAGAGAATTTGGGGAGGTAGGTTTGAACATGTATATGTAGGGTATATGAGGTTTTCACAAAAACTAGTTGGGGTCCTTGGCTAAGAGGAGACTCTGCCTTGGGCCCGCCGGTATAATAAACTGCACTTCACTATCTGCACCATCCTTCTGAGTGAGTTTGTTTCCTGAAACACATGACTGCAACAATATGATGACTCTGTGTTTAGTAGTTATTGAGGAATGCTCACACTGTTTTCCTCAGGGACTGTACCAATGTACATTCCCTCAACAATGCACAGGGCTCCAATTTCTCCACATCCAGGTCAACATTTGTTTTCCTTAAATCTTTTTTTAAATTATAGGCATCCTAGTGAGTGTCAAGTGGTATCTTATGGTTTTGATTTGCATAATCCTAGTCACTAATGATGTTGAGCATGTTTTCATGTGCTTATTGGCCAATTTGTATACTTCTTTTGAGAAATATTGACTTAAGTCCTTTGCCCAACTTTGAATTGGGTTGTTTTGTTGTTGTTGTTGAGTTTTATATATATTCTGGATGTTAATCTCTTATCATATATGTTATTTGCAAATATTCTATCCCATTCTATGTGCTACCTTTTAGCTTTACTGATAGTGTTCTTTGACAAACAATTTTTTTTACAAAATGGAAATATAGTTGATTTACAACATTTTATTAGTTTCAGATGTACAGCAAAGTGATTCAGTTACATATATTTTTTTTCAGATTATCTTCAATAATAAGTTATTATAAGATACTGGATATCACAAAATTTTTAATTTTGATAAAGTCTTATTTTCCATGTTTCTTCTGTTACTGTGATTTTGATGTCATATCCAAAATTCATTGCCATATACAATGTCATGATGCTTCCCCCTATGTTTCATAGCTTTCAGTTCAGTCAGTAGCTCAGTCATGTCTGACTCTTTGGGACCCCATGAATCGCAGCACGCCAGGCCTCCCTGTCCATCACCAACTCCTGGAGTTCACTCAGACTCGCGTCCTTCAAGACAGTGATGCCATCCAGCCATCTTATCTACTCTGTCATTCTCTTTTCCTCTTGCCCCCAATCCCTCCCAGCATCAGAGTCTATTCCAGTGAGTCAATACTTCACATGAGGTGGCCAAAGTACTGGAGTTTCAGCTTCAGCATCATTCCCTCCAAAGAAATCCCAGGACTGATCTCCTTCAGAATGGACTGGTTGGATCTCCTTGCAGTCCAAGGGACTCTCAAGAGTCTTTTCCAACACCACAGTTCAAAAGCATCAATTCTTCGGCGCTCAGCCTTCTTCACAGTCCAACTCTCACATCCATACATGACCACTGGAGAAACCATAGCCTTGACTAGATGGACCTTAGTCGGCAAAGTAATGTCCCTGCTTTTGAATATGCTATCTAGGTTGGTCATAACTTTTCTTCCAA
Source organism: Capra hircus (assembly GCF_001704415.2). NCBI lineage: Eukaryota > Metazoa > Chordata > Mammalia > Artiodactyla > Bovidae > Capra > Capra hircus. The sequence continues at coordinate 35,929,152 of NC_030833.1, forward strand.
GGAGTAAGGTCTTATATTTAGTTCTTCGATTTGTTTTAGGTTAATTGAACATGGAACAACAGACTGGTTCCAAATAGGAAAAGGAGTACGTCAAGGCTGTATATTGTGACCCTGTTTATTTAACTTCCATGCAGAGTACATCATGAGAAATGCTGGGCTGGAAGAAGCACAAGCTGGAATCAAGATTGCCAGGAGAAATATCTATAACCTCAGATATGCAGATAACACCACCCTTATGGCAGAAGTGAAGAGAAACTAAAAAGCTTCTTGATGAAAGTGAAAGAGGAGAGTGAAAAAGTTGGCTTAAAGCTCAACATTCAGAAAATGAAGATCATGGCATCTGGTCCCATCACTTCATGGGAAATAGATGGGGAAACAGTGGAAACAGTGTCAGACTTTATTTTTCTGGGCTCCAAAATCACTGCAGATGGTGACTGCAGCCATGAAATTAAAAGACGCTTACTCCTTGGAAGGAAAGTTATGACCAACCTAGATAGCATATTGAAAAGCAGAGACATTACTTTGCCCACAAAGGTCCGTCTAGTCAAGGCTATGGTTTTTCCTGTCATCATGTATGGATGTGAGAGTTGGACTGTGAAGAAAGCTGAGCGCCAAAGAATTGATGCTTTTGAACTGTGGTGTTGGAGAAGACTCTTGAGAGTCCCTTGGACTGCAAGGAGATCCAACCAGTCCATTCTAAAGGAAATCAGTCCTGGGTGTTCTTTGGAAGGAATGATGCTAAAGCTGAAACTCCAGTACTTTGGCCACCTCATGAGAAGAGTTGACTCATTGGAAAAGACTCTGATGCTGGGAGGGATTGGGGGCAGGAGGAGAAGGGGACGACAGAGGATGAGATGGCTGGATGGCATCACTGACTCGATGGACGTGAGTTTGAGTGAACTCCGGGAGATGGTGATGGACAGAGAGGCCTGGCGTGCTGCAATTCATGGGGTCGCAAAGAGTTGGACACAACTGAGCGACTGAACTGAACTGAATTTTTGTATATAGTGTAAGGCAAGGGTCCAAATTCATTTTTGTACATGTGTATCCAATTTTCCTAGCATCATTTGTGGAAAACCTTTCCCCACTGAATGATCTTTGTTGAAAATTATTTGATCATACATGCAAGGGTCTACTTCTGGGATCTCTATTCCATACTTTTGGTCTATATGTCTGTCTTTATGCCAGTATGATGATTACTGTAGCTTTGTAGTAAATTTAGAAATTGGACCTGTGAGTCTTCCAACTTTTTCACTTTTAATTTTTATTTTAAAAAGTTAATTTGGCTATTTTGGGACCCTGAAAGTCCATGTGAATTTTAGAATCAGCTTGTTAATTCCCCCAAAACAGCAGGTGGAATTTGGACTGCACTGAATCAGTAGATTACTTTGGGGAGTATGACCAGCTTAACAATATTAGTTTTAAATTCATGACCACAGGAGGTCTTTCCACTTATTGAAGTCTTTTAAAATTCCTTCATAATGCTTTGTAGTTTTGAGTGCACAAGTCTTGGATTTCTTCTGTTAAGTTTATTCCTAAGTATTTTATTATTTTTGATGCTGCTGTAAATGAAACAGTTTTTGTAACTTCACAATCAAATTGTTCATGGCCAGTGTAAGAAATATGACTGAGCTTCTGTCTTGCAAGCCTGCTGGATTCACTTATTAGTTTTAATAGGAGTTTAGTGGATTCCTTAGGATTTTCTATATATGAGATCAGGTTATCTGATAACAGAGACCGTTTTACTTCTTTATTTCCAGTTGGAACACCTTTTGTTTCTTTTTCTTACCTAATTTCCCTAGCAAGACCCTCCAATAAATGCGGAACAGAAGCAGTGAGAAGAGATATCTTTGTCTGCTTCCTGATCTTGGGTGAAAAATTCTCAGTCTTCCACTATAACAGATTATATTAGCTGTGGGTTTTTCATAGATGCACTTTATCAGGTTAGAGAAGCTCCCTTCTATTCCTGTTTTGTTAAATGTTTTTATTGTAAAAGGGTATTGGATTTTGTCAAATGATTTTTCTGCATCTTTTGAGATGATCATGTGGTTGTTATCCATTATTCTATTAATATGGTGCATTACTTTAATTTTCATATGTTTAACTGCATATTTATTTTATATTAATGTATTGCAAATCTAAGTACAGCCTAACCGAGAAAAGCCTTGTATGAGACCAGCAGACATTGATTGTTTATTTGCAGTTCTGACCTTAAGTTGGACCTGTACATTGGACAAGAACAGATGGCAAACTGGGACGTGACTGTAACCATGACTTCAAACCACAAACACTCTGATATTTTTAAAAATTATGTTTGTTTTAAAGAAAGGAAATATATATTTGAAAAATGCATGTTGAAAATTGTTTGTTGTTATAATCACATATTCAACCCATGATGATATGAGTATCAATTAAAATAGCTCTATGACTTAAAAGAAAACTGGTGCATGTTATTTCTGATTTAAAACATATTATTTCAGAACTGACCTGTACCAGACTTTGCGTAGCTCAAAGTCACTTAATAAGAAAAACATATGTCAACCTGGAATTTATTTATTTATTTTTTGCCCATAAAAGGCAGTATTAATTGTACTGACAGCATTAGTTACTAACATTTTATTTAAGTATCTCCTTTAGTCCTACCAATGACTCTGGTCCAAGTATGATTAAGTGTTAGTCAATCAGTCGTGTCCAACTCTTTGCGACCCCCATGGACAGTAGCCCACCAGGCTCCTCTGTCCATGGAATTCTCCAGGCAAGAATACTGAGTGAGTTGCCATTCCCTTCTCCAGGCGATCTTCCTGACCCAGGATCAAACCTGGTCGCCTGCATTGCAGGCAGATACTTTGCTGTCTGAGCCACCACGGAAGCCCCCAAATATGATTAAATATTTCATTTTACAGCTGGGAAAACGCCAAAGGTTAAGTAACTTGCCTAAATACTCACAGGTAGTAAGCAGTGATGCCAGGAATTTGACTCAGACTCATTTGACTTCAAAGTTCATTCTCTTCCCCATTCTCTTGTACTCTGGGTACCACAGTTAAAGTTATGCACAAACTCAAAACTGTTCATTTCCCCCTTTCAACTAAAGTGGGACCAAAACCTGAAGGCATAAGGATTCACAGTGTGTCACTTGTTGACCAAATGTTATTTCAACTCAAATCCTCAGTAAGTACTTACCACGTGAATTCAGCCTATGGGATATACCTTATCTAGTAGAGGACACAACTGTATAGAAACTATTTTGTATTTAATTATGCAATATTATTTGAGTAGAAGATCTTTACTGATAAAGTCAAAGCCACCTTTAAGAGGGGGAAAAATAGCCATGCCAAAGTGGCTAGTGATAGATTGGAGGAAATTATGATTTGGTGCATTAAAATTACCACGCAAATGTCATGGAGCAGGAGCCTGGTAATCTACACGTCTAAGCCTAACACTGTGGACCTTCCCTGAGTCCGGCCTCAGGACACTACATGATCTTGGCTTTCCTCTTTACTCTCCAGAAATGACACTGGTTTCTGAGTCTTCTTGCAGCTCCTGAGCCTGAACTCTACAGTCTCAGTTCTCTTACCTCTCTCTTTCCTAGAAATGTTCATCTCAAGCTGCAACCATCACAGCTAAGCAGATGACTTTGTAAATGTGTAATTCCAGTTCTGACCTCCCACTGAGCTCCAATCCTGATGCTTCTATTTGGAGGGTCTACTTGAACAACCAGCATCTTAGAGTCAAGTTATACAAGTTGAACTTCTATTTAAGGTGTCACCTTCACTTCCTCAGGTACAAATTCTTGGGGACATATGTTACTCCTCCACCTCCTGGGCTGAGTTTGCATCTACTAGTTATTCCCAGAATTAGTCGCTTCCATCCCATTTTCATTGCTTTCTCTCAATCCACCTGCATGGATGTCTGCATCAACCTCTTGACTGTCTTCCACTATGAGACGTTGAGAAGAATCTTCACAAGACTTTTCTTAGGCCAAAGTCTAGGGGGTTAGCAAGGCCATTTGATTCTGTGACATGATGTCCATGATGGCAGTGGGAGGTGGGAGAAGGGAGCCAGTTCAATAAAATGTGTAAAGAAAACACATACAGGTTTCAAGATGTCTAAGAGGGACCTCACGCTTTCTTCCTGAGGCCAGCTCCTCTTTGATCTGATATAGAACAGTCATAAGACCTGGAATAACATCTGTCATCCTCTCTCGGAGCAGCAGAGACAAAAGAAGTGCTGGTGCCCATTCCTGGACATGAATACATGCCCAGCCTCTGGTATCAGTGATCCTGAGCCAGACTGCTGCCAGCTGAGCAATCCAGGGCTTCATGCTTGGGTACTTTGGGTAGCTTCATTCTCACGTCTCCCACCAGAAGCCTGTGATAAGGAGGTGGTAAAGAAGGAGCCCTGGGCTGCACATGCAATTCGGGAGAGTGATCAGGTGCCTGGGCTCTGAAATGGGATGGAACCAAGTTCAAATCCTGCTCAGCCACCCTTTAGTTGCTTAACCCTGTAATTAATCTCTTTGAGTGGAACAGGCCATCTGCTCAGCTTCCTGTGAACTCCCAGCTGGAAGGCGTACAAACCACCACTAAAGAGACAAAAAGATGGGGAAAATCCGTTTCCTTCAACTTCTTAGAAGTGAAATATCACCTGTGGTTGGGACAAACACTGGCACACCTCTGAAGTTGGATGGGGGTGGGATCATTACGAGGCTCTCGAAGGCCCTTTAAAACAGAGACACCCACTTAGCCTAACGACAGAGGTTTGAGGTTGCGGACTGGGGCAGGCAAGTTGGGGGCCAGAAGGGAATAGCTCAGGACAATCGAGGGTGAAGCCACCAGCTATCCTTCCCTTTCTCAAGCTCTTCTTAAGTAGGAGCACCAATTTATGGTCCTTCAGTCTCAGTTTTCTTATCTTTGAAATGGGAATCATGAGCCTACCTTACAAGGTTGCTTTGGAAATCACATGAGATGTACATAAAACACTCAGCATAGTGGTTGGGCCATTCACAGAAGATCTGAATATTTCCACATACACTCTGGGGACCTAGTCATATGCCCTAGGAGTGTGTTATTATTTACTTGTTTATAAGCACATGAGAGTTGGCAAAGGGAGGGAACAGATCATTAATACACATAAGACATGTGACTTTTCATTCTGTTGAAGGACCAGTTACTCACTGGTCTGTTATTTCTCTCAGGGTAACTTCCTTTTTATCTATAGTTACAGATATAAATATAAATAATACAAGCAGATTCTATTTACTAACAGTTGGGGGGATCATATCTAATTACTCTATAAGCTCTTCAACTGAAGGGACCCAACTGGCTGACTCTCGCTCTCTCTAAAGGAAGAATCCTCTCTGGCCGCTCTGAGTCTTACAGTTGTTGACCGCCAATCCTGGGCACCAAAAAGAATGCTCAAACAATCTTTGTCAATGAAAAAGACCTGGGATCTTTCCAAGAAGACCTTGAAATTGAATGATACGAAGGGAATGAAGATAGAGGGCAAAGGAGAAAAGATTTTTGTACAATTATTGAGTAGCATAGCTAGGACTGAACTCGGGATTTTTACCTAGGAATTGTATTGATAAAATAATGCAGATTCTCATTCATTAGGTCCCAGGTGGGGTCTGAGATTTCTGCTGTTTCTGGGACCATACTTAGAGTTGCAAGAAGGTTGATATTGCTGAAGCACTTAGAATAGTTTATGGTATGTAGTTTCTGATTCAATAAATGATAGTTATTATTGTTTCTATTACTCGCACTGGCTGAGTTGCATGTAGCTCTTAGACACTGGGCAAGCGCATTTGGGTTTAGAAGTCCATTTTCCATGGACTTGATTGGCTCAGACCAGTGCCTCAGGAATCAAAGATGAATTCAAATGGGCTGGTGAACTGACCATAACAAACTCTGAAGATGCCTTCAGAACCAAGGATTAGAGCTCAAGGAAAAGTGGAACAAACATACAGGAGAATTTTTTTTTTTTTTTTAAAAAGCTGCCTCCTATGTGTGGCAGCAACCAAAGGGTGCTGTAGCAGGAGAGGGTTCTTGTTCTGTGTGCAGCAGGCGGGCTTCCTGCTCTAAGACCAGGCACAGACTAGAGTGGAAACTCTTGAACCTCAGAGAAGTGCGGCCTCCTTAGGCAAAAATGGGTGACACAGAAGCCATGAGATACAGAAAGGTCCCTTGAGGAGGCTTCCAGAGGTAATCTTGCTACTCAACATGAGGGTCTTGGCCATCAGCAAGTACATCATTTAGGAATCCCTGAAAAATTCACAATTTCAGTCCTTCCCCAGACTTAGTAAATCCAAATTTACTAGGTCTACAAATCCTAGCAAATTCAAATTTGTTGAAATTTGCATTTCAACGCATTTCAACAAAGTCCCCAGGAGACTCATATGCATATTACTAATTGACAAGCACTGCTTTGATGGAGTTTCTTTACAAGCGCAGTGGCCACAGGAAAAGAAGCATCCAGATATAGCAGAGAATAAGCCCACTGGTTTCACAAACCCACAGGCAGGACCTCAACTATAGTCATTACTTATCATCACAATTATTTACAGCACTAATAGCAGCAGTTTACATGTGTATAAAGGCTTAGAGTAAAAAAATTGAATGCCTCTACATTCCTTTGATTTATAGACTAAGCATATTATTTCCACTTTGTGGATACAGAAAACCAAGGCTCAGAGAGACTGAATAATCAAATACGCTGCTAAGTCGCTTCAGTCGTGTCTGACTCTGTGCGACCCCGTGGACTGCAGCCTACCAGGCTCCTCCGTCCATGGGATTTTCCAAGCAAGAGTACTGGAGTGGGTTGCCATTGCCTTCTCCTAATCAAATATGAGGTCCCCCTAAAATGACTCTTTGTAACTATACCTCAAAAATTGATCTTCAACACAGAAGCCTAAATTAAAGCTAAATTAAAGCTTTACTCTACTACAGGTCCCTTTATAAGTACGTGGTTTCTCATTAGCTTGTACTAAACTGATCAGTAGAAAAGATCAACATTTTGATCTTCAAATATTAAGATCTTAATACAATACTAAAAACAATATTTTTTAAAGCAATGCAGGCTTTTTGCTTTCAAGTCCAAAGTAATAAAGGTACAGAAATGATTTTTTTTTTCTTAAGAAAAATCACAAGAATTCAGGTCCAAGTTAAGCACTAAGCAGTCACCTTTGGGCACTGTAAATTGATACAAAGGTGCTCTGGGTAGCCCTGGTCCTTTTTCAGCTCTGTTTTCAGAGTCTGTAGTACTGTTGTTTGGACCTCCTATAGCTTATGTTGCTATCTCCAACTCCTGGCTGAGTGCCTGCAGAGAGAAGAGGTTAGTAAATGTCACTGAATGAACAGATGGAGAGACTGATAAACACAAGGGAATGTGACACAGTCCAGGGCCAAAGGAATCTAAGACCTGGATCAGAAGGTTCTGGAAGGGATGTGGCATCCACGTCAGCAAGCAAACTCTTCCTCAAATAGCTAGTGTAATTTCTCTAAGTCCAGACATTCAGACAGCAGCAGGGAAGAGAAGAAGAACAGGAAGTCCTTCCAATGGAATCCATTGGCAAGACTGATTTGTGTGACCTGTTTTGGATAAATGGGGTAGTAAGTCTGTGCTTTGCTGAACACGTCTGTTATCATGCACCTGTATGTCCATCCCATCTCTAGACATTTCCCTCCCTTTCCCTTCTTCTATCTATTTTACCTCCCTCATTTCCTTCTACCCTTTTCCTGTTTTTCTTCTAAGAGAAAGAGTTTGCACAAAAGTTTCCAATTTTCTCATGTCTGAGGCAGAAAAAGAGAAAAAGAAATTTATATGTGCATATCCACCTGAATTATTAATAGCCAGGAAGAGGAGAGAGAATTTCCAGGCAGGTGAGTTGCTGTTGGTGGCTGATGTGGCCTGGAGTTGTGAGAAGGGTGGGTGTGAACGGGAGAAATGAGCTCTGAGGTCAAGAGCTGTGAAAAGCTCTGTTTCCTGAGGTTTGCACTGACCCCCAGAGTCCACCTGCGGCTCCAGGCAGCCTCCAGACGAGGGCACACCCTCCATGCTCTCTCACTTCCGCTGAACCTGACCCCTTGCTAGACCCAAACCTGAACCCCTTCTAAGAGCCATTCTGATCTAAGCCTCTGTTCTTACTATTTCTGGAACGTCTTCTTTGCTCTACATACATCTTTCCCTGTTGTTTGTTTTGGACAGTATGCTTTATAATCACTAACTTCATTGATTTTACCCCACTATAATTCTGTGAGGCAAGTATCTATATTGTTCCCATTACTTTTAATCACTAATCTTTGTTTCTAATGTGTCACGGTATGGTGTAACCACATATTCAACGTCAGTGTTTCTATCCACTAAATCACTGACTCCTGGAGATGAACAGCATGCTTTCTTTCACCGTTTTCCCTGTCTAGGACAAAGCCATGGCTAGCACTCAGCAAACGTTTTCACAGTGTGACACATTTCGTTTCCTAGAGGTGGACTAGAGACAGGGTAAGAGCTCAGGTCTCGGGTGTGCTGCGCTGCGCCGCGCTTAGTCGCTCAGTCATGTCCGACTCTTTGCAGCCCCATGCACTGTAGCCCCTCAGGCTCCTCTGTCCAAGGGGATTCTATAGGCAAGAATACTGGAGTGAGTCGCCATGCCCTCCTCCAGGAGATCTTCCCAACCCAAGGGCTGAACCCAGATCTCCCACGTTGCAGGCAGATTCTTTACCATCTGAGCCACCAGGGAAGCCCCAAGTCTAGGCTGAGGTTAGTTCAAATCAGGCTTCTGTGACCTTTGGATTCATGACCGTCTAGGGCTTGGTCCTCAGCTGCTCTGAGTCTTGATTTCCTACCTCTATATCCATCTCCATCTTTTACTAGACTGTGAACATCAGGGAGACAGGAGCAGTGTTAATTCTTCAATCTACCCCCTTTCACTGTCTCTAAAAAGCATCTAACTGAGTGTCCAGCCATTAGGCATCGAGTTGACTATTCAGTGAATGAATGAATGTTCATAATTCTCTATGCATCTGCCTCCCCATTAAAAAAAAAAAAGGAATTAAAAGGAAAACATGCCCCTTAGCTATTATGGGGAGAGAGACACAATTACACTATGTTATGCAAACAGAAAACTAAACAATGAGACAGGAAAGAGTGACAAAGGATATTGAAAATAGAAATCAAGGTTGGGAACTTACCAAGACCCTGTCTATGGAAAATGTGAATGCTCTCTGGAACTTTCCCAACCCAGTCCCTGAATATGTAACACACTTCCAGAAGATCTTACTCGGACTTTAACATCCCATTAGCAGAAAAAAACGGGGAGTACTGTATAGGTTTTAGGTTCAGAACACAGTCTATTTCTGGGTTTGCAACTGAGGTGCTGAGACGCTTCAAAAAAGGGCAAAGACTGAAGAGCACGCAGTTAAATCAGACTGGAGTGAAGCAGTGAAATAGGACATTAACCCACTTGAAGACCCTTGAGGCCTCCAGCCTTTCCCCTTGGATAACTTTGAAAGGCATCCAGTGAGTTCCAATTTGGGCAGGGGTTTGTTTATTCTGCTTGGTTCAAGTCAGGGCTACAGATCCCTAATGGTTTTCACGTCCCTAAAGGTTTTCCACATTTGGGCAAGATCTATGCTTTATGGAAGCCCAACGAGGCCCTGCTCCCAGCCCCTCGGGCTGAGCAGTCTGCGTCAAGACCAGTCAAAAGCCCAAACTCCGAGAGAAGTTTAGCAGCATATATCCTTTGGCACACGTGTGGGGATTTTCACAATGCTGCTGTGTCATAGTGAAAATGCCTCCATTCTTAATCAACTGTAATTTTTATTACCTTTTCATTTTTCTCCCTGTGATGCTAAATTTTCAAGACCAATCTTTTTTCCTATAAGCACTGCCCTGGGCCAACATAAACTACATGTGTTCACACTGGCTTCTGGCCCTTTATTTTGAGCACACTATTCCTGATCCGGGAATACCCATGCAGGTTTGTGATTACGACTCTCCCTCCTTCCGAGGGTGTCCTACCTCCAGACTCTTGACCTTTGTTGGCAAAATTCAACCTGCTTTAAGAGCCTGTGATGGCTCTCTAATGCTTTAGGTCCAAATTTTTCCCTTGTTTTCTCCAAATTGTGACCACATCTACCAACTTAGCCTTATGCCTCCTTGTATTCCCCTCCATGAGATCTCGACTGAGAATCACTTCCTCATTCTCACCCTTTACTTTATCTCACATATTTTTCTTGCCTGAGACCCCTTGCTTGAATGAGACCCCTCTCCCCCATTTCCAAGCAGAAACAGGTTCACAGAAGACATCCCTGCTTCCAGCCCAGCCCCCTAAACCCAAGAACTGAAATTCTCCCTGGCATACCACCCAGGGCACCCAAAAGAAGATGTCTGCAGGGCTGGGCAGGTGAGAAAATGAGACCCGGGCTGGGAGGGAGACAACCCAGCAGTGGGGTTGGGGTGGGTAGGGAGGGTGGGCTGAGCTGGTGCATCTTGCTCGGAGGCAGGTGTATGGATTAGGGCCAGGGGAGAATGGGGGCCCAGGGGAGAATGGGGACCCAGGGGTGCCAAAATAGATAGAACTCTACAGTCTAACTCAAAATTTCTCTAATTTAAAAAAATACTGAAGCTGTCAAGGAAAAATCCACATGGCCTGGATTTGGCCCACCAGGGAGTTTTTGCTTCCTTGGTTAAAGCAAGACACTGCTATGACTCAGTACTGAGTGAGTCTGGCCTGGAGTGGAGGAGTGTTAACAGTCCCCCTGGGCCTACGGGGCGGGTAGTGGGGGTGGGGAGGTATCATCAATCTTCCTTTCTAGTCCACACCACAAACCTTTCTTCTAAACTTCTTGGAATACACTTCCCAGGAAGTAGAGAGAGCTGGGTTACTAGGTTATTTGTCCTTTGCCTGCCTCCTCAGAACAACCACAGAGTACTAAGGCTCATCTGAGCTGTAGCTTTCTTTCAGAGTACCCTTTATTCTCTGATTCAATATCCTCGGTGGTTTTAAATGCTAACATTTTTATCTGGATATAAAGAGGGCTAAAGTCATCTCAAGCTGATTTTTGTCTGAATCATCCTTTTGAAAGAGAAATCCTATTGTGTCCCTTCATCTGTTTGAAACTTGGTTTTCCATGGCTCCCAAGGATACAGACAGGGGCCCTTAACTAGAGTCTGTCCTTTCTGGCAGCTTGCTTTACTTTTCCGTGGCTTAGCTTCTTCTCATGTAAAAATATGAGTTTTAAATTAGATTAAAAACAAACAAACAAACAAAAAACTTGTCAGAGTGTCCGGCTCACTGTGAGCACCCAATATCTGCTAGCCTTTGTCATTCTGAGTTCTCCAGACTGTCTTGAGAGGGAACCCTCCAGATCTCAGCTGTCCACTCAAACTTCAAACCTGCCATATTCCTGGCTGTCCTGGGGCCTTGGCAAACGATGACTTCTGTCTGGAACATTCTTCTTGCTCCCCTTCCCTTAGATAACTAAGGAGAGCCTTTAGCCTTACATGGAAGCCTTCTCTGCTTGGGTCAAATCCCCCTTTTAGAGGGTCACATGCACATGGCCCTTCCCCTGGTAGCATGCACCATGGCCACAACTTGTCGTTTATTTTTGTAATTACTTGATTCCCTTCTGGTCTTTAAGTTCCATGTGGGTGGGTACAATGTCTGTTCTATTCCTGGTAGCTGGCAGTAAAGGTATTTAATAATATTTGCAAGATAAATGAATTTCCACCACCAGCGGCCTGTCCTTGGCATGCGTGGGGGTATGATGACCGCTGAGAAGACGGCATTCCCCCAAATACAGAGAGGGAATATAGACCCCTCTCTCAGTGTGAGGGCTGTGGAATGGAGGTGCCTTCATCTCTTTGCTCAGGAAAGAGACTCCAGACCCTTCAAAGCAGGGCTAATGCAGAGACTGGGGTCACTCCTTTTCCCCTTTTCTCTTTTCTCAACAACAGCGTAGGTCCACTTTGCAGAGATAAGACCCTCAAGTGCCCTTGTCAATTGGCTCAGGGGTACGAGGACACATAGAGCAGAGACAGAAACAGACCAGAGAGAAGTCATTCCATGGCTGTCTGCCTTAACATGGGCCAGGGCAGGACTCTCTCACTCAGAGGCCAAGGAAGATCAAAGGCTTAAATATTCCTTGTATGGCTCTCAGACGGTCTGACTTCTGCCCTGTACCTCCAGTCACAGATTGAGCAGGATGGGGACCAGCCCAAGTGAGTTTTGTAAATGATACTTGAAAAATAGTCATTGCTGGTAAGTTAACTCTGGATGGTGATGGTCATGGGTTCGAACCAGATGGCTTCAAATTTCTTTCCTGGTTTTAGTATGGGGAATTGTATGTTATCTTGAGTTGCATGTATGTATTCATTTACTTATTTTTTCACTCAACAAAATATTTTCTGAGACATCCTCTCCCATTTGGTTGATTCTGTGCTATGACTCTTCAGCCGTAGATAGGAAGATCCTTCCACCCACCCCTACAGGTTCCCATAATAAAGAATGCTGCAGATGTCTTAGCAATCCTGGGAGGAGTACAGGGCAAGGAGGCAGCAGGTACACAGAGAAGAGATCAATTTTGTAGTCTGGATGGACTTGCAATCAAATTGGGGGTTCTATGTTATATTTATGTATGTACACATTCACACGCGTGTATGTACACACGCACACAAGGTCAGTACAGGGTGAAATGTGAGTCGGAGTTAAAACTGTAGGATTTCCTGCTGGTTAAGAACTTGGGCTGGGGATCAGAGAGACTTGGAGACCAAACGCAGGCTTTGCCCCTTTAAGCCCAGCTAAAGGTTTTAGTTCTAGACTTGGTAGTCCATAAGCTCAGATCCTGTGCATTGCAAGAGTCTTTGAAACTGTTATACTCTCAGTTTCCCTCCATGTTTCTAGATCATCCACAAAAATTTCTGCTTGAAATGGATTTTAGACCAGTATGCTTACTAATGCACAAGTTGAGTGATTCTGGGTGTGAATCGGGGTAAAATACCCATGACTGTTAGCAACGGTGTTTCTGGTGAATGTAAAATTCACAAGGAGAGCCTCAGAGGGGCTGAAGCAACCATTTGTTCAGGTCATCATAGAATCATTTGTTATTACAATGAAATAGAGAGTAAAAAAGACTTAAAATGCCAAATATGTACATATTTCCAGCTGGCAAAACATTTTATACTTTCCAGAAGATGGCAAAATCTTCTGTTAGAGTTTAGTCCATTGAAAACCAAACATTCTTAAAATGTCCACTTACAACTTTAACTGTACTAGTAATTTCTTGGTTTTAAGACTCAATTCCGACAGAAGTTTAAATAATGACTCAGACTGTCCTGAGATCTTCTCTTTTTTCCTCTTAAATATTTGCTACTAACCCACATGTTATCATAAACAAATTTTAAGTATATTCCACTATGTTCTATAAATGTTCCCATGGACAAGAATTTTCCTAGCTCATTTAAGTGAGGTTTTTGTCCTTTAAAAAGGTAAACAATTTAAAAACACTCAAAAGGATTAGTTACATATATTGAAACATTTAATTTTATTGTAAAGAGTAACGCATCTTCATAAAAATGTACAAACTCTAACTTGAACACTAAATTTTATACCAATCTTAGTAGACATGGTGCCCAATCCCAGGAATAAATGCTTAGTGTCTTTTCTACTCTGGAGGGAACAGAGATGATACCAGCAAAAAAAAGGAACTAAAACAACAGAAGCATCATAATAGAGGTGAGAGCTTGTTTTCCTTAGTTACATAAGGTGTTCACATTTCTCCAGGCTCTTAAGTGATTTTAGAAACCTCAGACTTCGCTCAAGTTGGTACAGGGACCCTCTGAGCCCCTATATTCTGTTTTTATCTCAACTATAACATTTATTACCATCTGAAAATTGCAGGGATGTTTGTCCATCTCCTGCACTATCAGGTAACTTTCTTGAAAGTTAAGACTTTGTCTAATTCACTGTTTTATCCTCAGGGCCTAGCACAGTGCTTGTTGCATAGAAGATGCTCAACAACTGTTTGTTAAATGAATTCATGAATGATCTGATGTATGAATCTTAAGGAAAACCTTACAAAGGGGCAGACTCCAGCCTCTAGATACCTCCTTTCAAGTGTCCTGTAAGGATGTGAGGGCAATCTGGTTGTGACATCTGTCACCCCACTGATCGCCAGGGTTGATTCGGCTGATCTGGCTGGCCAGGCGGGTGTCCCCTTCCTCCCTCACTGCTCCATGTGTGTCCCTCCCGAAGCTGCACACTCGGTCAAAGAGGACGACCATCCCCGATAGAGGAGGACCGGTCTTCAGTCAAGGGTATATGAGTAGCTGCGCTCCCCTGCTAGAACTTCCAAACAAGCTGTCAAGTGTCCTGTAAGATACTACGTTTCTGAGTCCAGAGCCAGGGAAACCTGGAGGTTTGCGTGCATCTAAGACTGAGCTAAGAGCAGAGCACCTGAATTAAGAACAGTGGAAGGCTGGCATTTCAAGCAGCTGGTAAGGGTGGCAGCAATCATCATCTCTACCCTCGTCATCCTCAGCATCACATCATCAACCTAACATTTACTGAACAGAGATGCCAGATGCCTTGCTCAGTTCTTTATACACATTATCTCATTTAGTCCTCAGAACACCTCTGTGAAGTTGTCACTTTTATTCCTGATTTATGGTGGCAGGCACTAAAGCCTAGAAAGTAAAGTCACCTATTCAAGATGGCATAGTGTTGAAATCGAGACTCAAACCCAAGATAGAATGACATTCCCAGTCAATTTCTTTTAACCATGAAGCAATTAATAGGACAAAGAGGGCCCCAGTAATACTTTTCTTATTCATTCTAAGCCCTTCTCCTCACTCACTTTAACAAAGCCTCTGTCCCCCTTCTCATCTGAATGTGAGCCCCAAATGGCTGCAGAAAACAGTATCATTGGAAACAAGGGGCTTGAATCCATCAGTTTGCACAAAGGCTCCAAATGCCTCTTTTCAACCAGTAGTTACGTAGTATGGACAAGAACATCAACATTCAAACAGTATAAATGCGTAGCAGGTGACAAATAAAAGGCCTCTCTTGCAGGCAACCATTTTTGCATGATTCTGGGCCTATTCTTTGACAGTTATCTTTTAACTGTAAAAAAGATTTTGGAGATTTCCCTGATGGTCCAGTGCTTAAGAATCTACCTGCCAATGCAGGGGATATGGGTTCCACACCTGGTCTGAGAACTAAGGTTCCACATGCCTCAGGGCAACTAAGACTCATGCAATCTAACTACTGAAGCCCAAATGCCCCAGAGTCCGTGCTCCACAACAAAAGAAATCACCGCAATGAGAAGCCCGAGCATGTGCTGCAACTATAATAGCTCCAAGTAGAGAAACCCGCATGCAGCAACAAAGACCCAACCCAGCCAAAAATAAATAAATAATAAAGTACAATTTAAGGATGGAAAGAAAAGATTTGCATCTCATTAAAATATATATATTCCCTTCCCTTTCAAGAACAGTGTATTTAATCACCTAGATGGAAGATGAGAAATTTGGCCCATTCTCCCCATCACTGCAAATTACATCTTTTTAGTTTTATTTTTCTGTTGATAACTGTATTGTTTCAGCTTTAAATACTATTCTTCCTGTGCTTTCTTTTTTTTTAATTTATTTTAAATTGATTTAAATACTATTCTTAATCATCTCTCTTTATATTTCAATTTAAATGTATTGCTTAACTCCCCCAACGTTATCCAGCTGCTCTTTCTCCTTCTCTAAACCTTCCTTTTCCAAGATCAATGCAATGATTTCTTATTCCAGGTTGTTTGGGGGGAACATTTACTTACTGACATTGAAAAGTCATATTTTAAGACTTCTTGATTTAAAATAGTTATATGAGTTCAGTGTCATATGCAATAAGCAAGCTTTGGAGGAAAGGATTGGAATTTGTTGTTTTTTGGGGTACAGAGTTTCAAATAACTATCTTGCAAATGGTTTTCTGAAACATGGCCCACTCTGAGTTTTTGGAACTAGGACTTGGTATTTTTATGATCAGTTCAAATATGGGATGAGATGGTTGGATGGCATTACTGACTCAAAGGACATGAGTTTAAGCAAGTTCCGGGAGTTGGTGATGGACAGGGAAGCCTGGCATGCTGCAGTCCATGGCATTGCAGAATCGGAACACGACTGACCGACTGAACTGAACTGAACAAATACGGAAAGTCCAAGTGACTGACTGGGGTTGCTGTCCTCACCAGTCATCTCTCTGAATTTAGTGTTAGGATTTAACCAACCCTTAACTTCTTGATTTCTTGATGCAATGGGAAGGATAGATGAGCATATGATCCAACAATTCAATTAACTTTTACCAACATTGGAAGGATGTACTACTAGTGGTAACAACAAGGGACAATTTTGTGCACTGTACAAAAGTCTGTACCCAAGTGGAAGAGAGATTTGAGTCTACATGCTGTGCACTAAATGATGTACGTGGCGATGAGGCTTCATCACTCTGGAGAGAGTGAAGAGGGGGCCTTTTTGTAATTTTTACAGATTACAATGGGCCAGCAGTAACCGACACTGCCTTAGCAATGCTGTTGTTCATTTGCTCAGTTATGTCCGACTCTTTTCAACCCCATGGACTGCAGCATGCCAGGCCTCTCTGTCCCTCCCCATCTCCCCGAGTTTACCCAAGTTCATGTCCATTGCATCAGTGATGCTGTCCAGCCATCTCATCCTCAGACGCCTTCTCCTTCTGCCCTCAATCCTTCCCAGTATCAGGGACTTTTCCAATGAGTCAGCTGTTTGCATCAG
Source organism: Capra hircus (assembly GCF_001704415.2). NCBI lineage: Eukaryota > Metazoa > Chordata > Mammalia > Artiodactyla > Bovidae > Capra > Capra hircus. The sequence goes on from NC_030833.1 coordinate 35,945,937, forward strand.
ATGACCAAAATACTTGAGTTTCAGCTTCAGCATCAGCCCTTCCAATGAGTACTCAGGGTTGATTTCCCTTAAGATTGAGCGGCTTCGTCTCCTTGCTGTTCAAGGGACTCTCAGGAGCCTTAGCAATGCCTCATCCTAAATGCCTCCAGTTCTCACTACTCTTTCCTTGCATCCACCTTCTACACCAGGCATTCTCACCTGAAGTATCAGAGATTCAAGCTCTTCCCCTCCCCCTTTGGCCATGCTTTTTTTTTCCCCCATTGGTCATGCCTCGTAGCTTACAGTATCTTAGTTCCTCAACCAGAGATTAAGCCTGGGCCCTGGGCAGTGAAATCATGGAGTCCTAACCACTGAACTGCCAGGGAATTCCTGATCAGAGACTCTTGATTTGGTAGGTTTGGGATGAAGCCAAGGAAAGCTATTTTGTGGACACTCAGGCTGGGCGATTCTGATGCAGGTGGGCTAAAGATGATTCTTTGAGCAGCCCCACTCCACACTGCAGCCAGATGGATCTTTCTAAAGGATCTGATCACATCACATCCTTCCTTAGAACTCTTCTGTGTCTCTCCTACTTACAAGGTAGAATCCAAGCTCTTTATCATGAATTACAGCCCCCTGGAGACCTATCTTCTTGCCCCATACCTTCTTATTTACTTCCTGTGCACCTCAAACTTTGGCCATAACAGCATGGTAGACCAGCACTCCCTGAACACATCATGCCTTTTCCTGTCTCAAGTCTTTACTTCTGGGTGCTCTGTTTCCTCTACCAGTTACCATTGGCTCCTCTATCTGTCCCTGATGCTCACAGGGGAATTTTCTTCATCAGTCAACACCCCAGGTCTCTATTCCAACCCACCAGATCCCTCTCTTCACAAAGCCCAGCTTAGGAACCACTACAGAAAGAAAAGGAGATCGTGTTTTTACGGGGTAGCAAGTGAGGAGTAAATGGGCTGATACAGTTAAGGGGGCTCTGGACCCCCAGAGGCAAGAGGTGTCTGAGGAAGAAGGGAGAAGAGTTCAGACAGGGAGCAAGGAAGGCCCTGGTGATAGCTCTGTAACCATTCCAGGACTTTGTGCTGATAGTACCTTCTGAGACACTGAAAATAACTTTTGTACCAGCTTGGACACTTACTCAATGTATCTGCACTTTCATTTGGTATGAGCCTGATATGTTTGTGTAGCCCACAGTGAAAATTAATGCTTTCTTTGGTTCTAAAATTATCTCATTCAATTAAATGTGATAAAGAGCAACGATCACATGTTCCTTGATTCTGTGAACACATCTGCCCCTGGAATCCATGAAAGTTTATGGACTGTCTGTTATGTGCCTGGTCCTGTGTCAGGCAAGATGCTCATGGGAGAGGAGGATGAATATTAGAGACTGAGACCAGAAAAATCCATAATCAATTAACACAAAGCAGAAATGGACAGTGCCATTGGAGAGCTGCAAACATGTCTGCATCATAGCTGTGACCACAGGCCCTGGAGAAGCTTGATCTGAGTTGGCTACACACACTGACTAGTTGTATGACCTTAGGCAAGTCATTTAACCTCTGTGAGCTTTAGTCTCCTAGCACTAACAATTTCTTCCTTACAGGATCTCCAAAAAAGGACTGTCGTAGTTTCCTAGCACTGCCCTAACAAAATACCACCACTGGATGGTTTAAAACAACAGAACTTTGTTTTCAGTTCTAGAGGCTAGAGGTCCAAAAGCAAGGTGTTGGCAGGGCCACACTCCCTCTTATACTCTGGTAAGAATTTTCTCCTGTCTCTTTCCAGCGGCTGCTGCTGGCTGGCAGTCCTTGGCATTCCTTGGTTTGCATGCATCACTCTGATCTCTGCCTCTCGTCTCACATGGTGTTCATCCCAACATGGTCTGTCTGCCTGTTTCTTCTTTTGATAAGGAAAACCATTCACTGGGTTTAGGGCCCATTCTAACAGAAAACAACCTCATCTTAATGCAATTACATCTGCAAAGATATTACTGCCAAATAAAGTCCCATCATAGGATCTGGGCTTTGAACTTCAACGTATCTCTTTCAAGGGACACAAGTCAACCCAAAAGGACTACATGAAATAATGCAGATGAAGGACTTGGTGCATTGGCTGAAACACAATAAGGACTCAACAGGCTGCCTGAGTTCAAGCACAGACTTTATCACAGACTACCCGTGCACCCTTAAGCAAGTTTCTTCATATCTCTGGGCCTCAGTTTCCTCATTAGTAAATAGTACCTCTCTCATTGGATCATTGAATGGTTTTCAATGAAGTTGAACATGTGAAGCATTCAGAGTAATACCTGGCACCCAGCAAGAACTAAAAAAATAATATTCACAACTATTACTATGATTCTAATTCCAGCCCTTCCCTATGCCCAACTTTCTCTTTACAGATGGGAGAGTTTACAACTTCACATATAACAGTAATAAGGATGTCAGCTTGGAAAGGTTTTCTTAAAAAGTTAGTTCCTCTGCTTGACCCTCCTCCTCCCCCAAAATACACTTGATTGTTTTGACTCAAGAATCATCATATCTCTGGTAATATTTGAGGCTGATGACTTCGTGCTGCCCTGGAGCCTTGGAGATGTTCCGCCTTGTTATAAGCAGGGGTATGGAGTCACACTTGTCAGAAATACTGCGCAGGTTAAGGTCACATATAGACGTCAAGTCACACTCCTGGATCATGCCTGGCCACATGTATCCCAAGGCAGAGGGCTTTCATCCTGCACCCACCAAGCTTCCTGGCCCCATGAGCTACAGACCCCACCTTCAACTGACTAGACTTGAACTTTGTGAATCTTTTTAGGGTGGTGGTAAGGGCTATTTCAGTAAACTGGAATCCTATTATTACATTTTCAATGAAGTGAGAAATATTATCTTACAAGTTGAAGGCTTCCAGATGTGATCTTTCCATTCTTCACTGAGGTGACACCGCCCTAGACAATAGTGGGCACTGAATAAATACTTCTCAGTTGATTAACTGGTATCAAAACATACCCCAAGTTGCATTAAAGCATACTTTAACATCAAGAAAATAATTTCAAGGTCACAAAACTAGTAAGTCAGATTTAAATACACTTAAATCTTGGAATTAGAACCATGGAGACATCTTCTCTTGCCTGGTAGGCATGTAAAGCGTAATTGTTTTGATTATGAGGAAGTCAACCAAGACAGCCTTCATAAACTAAATTATTTGTGAGGTACAATCACATAGTTCAAATGTGTGTGTGTATATTCCTATTAGGTCTTCCTATTTTTATACGCAAAGGTATTCACTTTAGAAAAAGACACAAATAGAATATACTTATTGCAGCAGAAGACAATAAGTTGAAAATTATTAGACCTTTCTATCAGAAACAGAATATTCCCCATTTTCAAATAAGAATATTACATCTGCAGGGCACTTTTTCTTTTCATGTGAAAGTGAAAGCGTAAGTCGTTCTGTCACGTCCAACTCTGTGACCCCATGGACTGTAGCCCGTCAGGCTCCTCTGTCCATGGAATTCTCCAAGCAAGAATACTGGAGTGGGTTACCATGCCCTCCTCCAGGGGACCTTCCCGACCCAGGGATGGAACCCAGGTCTCCCGCATGCAGATTTTTTACTATCTGAACCACCAGGGAAACTCTTTATTTTCATATTAATATTCTATTTATAGTCTAATCTATGATGAATAACTTTATTTATTAATAACTATTCTATACATACACACACCCAAACTGGTTAAAAAATGAGCATTTCCTACTACATAATTTAAATATGGGTGACTATGCTTTGTCCAAGTTACATGTAAATATTTACTCTTTTGATTTACAAACTTAGGAACAAGCTGATACAAAATGTACACTTGAAAACAGCCACATTATATTGAAAAATCCTCTTCCTTATCACTATTTTTTTTTTTACTTTTGCTATTTCAGTGCTTTGAAGTGAAGTGAAATGAAGTCGCTCAGTTGTGTCCAACTCTTTGTGACCCCATGGACTGTAGCCCACCAGGCTCCGCAGTCCCTGGAATTCTCCAGGCAAGAGTACTGGAGTGGGTTGCCATTTCCTTCTCCCATTACTATCAATTACCCCATTCCTTTCTCTCCCTTTTGACCTAATCTTGCTTTTGTAATTTTTAGTGGGGAGTACATTGGAAAAAAGAAAAGTAGGCAATAGATTTAGAAAGCGTCTTTCTGATTATTGAAGTCAAGAACTCTTTTGGCTGCCACTGCTCTATAGAGTTGGTCCTGGGATTCTAGCAAGGTTAATGGGGAGGAGGAAAAGGGGGATTAGATGGGAAGCAGAAAGATCTTGACTGTATTCAACTAGTGGAAGTCCCTGACAGGATGGAGTAAGTTCTCCATTTTCCATTTTTTGAGACAGTATGCTGCTGCTGCTGCTGCTGCTAAGTCTCTTCAGTCGTGTCTGACTCTGTGCGACCCCATAGACGGCAGCCCACCAGGCTCCTCCGTCCCTGGGATTCTCCAGGCAAGAACACTGGAGTGGGTTGCCGTTTCCTTCTCCAATGCATGAAAGTGAAAGTGAAAGTGAAGTCGCTCAGTCACATCCGACTCTTAGCGACCTCACGGACCGCAGCCCACCAGGCTCCTCGGTCCATGGGATTTTCCAGGCAAGAGTACTGGAGTGCGGTGCCATTGCCTTCTCCTTGAGACAGTATATCCTTGCTGATTGATGCATCATATCAGAAAATGTTTCTCATTATTTGGCAAACTTTCCATTGAGGAGACAGACCATCCTCACTGGTCCTGAAGGCAGAAAACCAGGAATGAACTGACTGTCGGCTGATTTTTTAGAGCTACTCATACCACTGGAGGGGTGCAAACTGATGAAGATGTTGGAGAGTTAGAAGAATCTTGTAGATTGTGGTAATGCTGCAGAGCTGGCCAATCAACCCTGACATTATCAAGTCCTGACTTGGGAATGCCCTGTGAGCAATGAAGAAATTGGTTGGACATTTTCTCTTCCTATTCTTACCTACTACAGGCAGCTCCAACCCTCATTTTGTAATCATAACCACTTCCAGGAGATAAGTTGACTTGGGGCATCTGTAGGTCACCTAGAAAGCTGTCTTCACATTTCTTTTTCACAAACTTGGTTCTTTCTAACATCTTAATGGACCTGGCACTAGAGACCTGCATCATGTGTTCCTCCTGTTTAAATCCTTTTATTTGTGAGTGTGTGTGAATTTGTGTAAAAACACATATAACGAAATTTAGCATCTTAACCATTTTTAATACAGCTGAGTTGTATTGAGTAAATTCATATTGTTACACAATTATCACCAGGATCCATCCTCAGAATTCTTCATCTTGCAAAATGAAACTCTGTGCCCATTGACAGTAACTCCGCATCCAAACCCTCCCTCCACCAGCCCCTACAACCACAGTTCTACTCTCCGTCTCGATGCTTTGGACTATTCTAAGCACCCCCACACGAAAGGAATCATATAGCATTTGTTTTTCATCCTCCTTTTTTCCCCCCCTACCTTTTCTAACTTGATTTAATCCACTTTCAATGTGATCTCTCTCATGGAAAAGGTCATTCTTTTTGACCCTCTTCCTTACTTTTTCCCTCTGGGAAAAAATTACAAACTCTGTCCTGTCTCCCTCTTCCCCTTCATTCCATTTATAAGCCTCTCATTAAAAGAAAAGAAAGTTACTGGGATAATAATTTTCTGAATCTTTCACATTAGGTATGAGTTTCAAAATATAATTAACCATAATAACAGAACTATAGATGCCAACATCTAAAATCTCTGAAATGGCCCAAAGTTCTTTACAAAATCTCCATGCAAGTTTTACTTTAACTCTACTCATCTGAATTAAAATGGTTCCCCCTCAACAACAAATGCCTTTTAACTCATTTGTATTGCTTTTTTTCCTGGAGGCTGATGCTCAGTATTCTAATAATTGTGTTTTTCTTTCTATTCCATGGGAAGTGTGTAGATTTCAACTGTGTTGTGGGTTAAGGAGGTTTTTGAGGACTAAAGTCTGGAACCAAATCACAATGTTTAATATTGCTTCTCCAGGAAAGCGTTCTGAGTTCCACACAGCTCCTAAGAAATGAACTCTGGAACATGAGTCGTTTATAACCTGGAGACTGAGTGTGTCACACACTTCCCACAGATTTTCATTAGTGACACAGAGCTGAAAGTTGTTGGCCTGCTCGATGCCACAGAACACACAGTGAACAATAAAGCAAGCAGGCAAACACGGCATAGCAGCCAAGCATGTCGTCCAGACCCTGCTGGAGCAGGAGGCCGACAGAGCTCAAGACCCAGCTACTCAATATGCTGACCCTATAGGCTCTCTAGACACTCCGTGATTTTTGAACGGCCACGTATGGTTTTTTAAGATGTATTACATTCCACTGCATGTTGAAGAACCATATATTTCACACAGCACATACAGATTTTGAAAACCCCATGGGCAAAAGCACTGAAGCTGAAAAAGATGTCCAAGAGAGCAAGGTAGAGATACAGAAATTATCTTGGAGCCGAAGCCAACCTGCTAACTATATTATTCAGCAGAAACTACTTACAGACGGATATCAGACACTATTGTTTCTGCAAAACAGAAAGTTAAAAGAAACTCCCAACTCTTGCATAAAACCCAGTTCAATGATAACTCATTAGCTGATGATCCAACAAGTCCCAGAGATGGGAATGCTGATCTCAGAGTTCTGATCTGAACAGGAACGTGCAAAGAGCAATGGAGATCAATTTACTTACTATCAGGGCAACAGACACCTTAACTAATGGCCTCCTTTTTTCTCCCCAAAGGTCTGTGTAAGACTGGAGGCAGTCTGCCTGGGAACCAAAACACAACATTTGGGGAGCCTGGAGATATGTCCTTTTTCAATTAACAGAGAAGAAACAAAGTGGCTTTTATTGACTTTGTTCCTTAGCAGCCAAACCATTTGTCACATGGACCATTAACTCTACTTCCAAACGCTTTGAACTCTTAGAGTCACTTCCACATTATTTGGCTTTTAACTCTCTGCAGTCTGTTCTTTGAATACTTGGTGCATGCAAATCTGGCTGCCTCACTAGGATGATAAAAACTTAAAGGCAAGAAAACTGACTTGTATGTTATTAGGATCTCCCATAAGCCCTACACACTGCTTGGCACAGGGCGGGTATCTGATATAAAAGCCTGATTAACACACAGGATAAGCTCCTTACATAGAGTCGCAAGCATTGAAGCTCTGCCAACTCTATATGTCAATTTCAACTCGAATTCCCAGGGAGATCACTGATGCAGAATGCAAGCTTGGCAGTTACCGGGAGCCACATCAGAATAGAGAAATCTTGAATCCTGTGGGTAGGGGAAACCCTTACTCCCTAGCGACTACAAGTTCCATGGGTGGAAAAGTGAAAGTGAAAGTCACTCAGTTGTATCTGACTTTTTGCGACCCCATGGACTATACACGCCACGGAATTCTCCAGGCCAGAACACTGGAGTGGGTAGCCTTTCTTTCCTCCAGGGGGTCTTTTCCATGGGGGTAAGGGCTATGTTTTGTCCCCAACCCAGAACGCAGGGGCTCAAAAAATGTATGCTGAATGAATGAAACATATATGAATCTGAGTTTCTCCTCTTTAGTCTCTGGGATTAGTGGTCCCCATCTTGTGTTTTTCTTCTTTCATCATTTATAACCTATCCACAACAGTTAACGTGAGACCAGAAAACAAATCAGCATGGCATCCACATGGTACACAGACAGGTGTGGACCTCCTCTAGGGTCTTCCCAAGGGTGCTGGGGTGGGGCGGGGTAGGGGAGGTTGAGGGTCAAGGAGGAAGACCACTGCTGTGATAATCGCAGGTCTGGGGCTTGCTGTGGAGGGACGAGAGGGGCTCTCCTTGCGAGAATTGGCAGGATGTCAGAGAGGGTTCTTGGCAGCCCCTGAGCAGTGGAACGCTGCTCTGCATGGTCCCTGTCTGGCTGGCAGCTTCCTGCCAGGGAAGGATGCCAAGTGGGTGGTGACAGCTGTGCAGTGCACAAATCTCCATTGGTGCGCGGCCATTTCTAACCTGCCTGTCTGCCACTTGTTGGTAGCAGCTGGGAAGTTCTGATGCAGAGACCCCATACTCCACTAGTTTTCATTTCTTAGCAGGATTTCTGACTATCTTAGTCTTTTAAGATGGGAGTCGTTGGAAGATAGCCTTTAGCTTCTCTGATCAACATGAACCTATTAATTCTGTGTAGGCAAGAGGACTCTATTCCACTCGGTTTTGAGTGAAACAGTTGGTTTTCACTGTGACCACATGACTACACTTTTTCACGAGCTTTTTCATTTTTATTTTTTTTACAGTAGTTGACATCTGTCATATACCACCACTAGGAGAAATCATCTATTAGAATAACTTAAAAAAATTAAACACAGCCTTTTAGTCATTTACTTCTTTTTAAAAAGAAACTTCAAAATCTTAACGTTCATTATTTGGCATGCTTACACCGTAAGGGATTTTGGTAAAGGACTATCATTTTATATTCTTTTAAAGCAGCTACCCTTCCTGAAAGTTGTTGATAAGAGGACTCAATTTTCCATGAGGAGATGAATAAATGTTAACTCAGATTCTTTTCTGCATTGAACGATGAAGAGTTAAAAGTGAAACGTCAGACGGTACCTTTCAGCATCATTCGTCCTGTGGATCCTCCAAAAGAATTGAGGAGGCTGCTTCTTGCTCCTAATGATGTGGTGGCTTCCAGGAGAGAGCCGGTGATGTACTGAGATATGGAAGTCCTTTGCAGGGTGGCACGATACTCACACACTGTGTCTCGGACACATTGCTTTAAGTACGGACTGACGCTGATCCTTTCATGGGCTGTCTCGGAGGCTGGGAGCTTGGCGAAAAAATGGAGAAGAGATCTAATTGTCTCTTCCGTGGCTTCTCCCCTTCTCACTGCACTGTAGATCTGTGAATAGCACAAAGTACAGGAAGTATTAATCTAGTTTCTTAGAAAAGCAAATTAACTTGTTGACAAAATGCCAAGATGACTTATTAAGAAAGAAGTCTCAGTCGCTCTAAGCGCAAACACTCGTGAACACTGGGCTCATACATTAACCTGAACATTCTACAGACACCATTTATTTGGGAAAGCTATGTGCAGTTATGAAATAGGTCGTTCAAACAACCCTGCTATCAAACAGAGCACTTACAACTTGTACCAACCAAAAATATATTCAGCTCAAATTTCTCCTCCTCTTTATCAGAGCAAAGCTCGTCTACAGTGGGACAATGGCATACCTTTCCTATTTGTCGATCTGGACTCTCTTGAGTGACTCCCCCAGATCTGTCTATCTCCAAGGAACCCTGCAGACTCACATTCATGAGGAATCCTCCTTTCATGCTCAGAATGAAGTAAGGGTGAGTGGGTTAAGGGGCAGGAGAACTTCTATGTTCCCTTTTTGGTTATAAGCTTTCAATCCATCAGCTTGGATCAAAGTCTTTGAATCCTTTTTCCCCTCTTCCTCCCTGACCTCCACATCCAGTGAAATGACATCCTGTGCGCTTCTCCTTCCTTCCTCTCTTCCTTCTGCCTCTGCCACTATCCTGATTTCCTCTTTCCTTCATCATCTGAACTCACCAAGAATTATTTCAAAGATATTGGATTATTACAACATTTTCCCAGCCATAATTCCAACCCACTTCAGTGCAATTGTTCAACATGCATTCATGTAGCTCTGCTCTGTGCAAGGCACTGCATTGAAAGATGTAAAGTGTTTACGAAGAGTAACAGACACCCCTTGCGCTGTAGGACTTCACAATCTAATTTAGAAAGTGAGACCTGAAAGTTATGAGGTTTGACATTATATCTGGGAGGTATGGGGTTTTGTCAAGGTCTCTGGGAAGCCGGAGCCTTCTTGGCAGTGTATAAATGCCAGAGAAGAAAGATAGCACAGGGTGAATTAATCTAGCTTTCTGATGGTGGAATAAATGTTTACTATATTGTGTTGTCTCCATCATGCTACCTTGAGCACCATGCCTTGGTTGACAATTGGTGCATTAAATTAAAAAATTGTTCTTCTGTGTTTATATACCAGTTATGTGTTAGGCCTTGGTAAATACAACAGCTTCTCCTCTCTGAGAGTTCACAGTCTAATAAGGAGGGTGAACAGATAAGAAGTTCAGGGTAGGGTGACAGTGGAGGTCATTTCCTCTGGTGACAGCGATGAGCGGCGAGGGAAGGGAAGAACCTTGCATGCCCTCCAGACTCCGCACACACCCTTGTGATGCTGCACACTCCAAAGCTCACCTTAACTAGCACGCCAGGGTACTCAAAAGGACCCCTATGGAGCTAGTCTGTGGTAACACCCAGACTAGATTCCTACTCTGCCTTCCTCTGCTTTCTGGTATAGACTTTCCATTTGAAGACAGGGTGTGGAATCTTTAATTCTGTTGTTAAATTCCTAGTGGCCACAGAGATGGTGTGCTGGGACAGAAGGAGCCCAGGCTTTGGGGTCAGGTTTGTGGGGTTGCACACCCAGCTCTGCCTTGACCAGTCAGAGAGGATACTAATGCCCATTCTTAGAGATGTTCTGGGATTCCCCCCGACAATACATACAAAGTGCTCAGTCTGGTGTCTAGAAACGGTGCCCATTAGCACCGAGCAAGAAGAGAATGGACCCTGCTCTAAACAATCATCAGGTGATTGTATAACAACAGAGCACAGTCTATGAAATTCACAGTGATGGAGTTATACCCTTGCTCTTACGTGCTGGATAATGTCATCCTAACCTTATTTGGGTGTATTGTGAGGACAAATGGGGGTAGAGAGTTGCAGAGCTCAGGACCTGCTTTTCTTCTCCCAGCTCCAAATCACACAGGCAATCTCTAACACACTAAGTCTCAAAAGAGTCCATCAGAAGTAAACACTCTGGATGTTCAGAGAAGAGAACCCACTGTGAGATTTAAGAGGTAAAGATAAAGAAAGAAGCCTGGCTCTAACTGGGGCAGCTGAGGGAGGCAAGTCACATGGCAAGTAAGGGTGAAGAGGCTGGAAAACATTGTGTCCTGGGGACAGTGAGGAGAGCAGGTATTAAGAGCAGAGAGTGTAGGGAAATCACTGGGGAATTGAAAAGGTCAGTTGGCTTGACAAAGGAGAGCCTTGAAAGTCAAGAAAAGAGGTTTAATCTATCAGAGATGGGTAGCCCTTCACTGTTTCTGGTCTATTTGTTTGTTTTCAGTGGAGGAAAGCTGCTAAAAAGGCCCAGTGGCTCAGTGCTAAAGAACCTGCCTGCAGCGCAGATGCAGGTTCAATCCCTGGGTTGAGAAGATCCCCTGGAGCGGAGCATGGCAACCCACTCCAGTATTCTTGTCAGGGACATCTCATGGACAGAGGAGCCTGGCAGGCTACAGTCCATGGGGTCGCAAAGAGTCGAATACAACCGAGAAACTTCACTTTCTTTCACTTTGCCACCGGCAGGCACATAGTGAATCTCTCCTAGATTATCCAATGGCTAGTCCACTTGCCATCACAGACACGCGAGAGAGCCCAGCAAAGATCAGCTCATCCAAACTAGGAGAACCGTCCAGACAATTCACAGGAACACGAGCTATATAAATGACTGCTGTATAAACCATGAAGCATTGGGAATGCCTTGGCACAGGGCAAAAGTCAACTTACACAATGATGATGTGGTAGGTGCAATGATAAGTATTTCCTTGCATGATATCTGAATCCACACACTAGCCCTATGAGGTTGACTCATTTTGCAGATGGGGACAGTGAGCCTAGAGAGGCAGAGTGAGACAATTAACTTCACACAGCTGGTAAGCAACTGAGCCAAGACTGAAGCTGGGTTTGTCCAGCTCTGTGGTTCCGCTTTATCCATTGCACTAAACACGGTCACACCCAAAACCCAAACAACAGCATTCAAGAAAATGTTGTTATTTGGCAAGAGTGTTAAGTGATGTTAACATTGCAGTTGTTATAGTTTTTATTCATGATAATTCCTTTCATGATCACCCTAAAGTACTTTGGAAAACAGTCAAGTTACGACTAATGAACGAGCAAATATGTTTCCTTTTTATGGAGATTTGTAGTTTAAATTACAAGGTGAAAAAATATATAAACTTTATCTCACTTGATTAATGTGGTAATAGAAGGTGCTGAAAATTAGACAGACTAATGCCCTATATGGGTCAATATCTTTTTTGATATAAAAGCAGCATCTAACAACAGGGCATCCAATCTTGGTAAAAAGATATGTGTCCATCCATTTATCCAACGATTGATTTTTATTTATTGAAAACATACATTGCGCCAAGCCCAGTGGCTTTGGGGATCCAGCAGAAAGCAAAAAGAACTTTATTTTACTGGAGGAAGGCAGACAATAAACAAGTAAATCAAATAAGTTAGCTAAAAATTGCAGGCTATTATAAATAATCAAGATACATTTCAGATATGGACTCTACAGGACTTGCTAAAGTCACTGGGAATGAAGGAAGGAGTCAAAATTTTTATAGTTGGCCATTGTGGAGTTCTTAGAACTTTTAAGATCTATATATATTTTTTAGATTCCACATAGAAATGATAACATATTTGTCTTTGAGATAAATATAAAGCATTTGTCTTTCTATGTATATTTGCATAATATAAATATAAATTAATATAAATATTATAAATTGACTATACTTCAATAAAAAAGATTTATATAAAGAACTATAGATCAATGTTGCCAAAAGTGCCCTTCATAGCACCTATGTTTACCCACCACTGTGAAGTGTGAGTGGGTCCCCTCCATGGAATTACACTTCCACTATGGCGGGGCTGTGTTGGAGAAGCATGACCTCAATATTATGAAGTTACTTGCATAAAAGCAAGCAGTCCTTAGATAATACTGAAGGAGACATTTGAAGTTCCTTGTGACTCAAGAAACCAACACTGGGACGTGGAGTTCAGATCCAAACCCAAATAAAACAAACATTCAAGGCTGGGTAATTCAGACAGAGATGAAATCAGACTTAAGAGCACTGAAAGACATAAAGCAGCCAGGCACATCGGGTCCATAGCACTCACCCAGGAGGAAAGCTCCTTCTTCTGTACAGCCAGAAAGGGCTTTGTCTTATCTTGACTTCTACTTGGGTCAAAGAGAGTGCTTGACAAGGGGAGTCAATTTTGTACTTGCTCTGTTCCAAAAGCTTTCTTTCTAGGGTCAGAGCTCTGGAAAATCACAGTGTTCTAAGATCTGATAGCATATCTCATGAAATCTTTCAACAAGAAGAAGGCTTTTTACTTAGGTGTCCATTGACCCTTAACAGTAATATTTGTGGGCTTCCCTGGTGGTTCAGACAGTAAAGAATCTGCCTGCCAATGCAGGAGACCTGGGTTCAGTACCTGGGTCAGGAAGATCCCCTGGAGAAGGGAATGATTACCCACTGCAGTATTCTTACACTGGAAATCCCATGGACAGAGGAGCCTGGCAGGCTACAGTCCATGGGATCTCAAAGAGTTGGACATGACTAAGTGATGAGCACACACACACACACACACACACACAATAATGCTTGTAATCACCACAACATCTAATGAATGTTTAAAATGTCTCACTGAGCACTGAGACACGATTTCATCGAAACTCCAGAACAGCTCTAGAAAGAGGTCCTACTATTACCATCACATAAAAATAAGGCACTAATGCGCATACACCTGACTCAGCATCAGGACTCTGCATCTGTAAGCCAGTACTGCTAGCCACCAAACCAAACAGTTAGAGAAGCCTATACTGCTGTTGTCAAAGAAACCTTTTTTTTAGAGAGGGGTAGATAGCTAGTGGGAAGCTCCTGTATGGCACAGGGACCTCAGCTTGGTGCTCTGTGATAACCTAGAGGGGTGGGATGGGGTGGGTGGGAGGGAGAATCAAGAGAGAGGGCATATATGTATACATATAGCTAACTCATGTTGTTGTACAGCAGAAACTAACACAAATGGTAAAATAATTATATTCCAATTAAAAAAAAAAAGCTAGAAAGTAAGGTAGAGTAGATGCAAAGTACTGATAAATTTACCAACAGCTGAATTCGCAACAACAATGCTACTGACCAATAGACAGTGGAGTCATACTTTCAAAATCTGAAAAGAGAACCTAGATTACTATGGGTATTGCAGTAGCGATCCTGCCACCTCTCTTTATGGTCTGCTTCCTCCCTCTAGAATGCAACTTCAAGAGGATTTTATTTCCTTTTTCACTCCTCTATCACCAGCGTCTGGAAGTTTTGGCATTACAGCTTCTCAATAAATAGCTCTTGATTGAATTAATGAAGGTCTTTTATATCTTCACCAAGAAATTGGCTAGAATCCTTTAGTTTTTTGGTCATGACCTTACTGGATTCATCTAAACCACAGGTGGCATTGTATTGTCACCTGTATGTGCTGAACATCAGATACAGAAGTCACATGCAATAGCACCAAATCTTTACAAAGCATTCAGAAAAGCTGCAACCAGATGAGGCTCTAATTGTGATCTGAGGGGCTCCCCAGGTGGCTCAGTGGTAAAGAATCTGCCTGCCAGTGAAGGAGACACAGAAGACATGGGTTCAATCCCTGGGTTGGGAAGATTCTTTGGAGGAGGAAATGGCAACTCACTCCAGTGTTCTTGCCTGGAAAGTTCCATGGATTAGATGGAATTCCATGGATTAAATTCCATTAAATTCCATTCCATGGATTAAATTCCTGGTGGGCTACAGTCCATGGAGTTACAAAGAGTCGGACACAACTGTGTGACTGAGCACGCACGAGCACGCACACAAATGTGATCTTTTCTGAGAAATTCACCAATAGTTTAACATTATCCCATTATCATTTGCTGATTTTCCTAAGAGTTGAGAATGCTTAATCAGATCTAGTTTCCATGCTGAGTTTTCATGAAAATGATGATTTGAAAGAATCATGGGTGTTTTCCTTCCTGGCTTACTTCACTCTGTATAATCGGCTCCAGTTTCATCCACCTCATTAGAACTGATTCAAATGTATTCTTTTTGATGGCTGAGTAATACTCCATTGTATATATGTACCACGGCTTTCTTATCCATTCATCTGCTGATGGACATCTAGGTTGCTTCCATGTCCTGGCTATTATAAACAGTGCTGCGATGACCATTGGGGTACATGTGTCTCTTTCAATTCTAGTTTCCTCGGTGTGTATGCCCAGCAGTGCAGTATACTAACGCATATATATGGAATTTAGAAAGATGGTAACGATAACCCTGTATGCGAGACAGCAAAAGAGACACAGATGTACAGAACAGACTTTTTGACTCTGTGGGAGAGGGAGAGGGTGGGATGATTTGGGAGAATGGCACTGAAACATGTATAATATCATATAAGACATGAATTGCCAGTCTAGGTTCGATGCAGGATACAGGATGCTTGGGGCTGGTGCTCTGGGATAACCCAGAGGGATGGTATGGAGAGGGAGGTGGGAGGGGGGTTCGGAGTGGGAACTTATGTACACCCATGGCGGATTCATGTTGATGTATGGCAAAACCAATACAGTATTGTAAAGTAAAAAAAAATTTAAAAATAAAAATAAAAGGATCATGGGGCTTAGAGAAAACAGATACGGATTCAATATGGACTTTCTGGATTCAGCAAATGCTGAGTTGCAGTTACAGAGACTATGGTACATGCATGAGGACAATGACAAAAAAAAAAAAGGACAAACTCTGTCCTGTGATCAAAACCCACCCCCTACCACAGTTTTCTAGATCTAACATGAAGGGGTCAACTAACATTATCCGTACATCCCTCTTAGTGTTACTGTTTGATGACCAATACGTCTCAGCTTTCTTAAATGGAGGACAGAGGATATTGATTAACCTTAACTTTAATGATAATTTTGATCAGATACTTTTTAATTTTTTTGAGTAGAATTGATTTACAATGTTACCTTACTTTCTGCTGTACAGCAAAGTGAATCATATATCCATATACACACGTACACTTTTTGTAGATTCTGTTCCCACATAGGTCATTACAAAGTATTGAGTAGGGTTCCCTGTGCTCTACAGTAGGTTCTTATTATCTGTTTTACATATAGTAGTATGTACATGTCAATCCCCATCTCCCAGTTGATCTCTCCCCACCTTCCCCCTTGGTAACCATGTTTGTTACCTGCATTTGTGAATCTGTTTTGGAAATAGGTTCATTTGCACCATTTTTCCTAGATTTCACATACAAGTGATATCATATGATACTGGTCTCTCTCTGACTTACTTCACTCAGTATGCCAGTCTCTAGGCTCATCCACGTCACTGCAGATGGCATCATTTCATTCTCTTTTTAGATCATCATTATTCTTGAATACAGCCTATAGTCAGTATCTCACTTATCAGCGTTCTCCTTCAACATCATCTGTCATTTCTCACTAGTGACTATATATCCACTTCTAACAGCACCCTTAAACTCCCCAAAATGTGATACTTAAAGTAGCCTGAGCTGGAAAAACAAATAACCACGGTTATCTGAACTGTGTAAACTGAGAGTTAATAGGCTGGGGAACAATGCAGGAGCCTTCCTCAAGGAATCAAATGTGAGAGTTGTGGTTTGGAAAGCCCTTTTACTGGTCTCATGGGCCCCTTTCCTAAATTCTGGATTCCAGAAGCAGTGTTCTAGAAGGCTGAAATGCTGGAAGCTTGATTTCTGATGGATGTGTGTGTCTACACAAAATGCAGTGACATAAAAACCGCCAAGTTTCCTGAAGAGTCAACAGACACAGTGAGGCTGTTATGGGCTGGAGGGTGGTAGCTGAGGCAGCCTGGAGGCCAGAGCGGTAAGGATGGGGAGAAGGAATTTGGTAGCAAGCCCGTTGCTTCCTTTGCTCTTCATTCTACATTCCATTCAAGTGCCTGTGCAGAGAATTCCATTCTACTGAGAATATTCAGACCATGCACGAGACACTGACCAAACAGAGCTCCACAGAGCCAAAAATAAAGACTTTGCTAAGGCCAGGCCAATTAACCAGAGCTATGCCACCCGCTTCTGTAGGAAGTCAAAACTTTATGACTGCAGGAAACGTCTAAGGAGTGTGAGGGGATGTCCCCAGGACACTTGATAATCTGGGAAGGTAAAGGCTGGGAATGAAGGCCCTTCCACATATCTTCCTCCAATCCACATTTTACACTTGTGTTCAGATTTTGCCTCCTCCATGCAGCTTTCCCCCAGCTTCAGCAAGAACTGAGCACCACTTTTTTGAGTTCCAGCTGCCCCCATAGAAAACTCTATAGTGGCACTTTCTGTAGACTGGGGAAGTCGCTGTTTACTCCCCCTCCAGGCTTTGAGCTCCCCAGGTGGGGACGGCAGTCATGTTTTGTTCCACATTTTGTCCCCAGCAGGAAGCACACTGCCTAGCTCCTTGCAGGCAGTGAAGAGAGGGGGTAGGGGTGAAAGCACTGAAATCCTTAGAGCAGGTGCTCAAAGCGTGGTGCCCAGAACAACAGCCGCAGCACCTGGGAACTTGTTAGAAATACATATTCTTGGGCCCCACCTCAGACCTACTAAACCCAAAACTCTGGGGTTGGGGCCCAGAAATCTGCTTTGTAACAAGCCTTCTGGGTGATCTTGATTCCTGCTAAAGTTTGAGAACCTGATATTTTATGAGATCACATTACTTTTCATTTCTGACGGCACTTCTCATGTTATCCGTCCCATAAACATGCACATCCATGCCATCTGCCTTCTAGAATGGGAGCTCCTGAGGGCAGGGGGGAGGTGCTCATGTCTCTCTATTTCCCCAAAGCCCCTACCTCAGAGTCCAGCACAGGGCCAACTCGATAAATGCTATTTTCATGAAGAAGCATCTCTTGCAGAAATTCCATGCAGCTATTCATGTACCAGGCCTTTCTGAAACAATGCTTCTAGCTTAATATTTCCCAAGATGAATCATGTCTGAGATACTAATTCTACTGGGAATTACCATACAGATGAATCATATTTGTAATGAGAAAACCTGGCTGCCAACGAAGCCTCTTGAAAAAATAATCGAATCAGTACAAATGGATTATGTTGGGAGGCTTGTGATGTCAGGCTGTGAATTAGGTCGACAGAAGGGATTTAAAGGCCTGAACTACCAGGCTCCCTGCAGCTCCAAGGAGCAGCGGGTCAGTTAATGAATCACATGGGGACAAAGCCCCTGCAAGACAAAAACAAACTTTCACAAATCCTCTAGATTGTGTTGCCCTGGCTCAGAGGCTTGGGGCAGCGTTCTTGCTCAGATATGCACCTTGGAAGCTATGAGGGAAAGAAAGTTCCTGAAGTCCTGTGGCTCCAGGCTGCTGTGTCCACAACAGGTAGATGAGACCAAGATCAATCTGTAGGGCTAGGTTGTTTGCTTCCTGAGCCCCAACTGGATCCCTACTCACCAAGCTTCTAACTTCCCTTCCTCTGCCCAGCTCAAAAGGATCAGTTCAGTTCAGTCTCTCAGTCACGTCTGACTCTTTATGACCCCATGGACTGCAGCACGCCAGGCCTCCCTGTCCATCACCAACTCCCAACATCAAACTCATGTCCATTGAGTCGGTGATGCCATCCAACCATCTCATCCTCTGTTGTCCCCTTCTCCTCCTGCTTTCAATCTTTCCCAGCATCAGGGTCTTTTCCAATAAGTTGATTCTTCGCATCAGGTGGTCAAAGTATTGGAGTTTCAGCATCAGTCCTTCCAATGAATATTCAGGACTGATTTCCTTTAGGATGGACCGGTTGGATCTCCTTGCAGTCCAAGGGACTCTCAAGGGTCTTTCTCAACACCACAGTTCAAAAGCATCAATTCTTCAGTGCTCAGCTTTCTTTATAGTCCAACTCTCACATCCATACATGACTACTGAAAAAACCATAGCTTTGACTAGACAGGCCTTTGTTGGCAAAGTGAGGTCTCTGCTTTTTAATATGCTGTCTAGGTTGGTCATAACTTTTCTTCCAAGAGCAAGTGTCTTTTAATTTCATGGCTTCAGTCATCATCTGCAGTGATTTTGGAACCCCCCAAAATAAAGTCAGCCACTGTTTCCACTGTTTCCCTATCTATTTCCCATGAAGTGATGGGACCAGATGCCATGATCTTAGTTTTCTGAATGTTGAGTTTTAAGCCAACTTTTTCACTCTTCTCTTTCACTTTCATGAAGAGGCTCTTTAGTTCCTCTTCACTTTCTGTCATAAGGGTGGTGTCATCTGCATATCTGAGGTTATTGATATTTCTCCTGGCAATCTTGATTCCAGTGTGTGCTTCATCCAGTCCAGCATTTCTCATGATGCACTCTGCATAGAAGTTAAATAAGCGGGGTGACACAGCCTTGACATACTCCTTTCCCAATTTGGAACCAGTCTGTTGTTCCATGTCCAGTTCTAACTGTTGCTTCTTGACCCGCATACAGATTTCTCAGGAGGCAGGTCAGGTGGTCTGGTATTACCATCTCTTTAAGAATTTCCCACAGTTTGTTGTGATCAAAAGCATCAGTGGAACCATCTATCCTGATGGCCCCAAGAGGCCCCTTTCTGCCTGGGTCATTGCTTCTGGACCAACCAATACTACCTTTCCTCCTTCTGTTCTTTGCGTGAAGACTGCCTGAGGCTGACCTCCTGGAACACACTGCTCTGACCACCAAGGGTGGGACGGAGAGCAGATGCCTTAGGGTGGAGAGAAAGAGCCTGGTCTTTGCATCCTGTGATCCTGCTGGACTTCTAGTGCTACCACCTACTAGCAGCGGGAAGTAACTTGTGTTTCTTTAATGGAGGTTATCACAGGGTTGTTATAAACCAGGATTAAATGAGATAAGATAGCTATGGGTTCTCCAACTACATAGCCCTGGAGGATCCAAGTGTTCACTATAGCATCCACACCTGAATCTCTAGAGCTCTAAGGCCATGCCTGCTTGCTTGCAAGACCAGAAACAACTTCGCACCCCGCATAGCTATCACCCCTCCCCCTCCTAGTTATTCACTTGTGCTCCCAAGGCGGTGGAACCTCTTCTAAGCTCAGGAGTGTTTGCCCAGCCTCCTCAATGTGAACTCATGTGGAAATGTCTGAGTGTTTTCTGGTCCACAGATCCATGAACAATCAGACTCTGAGCTCAGTTATGGGCAAGTGCACCTGCAACGCTATAAATGCAAAGTCTTATTGCAGTACCTGGTTACATAGGTGGCATTCAATAAGTAGGAACTTCTTAATAATCCTCCTGGTTAACATGGGAGTTACAGCATGAGTCCTCTCTCCCCCCAGGCTCCTTCCTTCCTCTCACTCCTCTGCTCTCTTCTTTCTCTCTAGGTTTTTCCTGGAAGTGTCTTCTCCAGCTTCCTCTGGGTCCCCACAGTTCTTCACTCCACAGGTTTTTATTCCATCCCAAGTTCATGTCCCCTGTTGTGCTTTTTTATGCTTTATTTCTTATTGTTTTTCCTATTAACTCGTATCCCATTTTTCCTTGCTCTGTCTTCCCATCCTCCTCACTTGCTCTCCTTTTCTCATCTCTCTCCCTCACTCTCATTTCTTTTCACTCCCCTTTGATCAGGATCCTTTGAGCTTCAATTCCATGGGCAAAGGAAGAGGTGGGAATAAGGGAGCAGTACTTACTGGTATGATCTGCCAACCGAGACCCTCCTCTAGTTGTGAGCGGCCACTTGTTTGTCATTATTGAATGCATGTGTTTCTACTACCAGAAAACCGCAGTGCTTTAATTCCTGAAAGTCTCTTCTGTGATGGGAGCCAAGTGAATGGTCAGTGGAGAGAAGCTAGGGACATTCCTCCCCCGCATTGCCAAGGAACAGAACTCAGTGATTGAGCCAACACTGGACCCACCCTCAGCAACAGGACCCAATGTAAGCTGGCTTTGACTATCTGAGCTGGTTGCAGGCATGATGACACTGACTTCAGAGCCTCATGCTACCAAGTAGACTTGAGAGCTGTTTATAACAAGCTGTAAAGACTCTCAGGTTTCATCTGAGGGTAGAATCAGGCTTGACAGCCAGTTAGGGAGCATACTTCAGGTAGAGCAAGTGGACTAGGTAGCAGTGGGTGGATAAAGACCACCAAGTCTCTAGGAGCTGGAGCCACCAAGAGCCCAGTCAGACCAGAAGGCAGCCTGGGGAGGGGCTCTGCAACAATCAGGCCTCAGGCAGGGGCACTCACCCAGGGGCACTCACCCAGGGGGATCCTCTGAGAAGCTTGGGCTGGCAGGCAGGGCAGACACAAAGTCTCTGGCTGCACTTAAATTTCTGAAGGAAAAGGTATTTATGCCTATGAATAACTTCCTTATTTGGACACCAATCATTCATTTGCTCAACAAATATTTACTGGCTGCCTACTTTGTGCCAAAGAGCATTCCAGAAACTAGAGACAAAATGATGAATAAAACTGTTTTTATTCTCAAGAAAACTTTCCAAGCATCAGGGGAAGTAGGCCAGAATGTAGGCAATTCTCTGATGGCAGGCAATTCTGCAATAGTGTGAATACAACGTGCTCCAGGTACACAGAGGAAGGTCTTAAAAGACCATAGAAGGCTTCTCCTAGAAAGTGACATCTACACATGACCTAAAGACAGAGAGCTAGCCAGGCAAAGAGGAGGCAAAGAAGAGGGATGAAAATGTTTTAGACAGAAGGAGTACCATGTGCAAAGTGGCTCCCTATTGGAGCTAAGAGAATGGGCAACGAATCTGGGGAGATGAGCAGGGTCCTTCTGAGTCTTTACAAGTGGATGCCATTTGAGCCCAGAACTGTTTCCTCTCACAAATATTTTCCAAGCTAACTACCATGGAACTGTCTTCAATAGGAAAAAAAAAAAAAACTATTTACACCTAGAAGGTTATATCTCCTGTGCCTGAGGACACCTATCACCTCTTCAAGGTGTCATGCTAAACACTAGGGATACAACATCAAACAAGACCCAATCTCATTTTAACTCACCAAGGGGATGGAGATGATCACTTCTAAGATTTCTTAAATGTGCTAGTTTCCTTGTTATTAACAGAAACCAAAGGGAAGGAATGAAGTGCCCAACATACCTGCTAACCTGGACTAAGAGAGACCATGGACTCCATTCATCCCCACAGTGTAACCCTGACAGAGGCACCCCACGGGACAGGCTGCAGGTTAAGACTTTTCCTGTCTAGTAGGAGGTGTGGAGCCAGATAGAAATGGGAAGGCGCTGAAGGAAACGTGACCTTCCTCTGTACCTTTGGAAGACAGCAGAGGAAAGAAAAGCCTCTGAGAAGGTTCCAAAATATTAAGAATTACAGAAAAATAAACAGGTGAATGTATTAGAATTGTACTCCAGTTCACGGAGAAGAGTAACAATACTCTGTCTCATCCCCAGATAGAGAGTTTCTGCCCTGTTAGAGTGGCTGTCAGCTACATGTGTGTCTGAGCACATATGTTCAGGGATAGGATTACGCAGAGAAACTGAAGGTCAAAGACATTTCAGAGGGCTCAAGGGTGTGGGAAAGTCAGCATCTCCCACCTCCCTTATGACTATCCTGTACTGGTTATCCTGAACGGCATTCCAAAGAACTCCATGGATATCATTAAAAACAAAACAAAACAAACCTAAAGTTGATCAAAACTGAGGGTGACAGTCATATTAAAGAAAAAAAAGTTTCTAATTTACATTCCAAAAATAAGGCATTTTAGCCCTTACATTGTGTCATTTAAAAAGCCTGTTCTGTTGTCTACTGAGCTTAAGGTTTTCCTTGGCTATCAAAACAAAGAGGCCTTTTGTTGACAGAAACAGGTGACAGTGTTTTGGTAAAAAGATGATATACAGAATAATGTTATGAAGCTCTATTGTGCAAAAAGTAGACTTAAGAGCTTTCTCTGTCTCCAGAGTCTCTGAGCTTCTTGCAACAATCTAAAATACTCTTGTCCTTCACTGTGAGAGAGCCCTAAACAACTGGATGGAGTGTGATTCTCTAAGACTTTGTAAAGGACACCATGCAGATGTGACCATACCTAACCAAAGACAATGTCAGCAACAGTGTAAATACTAGCCATAGCTGTAACCAACACCCCTGGGATCAACTGTGGGGTGTCCCAAGAGTCTCTCTCCTTTGTACCGTCCATGATTACAATGATTTAGGGTACGTTGTATTGCATACAGTTGAAATTCATGTACTATTCCTCGAGTTGATTTCAACTGGCTCTTGGCTGAAACTGGCTCTTGTATTGACTGGACAGTACCCGTATGTCAAGGCAGGGGCAAATAAAGATGATGCGGCCAGCGTTAGCATGAGTCCATGGCCAGGTACGCTGAAGGAGGGTGAGGACACTGAGGCTTACTTCCAGGAGAGCAGGTAGGAGCTGCTGGAATGTGAATTGAAATACGTGAATGTAGTGCTGAGTGGAGGAAGGGGCCTTTGTGGGATCGCACTCCATGTAAATCCTAGACATTTCCGAAGCTTCTTCAGATTATCAGTGGGTGGGTGCTTTTCAGAAGCAAATGAGGCTTCAGCTGGAGGGTTCTATGATCCACGGCCACTTTTTGTTCCTTGAGAGGCTCATTCCCTGTGTTCCTCTCTCAAAATCTTGTGCCCTCACTACAAGAACCCCAGCCATGTTCAGCCATCCACTTTATGTGTGTGAAAGACAGAGGGAGTTCTATCTGTTGTGTTCATGATGGAAGGAGAAGGACCACATATGGGGACCTGGCACCAGGCCACGGTGAGGAGCAGACCACAGAGGATCCTCTCAACACCTACTTGTGCAGGTTCCAGCAGTGACCAGGATGTGCCAGGCACTGGGGACAAAGAGGGAACAGGCTCTAGAGAGTCAGGGTATGCGGATGATATCAGAAACTCTTTCTTTTCTTTCAGTGCCCTCCGTCCAAATCATTGCTTCTCCATGTCAGCTCTTCCCCTTGCAGCCGTCGAGAAACTAAGGTGATCTCTTTTATGAGGTGGAGTATGTTCAGCACAGCTGCCCCTGGCCAGGTTAACTCTGGTTTCCATCCATCCCCTCCAGCAGGTTCTGGCATTGGCTCTCTCACATTTTGCCCTGCACATGTTCCTAAGAATTCTTAAGGAAGACTTGGCAACATTTTCTTACCAAAGCCATGGATCCTTTCCCCACATCCAAAATCAATCAAAGACCAAGTTAAATCAAAGGGCAAGTTAAAAAGAAATCACAGTATTTTCAGACACAAGACAGAGAAATAAGAAAAGTCAAGAGTGGTATGTAGAACACAGATAGCAAATGATCACACAGTGAACAGTTAGGAAATCCAAAAAAAGAGGGGGATATGTGCATATCTATGGCTGAGTCACTCTACTATACAGCAGAAACTAGCACAATATTATAAAGCAACTATACTCTAAGAAAAATTAAAAAATAAATTGGGGTGTCTGTAGGTAGAGTAGGAATTTGCTAAGGAGAGAATCATGAAGAAAATTTTGAAGCTGAAGATGCAGAGAGGAAGGCAGGGGCAGGAAGAAAAGAAGCAAGGATGGTGTGTCTGAGATGAGCATGTTCCAAGGTTCGCCCTGGTTTTGGATCTCAGAACAATTATCACTCTTTGTCACTCCTCTGTGAAGTGCTTACTGATTAATCAATGACTCACCTTTGTTTCATTGAGTGTCTCTTACATGATCAGGGATAGCTGCGAAAGCAGGGCAGGTAATAGAGAAAGTTAATTAATAGGATGAGACAGGAGATAATAAGTGAGAAGAGAGAGGCTCAAGAACTTGGGAACAGGCTGATTTCACTGGGATGTGGGTGGCCACCACGTGCCTAGAATCATGTGAGGGCAAAAAATTAGAGCACACCAGAATTACAGAATTAACCTACTGTAAGGTCTGAGGATGAAGAAATAAGGGAAGAGCTGCACTGCGATCACCTTGATTATCTGAGGTGATGTGGAGATTACCATACTAGTGGCTTGGTATAAAACCCAAGCATGACTGAAGTCAGACCAGGGAGAGATCACGAAAACACATTCACCAAGGAACTAAGTCCCAAGATGGGCAGAACTGAGCTAGGACAGCAGAAAGGAATGTGTTCTTGGGCACAAAAAGCTGCTGGCTCTGAAGCGTGGATCTGGGTTGAGGAACAGACTGTCAGCCTGAGAGGCTGAATGTCCATCCCTCCTCTGCTGCTGTGGGCCACGTCACTGCATCCCAGAGGGAAGGGAGACAAAGGCTGGGAAACCCAACTTGCTACCATCTTGTGGAGAGTGAGGGGGTCAGTTGAAAACAGACTCTTCTTTCCCTTTGGAGAGTTTGCCTCTTAGTCCAGGAGACTTGATGCTAAACATCCTGAACATTCTGGGCCTGAGGAGTTCCCCTGGGCTGAGACTTTGCTATCACAGCAAAGAATCTATGCTCTAAAGTCAGGTCCTATGGAAGCTTTCAGTTCCCCCAGATCACTATGACTTCCGTTTTGGTGGCTGCTCCCCAGCGGCCATCGGGGGCCAGGTGGGCTGCTGGATACTGTGGTGTGCCCATCACACACCTGGAGTCATGCAAGGAACAAGGTGGTGTGCCAGACAACACGCTCATAGCTGCTTGTAAGTAGATGCAGAGAAACACCCATTCAGATACACACACACCTGTGCACCAAGAAGACTCCACAGGGCCTTGCTTTGATCTGATGGTCTTCCATGGTGATGCCTTAGCATGGTCACGAGAGCTCCTCAATAACCTCTCTCCATCCATCCTTCTAGCATCATTTTCCATTATCACCCTACCCGAACCCACTGCTCCTGCCAAAACGAGCTGCTTATTCTCCATCTCCCTTTGGCCCTACTGTCATGTGATAACTCTAGCTTCACATTCCTATTAGAAACCTACCCATTCCTTAAGGCAGTATTAAGGCTGCTTCTTAGAAATAACTGTATGACCTTGGGACAGTTACCTTCTCTACACCCAAGTTTCACTGAAGTAAACTGGGGATATTGGGTGGTGATTATTCATATATATAAAGCACACAGAACACTGTCTGGGACTCAGTGAGTTCTGGTCTTTTTTCACCCACTGGATGTCCCAGGACATCCGCATGGCTTCTGGCCCATCTTCCCCTGTACACTCAGATGCTACCTGGAATATAGGTGAGCGCTAAATGCCTCCAAGCAGGCTCTGCATCATTTTGCTCCCTTATTGCCCCCATTTTAAGCTCTTTCAAATATGAAAGGAATGGGTGGACAGCAAAGTTTCTTCTCTGCTGTTCCTAATTCACTTAGTGTGAAGTCCTCTTAGTGAAGCATAGTTGTGGCTTTTTAATTTTTTCAACAGCAGTTTTATTGAGATTCACCCATTTGAAATATACCACAAATGAATTTTGGTATAGTCACAGAGTTGTGGAAACATCATGGTAAGTTGCTTCAGTCGTGTCCGAGTCTTTGTGACTCGGAGCCCACCAGGCTCCACTATCTATGGGATTCTCCAGGCAAGAATACTGGAGTGGGCTGCCATTTCCTTCTCCAGGGGATCTTCCCGACTCAGGCATCGAACCCTGGTTTCTTTCGTCTCCTGCATTGGCAGGTGGGTTCTTTACCACTAGTGCCATCTGGGAAGCTCAGTACTAATTTCTAATTTTAGAACATTTTCATTACTGCAAAGAGAAACCCCACTTCCATGAGCAGTCACTTCTCACTTCTCTAACCTCTCCAGGCCTAGGTAACCACTAACATACCTTCTATCTCTACAGATTTGCCTATTCTGGACATTTTATATCATCACCTGGTTTCTGTTTTTAATCTTCACTCTTTATTGATTTTTTTTGCCTTTGTGGCATGTGGGATCTTAGTTCCCTGGACCAGTGATCGAACCCATGCCCCTGCAGTGGAAGTGCAGAGTTTTAACCACTGGACTGTGAGCGAAGTCCCCTTCCTGCTTTTTAAAGGGCCCAAACTCTTCTTTCATTCATCATTAATCTATTTCCTCAAAATACCCAGCCATAGGACCAGGCCTATGCTAGGCATCCAATAAATGCTCTGTTGAACGAAAACCAAAAGCTGAATGAAAATCAAAACAGGTTTGATGTAAACATATTTCTCCCTGCTCCCCGCCCCCCCCGCCAGTTTCTTTTTGGACCTTGCTGGTCCAAAGCAAGCTGGGGAAATAAATTAGGAGCAGTGGTGGTGTGTTTTTGTTTTTCTAAGGCATAGAAAAGCTTTGCTGAGTCTCCTTAACGTGAAATTCTAGTGCTGCTGCTGCTGCTGCTAAGTCGCTTCAGTCGTGTCTGACTCTGTGCAGCCCCATAGATGGCAGCCCACCAGGCTCCCCCGTCCCTGGGATTCTCCAGGCAAGAACACTGGAGTGGGTTGCCATTTCCTTCTCCAATGCATGAAAGTGAAAAGTGAAAGTGAAGTCACTCAGTCGTGTCCGACTCTTGGTGACCCCATGGACTGCAGCCCACCAGGCTTCTCAGTCCATGGGATTTTCCAGGCAAGAGTACTGGAGTGGGGTGCTATCGCCTTCTCCGAAATTCTAGTGCAGCGGTTCTCAAACCAGGCTGTGGCTTTGTGTCGCCTGAGAAACAAGAAGGCAGGAGCCCTGCCCATCTCCACCCCACCCCACAGGTTCTTACTTATCAGGCTACTGTGGGTCACATCAGCATCTTTTAAATGTTCCCCGATTTTAAATATGATTCTGTGAACAGCCAAGGTTGAGAACTCTCATTCCAACGGAAACAATCACTCTAAGCAAGAATAATTGGTTGAATTCCAGCCATGCCCAGAATGATACACAATCCAAGTTTTCAACCCTGTCTTCAGGGAAATAAATCTAAATTTTAAAGAAAGCAATAAAAACCAGAATATTCATTTCACTAAAATTTTCTTTATAGCCAATGTTACTATTAGACTGAACTAAATGAAATTGATGATTCTTGATTGTTTTGAGCTACAAAATGAAAATTTCATACTATTCAAACTAATCAAATGCATTTATTTCATGACATAGAAGATACATACAGTACTCAATCCTAACCGTTGACTTTCAAATCCATCTGTGCTTCATAAACTTTTAAAAAAGAGCATTTCAGGCTTTATTAAATATATATTTCTAGTAGTAGAGGGTGGAAAATAAATCCAAATAAAGCCATTATGGAAAAGAAAAGCACAATAACTCACAAACAGATAAAATAAACACCAACTTTATAGAAAACCTTCACTTTTTGTCATGCATTATTTCTGGAAAGCATGTTATAAAGCAGATTGTCATAAGCAAGTTATTTTCCCATAGGAAATGTCTTATGATTAGGGATTGTGTTCCAGACAGGACATCATATAAATCAGAGATATGATCCATAACAAGCCACAAAAACAAAGTTGCGACAACTATAAACATTTATAAACTTCTAAAATAATAAATCTTTTATTTAAGCACCATTAAATACCACAATTGTATTTCACCTATTCATTATTATACTGTTATTGTGAAAGGTAATTTAGCATTACCCATCAAAATACAAAAAGTGCATATTCTTTGATCTGCTTCTAGTGATCCTTCCTATAGAAAACCTAGCCTTCTCTTTTCTCCACTTACAGCACCAAGTAAAAAGGTCCCAGTCTAACACAGACGGCCAAAAGGCACATGAGAAGATGTTCAGCATCACTAATTATTCAGTTCAGTCGCTCAGTTGTGTCCGACTCTTTGCGACCCCATGAATCACAGTACGCCAGGACTCCCTGTCCATCACCAACTCCCGGAGTTCACTCAAACTCATGCCCATTGAGTCAGTGATGCCATCCAGCCATCTCATCCTCTGTCGTCCCCTTCTCCTTCTGCCCCCAATCCCTCCCAGCATCAGAGTCTTTTCCAATGAGTCAACTCTTTGCATGAGGTGGCCAAAGTACTGGAGTTTCAGCTTTAGCATCATTCCTTCCAAAGAACACTCAGGACTGATCTCCTTTAGAATGGACTGGTTGGATCTCCTTGCAGTCCAGGGGACTCTTAAGAGTCTTCTGCAACACCACAGTTCAAAAGCATCAATGAAAGAAAGCTCAGCTTTCTTCACAGAGAAATGCAAATCAAAACTACAATCAGATATCACCTCACACCAGTCAGAAAGGCCATCATTGAAAAATCTACAAACAATGAATGCTGGAGAGAGTATAGGGAAAAGGAAACCCTCCTACACTGTGTGTGGGAATGTAAACTGGTACAGCCACTGTGGAGAACAGTATGGAGGGAGGTTCCTTAAAAAACTAAAAATAGAGCTACTATATCATCTAGCAATTCCACTCCTGGGTATACATCTGGAGAAAAACATAGTTCAAAAGGATACATGTTCATTGCAGCAACAGTTACAGTAGCCAAGACATGGAAGCAACCTCAATTTCCATTAACAGATGAATGGAGAAAGAAGATGTGGTCCATATATACAATGGAACATTACTCAGTCATCAAAAAGAGTGAAATAATACCATCTGCAGCAACATGGATGGGTCTAGTGATTACTATATTAAGTGAAGCAAATCAGACAAAGAAAGACAAGTATCACATGGTATCACTTACATGGGGAATCTAAAAAGAAGGATTCAAATGAACTGATTTACAAAACAAAAACAGCCACACAGACTTAGAGAAGGAACTTATGGTTACCAGGGGGAAGATGTGGGATGGAGAGATCAGGAGGTTAGGAGTGTCACGTACACACTAGGATGTTTACAATGGGTAACCAACAAGGACTTACTGTATAACACAGGGAACTCTGCTCAATATTCTGTAACAAACTAAACAAAAAAAGAATTTGAAAAAGAATAGATATATGTATATGTATAATTGAATCACTCTGCTATACACTTAAAACTAACACAACATTGTTTTGCTTTTGTTTGGGGGGGGGTTTCTAGAATTTTTTAAAAGTTTATTTATTCTAATCAGAGGATAATTACTTTATAATACTGGGATGGTTTTTGCCATACATCAACATGAATTGGCCACAGGTATACCTGTGTCCCCCCTCCCCATCTTGAACCCCCCTCCCACCTCCCTCCCTACCCCGTCCCTCCCAGCCGTCACAGAGCGCTGGCTTCGCATGCCCTGCTTCATACATCAAACTCGCACTGGTCATCTATTTCACACATGGTAATGTACACATTTTCATGCTATTCTCTCAAATCATCCCACTCTCTCCTCCCACTAAGTCCAAAAGTCTGTTCTTTACATCTGTAATACAACATTGTTAATCAACTGTGCTCTAATATAATTTTTTTAAATATGAAAAGAAAGGGCGGAAAAAAGAGGCTCTCTGTCTATAACCAACCCTGAACAATCTCATTTCTGACTCACCACTGCCCTCAGTGTTCTCGCCCGGTCCTCCTCCTTATCTGAGGCTGTGCTCCTTCTAATGTACTTGAGAGCACTGTGCTGCCCTAGTTATGAGAACAATCCTGCTCCAAGTCAAGGGAAATTTAAGGAGCTTTAGCTCTTCGGTGCAATGGCACCCCACTCCAGTACTCTTGCCTGGAAAATCCCATGGGCAGAGGAGCCTGGTAGGCTGCAGTCCATGGGGTCGCTAAGAGTTGGACACGACTGAGAGACTTCACTTTCACTTTTCCCTTTCATGCATTGGAGAAGGAAATGGCAACCCACTCCAGTGTTCTTGCCTGGAGAATCCCAGGGACGGGGGAGCCTGGTGGGCTGCCATCTATGGGGCTGCACAGAGTCAGACACGACTGAAGCGACTCAGCAGCAGCAGCAGCAGCAGCAGCAGCAGCAGCAGCAGCAGCAGCAGCTCTTCGGTGCAGCCTCCACAGTCTCCAGTCCAGTGCATCTGTTTTCACTCCTAGCTGGGAAGTCAATCTTCTACCTCCTTCCTGTGACCTGAGCTGCAGGAATCTTTGTCCTTCCAAGTCTGCTCAGACTCTATCCTCATTCCATTTCTTCCTGCAAGGGGCTGAGGTCGTCTCCTAGAATCCTACCCTGTAACTGGAAGAAATCTTGCTACTTATTGCCACAAAGGAGTATTTCATGAATGAAAGAATCCCTAGGTTTTCCATCATTGTGCACAACTGAATGGACACTGCTTCATCTTGGTAGGTCTCCCTGATGCAGATGGCCCTTGGACTGCTGGACATTATGTCCTCCTTGTTGAAAACTGTATGCTGTGGGGCCAGCTCAGCCTGTGCGGCTTTGCCCAGCAGCTGCCTCCCTTTCCAAGGGTCTCCAGGAGCCCCTTCTCTCTCTGCCCCCTCTTCCTGACCATACTGACCTAATGCTTTACAAGTTTCCGGCATAACTCTCTTACCAAAACCCTCCAGATCAATCTCCAGACATTCTCTTTCTTGCCCCTCATCCCTCTGGTCTCTCTTTTCCTGCATAGGAGGTGGGAATTTGGGGAGTATCAGTACATAGTTATAGAACAGCAGTTCTCAGTTATTTTGCCCCTAGGGGACACTTGGGAAAATGTGGAGACATTTTTTGGTTGTCACAACTGAGGCATGCTATTGGCATCTAATGGGGAGAGCCCACTGATGTTGCTACATGGGAGACACAGGGCAGCTCCTGCCACAAAGAATTTTCCAACCCCAAACTGGCTGAAGTTGAGAAATACTGGTCTAGAAAAATCAAAGATGCCTTCGCAGCACTACAAACACAAGATTACCAACAAAGAAAGATAATGCTTCTGTTTTCAGTTTTAAAAAACTTCCCCCCAATTATAAAAATTCATGCTGAATATAGAAAAATTAGAATAAAGTAAAAGATTGCATGTGATACCACATCACTATATATTTTTGCCTAATTGTGACTGTATTAAATACAATCTATTTTTCTTCTTTTTCTTCATAACAATCAAACTGCTCTCTGTAATATTAAAAGACATCACTTTCATTGTACGATTCTTCCCAAGAACAAACCTCAGTGTAGTGCAATCTTCTCTTATTGGTGTAAATTTCAGCTGTTTCCTGTTTTCCACTACTATAAAAGTGCTTGTGATACACATATTTAAGCATAAAACTTTCTCTACATGGGTGGTTACTTCCTGGATGAATTTTAGAAAGGGTCTATACTCCTTCCATAATTTTTGCAATGCAAACCGAATTTGTCCAAGGAGTCTATCCAAAACATCGAAAGTCGTGTGAAAAGTTCTCCTAGATCCTGGCTCTACGCTGGTTTGAAAATACTCCAAACCTGCAACCAAAAGTGTCTCCATTTGAGGAACTTCAAACGAGTGGAAAAAAAAAACGGCTCCATCCCATTACTCTGAATAGAGCACTGCAGTGGATCATAAGGACAAGAACGGAAGGTCTTGTGATTTTTGGCACAAAGAGACATAATGTGCTCTTAAGATGGCAAGATCTACTGGTTACAGAGGCAAAATGATTTTACTTAGAAAGTCTGTCTTACAAGCATAAGACTTTTCTATTTATTAAAGCAGTTTACGTATTTTATTTTTATTTATTTTTTTGACTGTACTTTCTCTTTGTCTCAGGTATTCAGGCCTTTGGGAATGCAAAATTTTGACAAACATCTTTACAGCTGTTGTTGGGATAAATCCGGACCATTCTGGAACAAGAATAGATCAAAGATAAAATGTTTCTTTTTCCATAAAGACCCAGTTTTCCTCAGTTTTAACAGCTGATTAGAATATGGCTAGAGCTTCCCTGGTGGCTCAGTTGGTAAAGAATTTGCCTGCAATGCAGGGGCCCTGGGTTCAATCCCTGGGTCGGGAAGCTCCCCTGGAGAAGGAAATGGCAACCCACTGCAGTATTCTTGCCTGGGAAATCCTAGGGACAGCGGAGTCTGGTGGGCTACAGTCCGTGGGGTTGCAAGAGTCGGAAATGACTTCGTGCCGAAACCACCACCACTACTACAGAGAAGCAGAACTGAACTCTCACTCTCTTCCTGCTCCCAGACGCAAAGGAAAATTTACAGGTATATCTTAATAGAAAGCAAAGCAGTATGTCTTGATTTGTAAACTCAACGATGGCAGGGAATGGTATGACGCTGGCAACCGGAGGACCTGTGTTTCTACTTCTCTATGCCACTAGCCAGCCCCTGGCTCTGTCACTGACATTTGAAGGGTTCAGTTTCAAAAAAAGGAAATCTATCAAATATGAAACCATTTATGTGAAGTGTTTTGGAGATACAGTGTACTTCTCTAAATGCAATAACAGCACCAAGAGAGTTGTTATTGTGTTTTCCTGTGAATTGTCCTTTATGATGTCAACTCAAATACAGACAAAGAGAGAAGAGTCAGTATTGATCAGGTGAGCTGTGGGACAGGAAAGAAGCAGGAAGGTGTCCAGGGGGAGAATCAGTGGTTCAGAATCAGGCCTCATGGCAGGAACCAAAGTCTCCTCCAAGTCACAGGTCTATCACAGGATATTAGCAATGATGATGGGAGGCATAAAAATAACATACATCAGCAGCAGCTCTGACCACTGACACCCCCATTTCAGGGTTTACCTCACTGTAGGCACTCTGCTAAGTGCTTTACTTGCCATATTTCAATCAATCCTCATAACCACCCAACAGGAATACATGAGAAACATACACGAAACAGGCTTAGAGAGAGGTTCAGGATAAAATAAAACCTTACAGCTGCAAAATGGCCAAGCAGAGATTTCAACCCTTGTCTTCTGACTCAGAGCTCAAGGGAAAGACCGGGCAAG
The DNA here is from genome assembly GCF_001704415.2 of Capra hircus. Classification (NCBI taxonomy): domain Eukaryota; kingdom Metazoa; phylum Chordata; class Mammalia; order Artiodactyla; family Bovidae; genus Capra; species Capra hircus. The sequence continues at coordinate 35,979,474 of NC_030833.1, forward strand.
AGTAGGACTTAAACCAGGAACTGGGGAACAGCACAGGGGAGGCATGAACCTATGAGTCAGGCTGAGGCCAAGGCCTCCCTGACTCCTCCTCCTGGGCAAACAGCAGGTTTGCAGTTTGTAGTCCTGGAGGCGCTACAACAGCAGCTGAGCTCACACCCTGCCTGGGGCAGAGTCCGGTGGGGACTGGGAGGGCTTACGAATACACTGGGTTTGTTCCTCCAGTAACAGGGAACAGTTCCTACTGCTGCGTGGGCCCTCTCTTTCTTCCCCTCCCATGACCGGGGTCAGGAATGGACTACAAGGCCAGCAGGCCCTGGCCTCTTCTATGGAGAGAAGCAACGGTGGAGCCTCGATCCACAGGTAAGATCTGCTATGATGGGTTAGCCCCACAGCTCATCTCCAGTGAAATCAAATGTAATGACTTATTACTTCTTTTTTGTAACAAAAAATATTTTCAAGTGAAACCTCATGGAGAAGCAGAGAATTTATAAAAGATGAGAAGTAGAGCAATTCTGGTTTAAAGTGAGATGAAGAAAGTGCAGAATGCCCTCCTTCTACCCACCACTAACCTAAACACTTTCATGAACACTAGAGCCAAAAGCATGTTTGGACTCCTTAACATCAAGGAATGGTATGGACCTCCAAAATTCTAATTTTCTTTAGAAAGCCAGTAGCAGTTCATTACTTTGTCGTTTCCTAAAAACCTTTAAAAAACAAATCTATGTTTCCATTGGCACCACACTTGTGGCTACAGAGTCCACCACTTACTTGCCACTTTGAGAAGTACCTTTGTCTTGTCCTAGACTCGTTCTGCTCTAGCTCCAAGGGCTATCTTTGCTTCTTCCTAGTAGTTTTGCTAGGAAGTCTATTATGACTTTAGTAACTGTTCACATCCTCCTCTTTCTCTTTCCAGACAGAACATTCCTAAGCTGTTTAGTCTATTCTCACTGGAGGATTAAATTCAATAATGTATTGAAAGCACCAAGCGAGGGGGGTGGCACAAAGGGAGGGTCCAGCAAACATCATGCCTTTATCCCTCCTTTTCCATCCCCTTCATCAGTTAAAAGACTTTTCTCCTGTCTTGCCTTCCACTGTAACCCTCTGTTTCTTTCTTAATCATAAACATGGACGTGTTCTAAATAAGGCTGGGTGAGATGACAATGACATCTTCACCTACACAGCCAAACACTGATACTGCAACGTTGGGAAGATCAACTCCAACCAGCACCACATGACTCATCCTCACAGTCGGGAACACAGAGTTCACTCTTCTCTATGTAATCTCCAAGTTCCCTGGTAGGAAAATTGTAACCAATAAATCAAGGCCTGAATGAGGATCTCTATTTCCTTGTTGCATAACCAAGCAGGGTAGAGGGGTTGGGGGGAGACAGAAAGAGACAGAGAGAGACAGAGTTCACACAGGTAAGAAGAGAAGGGTCAGGGAGGGTTTGATTATAGCCAAACAGTGTAGGAAGACAAAATAACTTTTCTACAGAAAGAGAGGCATAAAGATCAGAGAACAGGAGTTCTCAGGATGGGAACTGTTAGGGAGGGAGCTAGTGCTCACTTCCTGAACTTGTACATGGAAGTAAGGAAAATCACAAAAACTTCAAGACACCATTAGCAGGAGGATAAATTGGCACAAAATTTCCAGAGGGCCACTTGTCAATATCCATCATAGTTTTAAGTGTATATACCCTGAGATCCAGCAACCACGTTTTTAGGAATCTAAACTGATAGAGATATTAACATCGTACAGATGAAAGCACAGTGATGCTCATTGCAGCTCTGTTCCTTTTTTTAAGGAAGTGTTCATGTTCATCATCAATGACTGATAAAATAAATTATGGTATATCTATACAATGGAATAGTAGGTAACAGTGAAAAAGAGTAAGGTAGCAATACGTGTAGTAAGAAGAAAAAAAAATCTCAAAAATAAAATAAATGAAAAAGACAAGTTGCAATATGTATAGTATCAACCATTTTAGTTTTAAAATAATATAACTATTCATTTAAACATAAGAGAGCCATCTAAAAGGATACATGTGGATTATCTCAATTTTTTGGAGAAAAGGACAATTGTCACTTTCTACTTTTGATATTTCTAGATTGTTGGAATTTGTAATTAAAAGTAAACTAAACAGGGGACTTCCCTGGTGGGTCACAGATTAGAACTTTGCCTTCCAGTGCAAGGGGGTGTGGGTTCGATCCCTGGTCAGGGAGCTAGGATCCCACAGACCTTGTGGTCAAAAAACCAAAACAGAAGAGAGACAGTGTAATATTGTAACAAATTCAGTAAAAGACTGTAAAAATGGCCCACATTAAAAAATTCTTTTAAAAAATAGAATAAACAGGAGAGCTAACTATGGCACAGTGGTTACGTGCGCGGGCTCTGAAGCCATGCTACCCATGTTCGAATCCCAGCTGTGCCTCATCCTAGAAGCAACAGGCAATTTAACCTGCGACTCATTCTCCTCATCTGTACAATGTCATTAATAATAGTATACTCACATTATAGAGTTTTTGTGCCAATTAAATGAGTTAATAGATATAGAGAGGTTAGAAGAGGCCTGACACTTATGAACACTCCGTAAATCGTTAGCCTAAAAGAATATCTTCTATGTTGCCATTTTAAATTACCAGAGGATAGAAGGGGGAAGGTGGGAAAAGATGAATGCCAGGTGATAAAAGGCCTCAAACACTAGGCTAAGGAGTAAGAATTCATTTATTCAGTAGGAAGTGAGGTCATTTATTCATTAAACAAATATTTACTATGTGCCTTTTACGTGCCAGATTTTGTTCCAGATGGTCGGGGCACATCAGTGAATGAAGCGGACAACAGTATTTTAGAAAAGGTCTGATGGAATCAAGACTGGCCTTTGGGGTATGATAGTTACATGTCTTAAAAATGTTTTATGTGTTTTGAGAGGAGGTGATCAGGAACACCAGGGCTGTCAGTGAGGAGGCCAATGCAGTGTTCAGGCAATGAGGGCCTGATACACAAAAAGGACGACCCCAGGTCTGAAACCTGGAAGAGGTGTCTAAGGGCTGAGAGGACAGACAGCCAATCCCTTGTGTTGGCAAGGGGGTGAGGCTGGCACTGCCAGGCAGGGAGTGGTGGCCAGAGAACCCCTGGAGACCAGCTTTTTAGAGTTTATCTCAGCTTCGGCCAATTCTGTTGGCCTGCAGTCAGGTGAGCTGGTTCCAGCCTCATGTTTACTACCATTGACTGGAGGAGCCCCGGAGAACCAAACTTCTGTGGGTCTCTGAATCCACATATAAATGAGGGTCACCCCTGATGATCTCCAGGTCCCCTGTCGACTCTAACATGCTACAGTTTTCATGTCATTCCAAAGAGGCAAGTGAATGGGACTTCCTTTCCTATTACCAGTGTATTATACACCAGTCACAAGAGAAACCATTAAAACGCAGGATTCAGATGTGCAGGATAATGTATGAGAAGACTGTTTACATTTTTATTCTTTTTGAGAAATTGCATATTGAATTTAAAGCCAAATGTATGTATCAAGGTCTGAAAACGGGTTACTCAAATAATTCCTTTCCATGCATGCAGCTGTTCTAAAGTATAAACCACACTCGTCCAGTAAAACCATCATCTGTTCTATAAAGAATATAAGCATTCATCTGGCCCTTATTTTTAGAGTAAGAGGTCAAATGCACAAAGGGTGAGATGTAGTTGAGTCCACCATGCCAGATGCAGACAGGGGCTGAAGGCCAATTATAAACCATAATATCTGAATTTGGGGGTATTTCAATGAGATGGCTTAGAAGATCAAAAGAAATGAGTTATTAAATATTGGAGTAGCCACATAGAAGCTGTGAAAAGCTCACGCTTCCCTCGTTCATTCATTCAACAGATTGCTCTCACAAAATAAATCACCAAAATAAACAGACTCTGACTCATTTCCCAATGCTTGTTGGAGTTTAGTTCTTTTTCCCTTCAGGGTCACGGAATGCGTGAACTTCAGGCTTACTCTCTGTGTGAGAAAAGTCCTGCATGAGGATAATTGACTTGATGTTAGAAGAAAATGTAATTTTCAACTATCCACAAGTAACCGGGACTGAAGCCAGGCTGCCTGAGCTTTGAGCCCAGCTCCACCAATTTCCCACCTAAGTGATTTCAGGTAAACCAGGGGTCCCCAGCCTCTGGGATCTAATGTCTGATGATTGAGGTGGAGCTGACATAATAATGATAGCAATAAAGTGCACAATAAATGTAATGCACTTGAATCATTCCCAAACCATCCTCCCCTCCCCAGCCCATGGAAAAATTGTCTTCCGTGAAACAGGTCCCTGGTGGGGAACAGCTGAACAACTACTGGGCTCTGTCCTGCCTCAGTTTCCCCCTCACAGGGTTGTGATGAGGATGTTACTATTGCTACATTGTTTGGAACAGCACCTGTTGTACAGTAAGCACTATGTACGTGTTTATAAAATAAATCTTCATTGCTGGAGACAACACTAGGCAGCTGAGAGCAGCCGCACACTGATTCTCTTAAAGGCTACTTCCTCTCTGCTTACACTACTCACTCATAAAAGTACCACGGAAAGCCATACATTAGACAAGACCAGGCTCAGCTGTTCTTCATTTTATTTAGGAAGGGCTGGGAGGAATTCACATTGAAAAACCTCCTGCCTAGACTGCTGAAATCAAAATGACACATCCCTTTAAAAAAGAGATATGAGTTTGTTGCAGAGATGAAATTAGAATGCCTTGGCATAGTGCCCGTCAGCTTCAGAGTCTGTCATTTCAGCCAAATGTTTGCTTGAGCTATTTGAACCTATTTATTCTTAGCTGTTCTGGTGTGTAAGTGACTGTGTGAGTGCATGTGTACGTGTGTGTACACACACACACACAATAGGGGGAAGGGTAAGATCTCAGGTGAGACAAGATGCTTCAATGCTTGAGTCTGGGTCATTCCAGCTCAACACTTCCAGCTGTTACCTACAATGAAATGTCTTGCGCCTCCATTACTGAAACTCAATAACGGTCTTGAAAACCTGGTCTTTGGGATGCTGTTTTCTAGACCATTATTCAAAGTGGTTGGGATAATTTGTCTTCATAAGGACTGTCCCCATGCATGCCAGCCGGAGGACTGCTGCCACTCACTGGCTGAGACACGACCTCAGGGCATCTGGTAGCATAAGTAATTAAGAGCAAACCTTGGATTCAGGCCCCAGTACATGCCCCAACTTTGCCACTTCTTATCTTGTGACCTTGAAAAAATATATCTGAACCTCTCAAAGCCTGTTTACCTATCTATAAAGTGGCGATAATAATGATAGCAGTATCTCTCTTATCACTTGCTCATGAGGCATAAGTGAGAATCCTCGGGAAGCTCAGCATGGTGCCTGGCAGCCAGTGCTCTTTAAACAGCAGATTTCACAGAATAGCAGTTCTTGTCCCAAACGCCCCAGGGAGATCTCAGGTGGGTTCATCTCTGGGTTGTGATGGGCAGTTTACAAGCTGGTTTTTATATTTGCTTTTAAAATCTCCAGTGAGAATTCTTTAAATCTGTGCCACCTACCTCCTCCACTGGTTTTCTTCTTTGCACCTTTTTTTTTTTTTTTTTTCCCAAAACAAACTAGTTATTTTAATGTCTGAGAGGTGGTCTATTGCTCATCAGAAGAGATTCCAGGGCTTTTTGTAGAAAGGACTTCATGTCAGGATGCTTTTTTCAAGGAGCTGCTTCCTGTTCTCTCTCCCCCTGGGACAGCCCCTGAAAAGAGCGAGGTTTCAAGTACCCTCCCCCACCGAGGTGGCAGGATGGGGGCCCTGGGAGCTCAGCCCAAGGCAATGGGGCAGAGAGCAGTCAAGAGAGCCTGTGGGTAAGTTCTGGCTCTGGTCCTTCCAATAACTAGCTGTGTGACCTTGGACAGGTCACTTAAACTCTCCAGGTTATATTGTCTTCATCTGTGATATGAGACAGCTGCTGCTGCTGCTGCTAAGTCACTTCAGTCGTGTCCGACTCTGTGCGACCCCAGAGAGGGCAGCCCACCAGGCTCCGCCATCCCTGGGATTCTCCAGGCAAGAACACTGGAGTGGGTTGAGCTAGCAATAGACCAAAAAAAAAAAAAAAAGGAATACAATTCTCCCAGGAGGATAAATAGTATAAACACTGTACTCTTCAATGATTATCAAAGAAACGCAAATTATAGGAATGCAAAGACATCATTTATTAAATTATTAAAATAAAATCTAAAAACAACCTTGCTTATTAGTATTTCTTTCCTGGGAACATGGCACATTGGTACAACTGATTGGGACTGGAAAAAATTCATATTGTGTCTCACAGAAGAGAAGGAGGAAAATGTATGTGAATCCTCATGTCTGCAAATCACTAGTTTTGAGGTTCAACCTCCTTGAGGTTCCATTGCCTCACTGGAGGAAAAATGGATAAAATGGGGATGATAAAGATAATGCCTATTTGCTGGGTTGTTGTGAGGCTTAAACTAATGTTGATAATGAACTTAGCTTAATGTTTGGCCCATTACAGCTGCTGCTGTTGTTCTGAAGATGAAGAAGTGATGATGAGGACGCCTGACTCCGCCTGGCTCATATTGTGACGCTGGTGTAGAAGAAACCTATTCTCTTCTTCCCTGGACTCCTTGTCAGAATGTGACTTCTCAGCAGGCAGGGCAGATAAATGCTCAGCTGCTTGGCCCACTTGTCTGGTTTCCTCAGGGATTCTGGCCCGTGCCCTCAGAGGTCCCCAGGCAACTCCAAGTACACACCCCCACAAACACATCCTACCACACACACACCCCACTACACGTCAGATGCTGGTCCTGCCCAGCTCAGCTGGCATTCAGTTCCACAAAGCCTCTGGTCTCGAAGGCCCTACCCGTTTAGCATCTAATGCCCGCTCTGTGCCACACAACTTCCAGGCAGACATGGGCAGCCCCTCCTGGGAGCTCAAGCTCTCTGATGCAGGTCTGTGGCCCCTGTCACATCTCTGTGCCAGCCCATGGCCACCGTATTTACCAAGAAACTCACCCCACCTGGTGGACGGGTCGAGGAGGGGCTCAGTCCCTTTTCTCAAATGCCCACTTGTTTCTGAGGAGCAGTTTTCTCTCCTTCCTCAGATTTCTACTGTGATTCATCTCTTGCTTTTTGGTAATTCAAGTTCAGGATTGACTTGAAATTGCTACAGTGCCTTTATCTACTCAATATCAAAGATGCTTCTTCTCAAATGGTTCCTTGAATTCTTTCTCAATAGCAGGTTATGTTTCTGTTCCCATTCTGCAACCTAATAAGGACTGAAATCTGTTTTCAGTAGTTGCTTGATTTTTTTTTTTTTCTCAGCTTTAAAAATAATTTCAGAGAGCCTCAGAACTGAGGCACTGACAGGAACTCAGGAGTCCTCACTTCATTCATGAAAGCACTGAGGGCCCTGAGACCCCCTCTGTGGGGGTCACACTGTCACTCAGGAGAGAGGAAGCAGACCACAGCCTCCGAAGAAGAGCTCCTTCTACCTCCTAGCCTGTCACAGGCCACCTCTCCTTGGTAAACGAGGCCTGGGCCTGCACTTCTCTCTGGAAAGACAGGAGGAGCCTGGCCACTCAGTGGAAACAGCTCCTTCCAGGCGTCCCACGTCTATCACCTGCTCATTCCTCTCTCTTACTTCCAGGTTTTTGTAAATGCTATTTCCTCTTCCTGGTAACTCTGGCCAAGTCACGTTCATTCTCGAGGTGCTTCCTTCAGGAAGCCCACCTGAACCTCCACATGAGGAACCCTCCCACATGCAGTGTCCCCACCAGCGCCCTGGACAACCCCCTCTAAGCTAACTGCTGCGCACCAGTCTTGAAACCGATCATTACCTTGCCTGGAGGTGTGCCTGCAGCATGAGGGCAGAGCAGATGTTGTTAACTCACACCAACATGTTAGAGACCTTTACAACACCCCACCTGCAGAGACCAAGGCGCTGAGCACTGGAAGTGGGAAAGAGTCCCCAGGGCAGTCTAAAGCCCAAGGAAAAGTGACTTGACAATTTTAGACCAAATGACCCTACTCTCAATTCTTCCAGATACCGAGAATAAACTTCTTACTCAAGCAAGTAAGGAAACAAAGTAACCAGGCCCAGATGAATTTGGCTCAGAAAGGTGAACTGACTTGTTCACGGTCACACAAGAGATTTGTCGCTGTTCTGGCTAGAAACCTCAGCATCACCTTTACCTCTTTCCCTCTCTTCCTCCCTAAACCAGGCAGCCAGTGATACTTTGGAACATGACTCAGACAGACACCCTTCTTCTCCACTCTAACTGCTTTACCCCTGGCTTTAGACACCTCACACTTGGATTGTTGCAGCAACCTCCTGGCAGGCCTCCTTTCTCTGACCCTTCTCCCTTCTGTGCAAACAGGTGAATTTTCTAAAATTCTAGGCTGCCAAGCTTGATGCTCACAGAAACGGCATTTTGAAACTCATCTGTTACACGCTTGTCTACTATGTTAGCGGACATAGCCCTCTCAGGAGTTCTTACGGCTGAGCTCCATCTTATTGCCTCAAACAGCTCCCGGTATGCCTTCTCTAGCTGTTTCAGAATAAGTCTGGTTATAGGAAGCCTGGAAGTTCCATCAGGCAGGGGCTTGTTGGTCCACCACTTAGCCCAGTGCTTGGCACACAGTTGTGAGTGCTCAGTAAATACTGGTTGAATGAATGGACTCATTAATGAACAAATACAGTGAGAAACATCCTTGATGTCACTTTTCCCTCCATATATGCAGTACTCGCCTCAGCAGAGGTCCTCATCTTGTCAATACAGTATCCCCCAGGATTTCCCTGGTGGTCCAGTGGTTACGACCTTATGCTTTCACCCAGGGGGCATGGGTTTGATCCCTGGTCTAGGTACTAAGATCCCACGTGCCACATGGCATGACAAAAAATAAACATTAAAAAAAATGGCATAAATTAATTTATATATATTTACATACTATATGTATTCCCCAAGTCCATGATAACTAACCCTTCAAGAATCTTTGTTGGGAGACTTTATTTGCATATCTAAATAAAAAGTATTCTAGGGTTTCCCTTTTCCCACATACACAGTGTAAACAGGCTTTGAGAAGTCGAATACTCTGAGCTTTGCCTCTGCCTACATGTAAATTTTATCTGGTCACCAGTGCTTCTGATCTTCATCATCTCTCCAAGGGGCAGGTAGCTGGGTAATCAGTGGGATCCTGTCAGGTGTAATCTTCTCAGTACTTTCTTATATAGGAGCCATAATGCTTTGTGGCTGACACGCTGTGTTAGCTGAGTGTTCAGAGAGAGTCCTCTTTACTATGTATTGCAGCTGTCTGCCTGACAGGGAAACCAGACTTGCTGATATGAAGTTCTTCTCTGAACTCACCTCCTGATGGGAGTTTCTTTCATTCCCGTGTCCAATACTCACACATTAAGTTCCTATTATTAATATGAGTCAACTCCATGGTAATGTGTCCCTCCTGGGGCCGACACAGTACCTTTTGATGGTTGTAGATTAGGCAACTTTTCAGCCTGCCTTTACAGACATTATGTTATTTCAAACCCAGGGCAACCAGTAGAGACAACCAGCTAGGGTTTATGACTGGAACAGCATTTTGCAAATGAGTCAGCTGGATAAGCAGGACAATGAAGGCCAAACAGCAAGTGAAAGACAGAGGTACTTAGAATGCAGGTCTCCTTAATTCTGGTCCTGGCCTCTGGAGCATCATTCCGTGCTGCCCACAGGAGCAATAGCCAAGACGCCCGGGAGAGTGAAGAAAGCTAGCATCTCTGGCTGAAGCAATGAAGTGATGGTCTGCATAAGGATGAATCAGAATCACAGGAAACCCCTGAGGACAGCTCAAGGTGACAGCCTCACTTTTAGACCTGGAGATCCCTCAAGTTCCAGATCTGCCTTGCAGCCCAAGAAGATCCTGATCAGCCTGTCTTAATGGCACACGAGCTGGGCCACAGCATGGCCCACGGCCTGGGTGGTTTCCCCAAGATATGGAAATAGAAGGAACGTGGGCTTGGAATCCAACAGGTGGGTTGATATCCTACCTGTTCCTCGTAGTAGCTGTGTGAAATCAGGCCTGTGACTCATCTGCAAAATGTAGATGACATCACCCACTAAGTAGGGTTCTCTGAGAGGATCAGAAGGAATATCCTATATGAAAGCAGTTAGTATGGTGCCATGCCTGATTGCTTCCCTTTCCCCCTCTTCGAGTGCCTATTGCTCCTCTCTGAGACAGCCCTGAGGCTGTGGCACACAACAAGTGCTCAACGTTAATTACTGTTATTAAGGAATGGAAAGGCCCACAAGGCATAGAGACAATTAAGGAGCCCATAGTAGAGGCAGGCTGTAAAGCGAATGGACCCAAAGGAAAGACACAGAGTACATCTTCCTCGAAGATGCGTGAACCCTTGGGGAGACCCAGCAGGTGACTCACAGCCCTTTCATGGCAGAAATCAAAACCAATCTCTCTAGAAAAGAATCAGTTACAGATAGGGTAGAAGGAAGAGGGGGGCATTTAAAAGGTTTAAAAATATTCTTTGTTAAAATAGCTGATGAAACAATCTATAGTTATTAACAACTGGAAACAATTTCTAAGTTAGCCATTGGATAAGTTTTCAGCTAACAAGTTTAAAATCTTGCTCTAATTGAATTATATTTAGCTAATCAAAAACAGACATTAGAAGGACTTCCCTGGTGGTCCAGGGGCTAAGACTCTGGGTTCCCAACGTAGGGGGCCTGGGTTCGACCCCTGGTCAGGGATCCCACATGCCGCAAATATAACCTGGCACAGCCAAATAAATTTTTAAAAAACACATTAGAGCTGAAATTAGAATTCTACAGACAATTCAGCAGGAAGGGGACTGGATACCCACTTCTTCCCTTGCACTTGTGACCATTAAGCTAAGTATCTTTAAACCAACAGCACTCCTTACCTGGGGGCAGCTGCATGCATGTAAGCACAGCATCCAAAAGGCATTAACCTGCTGATGAAGCTGGTGTGTGAAATGCTACCTCTTGGGCAATGATCAATACACTAAAAGGAGTGTCTACTACCCATGAGTAACCACCTAACTGGCCTGGGACTTCCTCCCTCTGTTATTCACTGGAAGGACTGATGCTGAGGCTGAAGCTCCAATGCTTTTGCCCCCTGATGTGAAGAGCCAACTCACTGGAAAAGACCCTGATGCTGGGAAAAATTGAGGCTAGGAGAAGAAGGGGGCGACAGAGGACGAAATGGTTGAATGGCATCACAGACTCAATGGACACGAGATTGAGCAAGCTCCAGGAGATGGTGAAGGACAGGGAAGCCTAGTGTGCTGCAGTCCATGGGGTCACAAAGAGTCGGTTGCGAAGAGTTGGACATGACTTACGACCAAACAACAGCCACCGCCACCCATGAGTAACTAAGCTGGCTTAGGACTTCTTCCCTCTGGATGCCAGACCTGGCTTTTCCCTCAGCCTGCAGCTCTTCCCTTCCTGACCCTACTTCTCCAAACCTTCACCTGAGGGCTACTCACCCTGCCAAGTCTCCTGATAGGACTTCCTCCAGGAAACCTCCCTCCCCGCCAGGTCTGGGTGAAGGGGACTGAGCAGGAGCTCCTGAGATCACTGTTCTTCCTTATCCTACATTACTGCAGAGATCCTCAGCAGAGATGGTTCCACCTCCCAGAGGACATGAGGCAGTATCTGCAAACCATTCTGTGCGTGTGACTGGATGCTTCTGCCATCTAATGCTGCTAAGCATCCTGCAATGCACAGGACTGTCCTCCCAACAAAGAACTGTCCAGCCCCAAACGTCACCCGTGCCAAAGTTGAGAGACCCCGCTCTGCTTTAGTGTGACTGTTTACTTGATAATCTTTCTCACAGTGGTTGTCTCATTCAAATCCTCAGTACAATGCCTGACACATCGTACTCAAAAACGACCCGTTAAATGACTGTACGACTTTCCACCTCAGCTTCCATCTCTTGTTTACTGCTGCTTGCTTTGACCCTGATCAACTCCCTGTACAGGTCTCACCTAGTACAACTTCTAACCTAGTACAACTTCTGACTATGTTTTGACTCTGGCCAGGCCCCTCCCCGCACCAGGCCCATTTTACTCCTGCTCTATACACTAGAGAGGGTTCCCAGGTGGTGCTAGTGGTAAAGAACTTGCCTACCAAAGCAGGAGATGCAAGAGACGTAGGTTTGATCCCTGGGTCAGGAACATCCCCTGGAGTAGGAAATGGCAACCCATTTCAGTATTCTTGCCTGGAGAATCCCATGGACAGAGGAGCCTAGCAGGCTACAGTCCACAGGGTTGCAGAGTCGGACATGACAGAAGCAACTTAGCACATAGACTAGAAAACTGTAGCACAGCAAAGAACAGGGCATCCGAACTTCTCAGCGAGCACAGCTAGACAAAGTCAAGACAGCGAGAAAGGGGAGAAGGCCTGAGCCAGCTGGGCGCAAGGCCAGACCACCAGGCAAATCGGGCAGCTGGACTGTGCAGTTAGGGGCTCAAAAGCTGATTAGTTTCCAAATCCTGCGAATGCCTTCTATTTAATTAATGGACAGTGAGCGTCCATTTCCGAGGCTGCAGGAATCTTCTCCCCCTTAAACGAAGCAGAACTGTATGATGAATACTTTCTCGAAACCCTGAGTCACTGCCCATTTGTTTCTTTCTGCTTTAGCTCCTGAGTTCACATGAATAATTATAAGCTTATTTTACATGATCGTAAGGGGCTGGGTAATTACGGCAATTTCAAGAATGAAACATTCACAAATCTTTCAGGACTGTGACATCAGGGTTTGGGAATTCAAAAATTGCTGCTGTCTTTATTTCCTTATTTATCATATTTCATATTTTACTTATATCTATGATAATTAATTTTCAAATGAAGTAGTAAAGCCAGGCATCTTTTCCAGACAACAAAGGCTTAGGGAATTGCTGGGTTTTTGAAGCTAAAGATTGGTTGCTTTAACCATCAGCCCCATAATTTCACCTTTGAATTCCTTTAGAACTCTTGGATGAATGCCGAGTTGTCTCGGTTATTTATCCACATCCAGTTTGTCAACTGGTCTAGAACATTCTGTGCATCCACCACTACTTGATCTAGTACCTCTGCTTCTAAAGATGATTTAAGAGTGTTATTCACTTTGATATATTTTTTCTGAAAAGATCAAGGCAAATAATTTATTATGCCTGCTGGCCCTCTTTCACACATCCGAAGGAGTTTTCCGGTAATCTACAAAGGTTCTACCGGTTCTCTGGCTGGCTCTTTCACTCCAGTTACTTTAAAAGGCTTTCTTATTTTTGCTTTAATGTCTGTTTCTTACGGATGCCCCTTAAATTATACATGGATCTTCTTCATGGGCTTCCCAGGTGGATTTCTCTGTTCTTTCAACTAACTTCCTATTTTTCCTGAAGATATCTATTTCTTAGGGATATGTCTTGCCTTGAGCAATCCTCTTTGAGCTGCATCTGTAAATAGAGATTATATGGGATTGCAAAGAGTCGGACACGACTGAACAACTAACACTAGGGCTACTGGGGGGCGGGGGCAGTTTCCCAGATGCTGCTGGTGGTAAAGAACTCACCTGCCAATGCAGGAGACATAAGAGACACAGGTTTGATCCCTGGGTCAGAAAGATTCCCTGGAGAAGGAAGTGGCAACCTACTCTAGTATTCTTGCCTAGAGAATCCCATGGATAGATAGAGGAGCCTGGCGGGCTGCAGTCCATAGTGTCACAGAGAGACACGACCGAAGCAACCTAGCATACACAAGGAGGGCTATGAGTCAAATGCAGGAAGGTACGTGGAGAGTTTTGCCTGATGCCTGGCACAGAATAAGTGTTTAGCAAATGTTTATTCTTATTCTTAGTCAAAGGTAAGAAAAGGAAGCTAGTTCTTCTCAACCCAACCTACTAAATGGTTTTATGAATCTTGTCATACTTTATGCTTCCCCATAGGTGTTAGCAATGTTTTTTAAAAATTAGTTGGCAAGATTCTTGAGGTTTATGATATTTTTTCATAATCACTATTCACATTTTTCTCATTTCTCCTTTTACATTTACATTATCTTGGTTTTCTATCCTTGCACCAGACCCTTAATCTTAAACTTATTAGGATCATTGAATCACAGTGTTCACACACAGATGCTTCCTGCACCTTCTACGGTGCTTGTCTTCCTTTTCTTCTGTAAAATCATTAGTAAAGGAAATAATCATTTGTCCTAATTCATCCCAGAGAGGTATTTTGCCAATCTACAAGCAAGTAAACACCCTCATTATTACTAATTGGCCCAATTTTTTTAGCTCGGCCAGTCCTACTCCAGCCTCCAGCTCAATCTCATTATCCTTGTCAGGTGGCCCATAACTCCTTTCTACTGCCATATTTTCATTAACTGTTGGCTATTTCTACCCACTAGGCATTTCCTGATGGCATTTTTATGCTAAGGCTCCTTGGATTTCTCCACTGCTCTGAAAATCTGTTTCATGACCCTAGTTTCCTACCCTTCTTTGCCAGATGTCTCATGAGAGCCTTTGGTTTCTAAGAAATTCAACAGCCCTGCATTCTGCTCTTATTAGGACCCTCAAAATCCACCTGTTTCATGGATGGTCTGTACTACAGCTATCTGTCTATCTGTCTATTTATCTATCTATCTATGATTATGGCTCAGCAGTGATTGCAAAAGTTTCTGATCTTCAGCTTCCTTCTCAGCTTCCCAAATTAGACTTTAGAACCTGGCTGTGGTATGCTTTCAAGTTATGGTGCTGGCACCAAAAAGGAGAGTTTGGCATGTAACTCACAGGGCACGCACAGGACAGCTTCCAGCAAACTGATTTCCTATCTCTGTTTCATCATTTTCACCAGATGGTCTTCATTCGATTTGTGCCAGGGGACCATGACTCCGTTTGCCAACCATTGCTAAATAGTTCTGGAATGCCCCAAGGCTTCCCTGTGTCCTGCACCTGCCTAAGCCCGCAGTGGTTGCCACAGTTCTTTCTTCATGGGTGTGATCTGCAGACCCCACTGGATCCCTAAGCTAGACTGACCCCAATGGAGAAATCACTGAACAGACATAGTTTCTGGTAAAACCCCTACCCTCTCCAGCACACACACACACACACACCTGACGCTTCTCTGTACATCTTCATGTTGCAGGTGAGCATAAGGAAGTTATTCGTATTCGATGTCTCAGCACTTTGAATTCAGCTGGCACCCAGTGGCCAAGCAAGTCAGGGTGTGAAATGAACATGAAATAAAACACAGTAGGTGTTTTACCTTTTTGTTCTTCTTATAGCAATAGCTCCTTTGAGAAATGGCAGAAGTGGGCGCAAAAAAACAACTGCTTATATTTTATTATCTAACCATATAACACTGTCTATGGGGGGTGGGTCCCCATGTATGGGAAAGCTCTTTATCAATGTACCATGCTGGACTGTTAGAGTTGTATCACCTTGAACAGCAAACTCCTTGAGGGCAAGAACTATATTTCCCCCAGGGTATCTCCTGGTCCTCCTAAACTATGACCTACACCAAGAAACCATCTAAGCCAACTGAACATGAACTGGAAGGGCTCCATCTGTACACCCAGTTATCACTAAGCACCTACATGTCATAGTCTTCCCTTTCTCCCCTTCTCCATCCCCATCCTGGGTTACTCACCTCCTTCCCCAAGAATCTCTACATTATCTAAAGCCTCAAAAAGGCAGGGACTGTCTGTCCAGCCCACTGCTGTATCTCAGAGCCTAGAAGTGTGTGCCACAAAAGGTCCCCAGTAAAATGGCTTGAGCCAATACATCAATGAGAACAAACCTGTTTATAACCCAGGCTGGTGTCATGGGCAACACTCTGCCCAACACCAAAGTGTGACCTGGATTCTTTTGTGTCAAGCAGGGCCACCTGCAGCACATGCCAGAGGACAGGCAGATGTGGCAATACTCGTAGGGAAGCAGAGATGAGTGGGGGCAGAGATGGGTCATTTTTCGAGGATGTGTGTGTGTGTGTGTGTGTGTGTGTGTGATTGCAGTAAATGTTTTCAAAATCACAACCAATAAAGAGATTTTTGGTGGAGGCTGCTGTGCTCACTTTAACTGATGATTGTTGTATGCCGTAATCGAGCCTGGAACTCACAGCAGCCCACCCATAAAGCAATGCCCTTCACACAATGCAGCCATTCACACAGACTATCTGCCACTATCACTACCCTTCTCTCTACCCCAATGCTGATTACAGGTATGTGATTTTATCTGCCAGCATGGTTCTCTCCCAAAGGGATAGTGTGGCTATTCATTGCAACTGCAACCATTCTGAAAACTAGAAAAGAGAAAGTGAAAAATGGACACAGAAGAAGAAGACCTTCACTTGTAGCCAGCACACATCAAAGTGTTGTCTTGGCAGGTGGCAACATCCCCTGGGAAACTGCTAGAAATGCACATTTAGGGGCCCAACTCCAGTCTCCTAGATCCAGCATCTCTGGGGTGGAGCCCAGGAAAATGTGTTTTATCTGGCAGCAACACTGCAGGTGTTTTGAGAAACAAGGCTTGAAAGCACTGTTGGCTGATTTAAAGAATTCTCGACATTGCCTAGAGGAGGAATGGGAGTCTGGGGTCCACGGAGGAGACTTTTTATTATTTTTTTGGTATTGCTTACATTTTTTCATGAGAATGTCTTACTATTTCAACAAAAATTTTTAAAAAACACACACAAATAAATGGAACTTTTATCAACAGCACACCGGGATGGAAAGGACAATTCATGGCAACCTCCTAGGAGGTTCCTAGTAATTATTCCCCAACTGTTTACCTGGACAATTTCCCCTCTATTCTACATGACAGATAAGAAGGAAGAAGGTAGAATGATGATAAAGTAATACATTGACAAAATTATATTTTGTTTCTTGACAAAAATATAACAAAATATATTTTGTTTAATATTTCTAAAACTATTAGAGGACTAAAGTTATCCCTTAAGAAGATAGCAATATGACCATAAGTCAAGTCGGGACAACATCAGGGTTAACCATTTCCAACTATACAGCATGATTTTTTATTAACTCAATTATGAAAAGTATTTGTAACAATAGCATGCCTAGATTCTCTAATAACCAGAAGAGAATGAACACAAAACAATTAAAGAGTTTGCGTGTTTAATCCTTGGCATGATTCTTTTTTTCCTAAAGATTACAGCTGCTCTCACACCTTCTCAAATTGAGCCATCAACCTGCTTTATTATTAGCCATCCCACTAAGAGAAACACAGTCGATGCAGTGTTTGGTTAAAGCAATACAAAATGCTAGAGATTCTCCTGCCAGTCTGTCTCCCAAAGGAAGAAACAGGGACTGCGTGAACTAAAAGGGCTCCTCAAGCAAAAATGGCAGAAACAGTTGTGTATAGAGACCTCCCTGCTACAGGGTCAGAGTCCTCCACATTGAACAAAAACATTTTATTTTCAATAAATCATAGAGCCCAAGAGTTCCTATCGGCAATATTTTGTAACAACGCACGTGGAAAAATAATTTGAAAAAGAGTGTATATAAGTAAATCACTTTACTGTACACCTGAAACGAACACAACATTATAAATCAACTATACCGCAATAAAAAATAAATAAATAATTTTAAAAAACAGTTCCTGTGTCTATCTTTCTGCCACAACAAGCACCAGGCATTCACTCCTACGAAGACGCCCACACTCTCATGGTAAAGAGGAGTGTCAAATGCCCCCTCTTCTCACTTTGACAACTCTACACTACTTTGGACGCAAGAAAAGTGAGCTTGTGTCAGGAAATTGACATGAGTTCTCATGTTATTTTCATCCATCCACAAAGGGTGTAGAAAGCATAAAAACTTAATTGAAAACTTGAGTCCCAATAATACTCATAAAACATCATATGCTCTTGAAAGGGGTTGTAGAAATTCAGAGATAGAGTTATGTGAGCCATTTCAAGAGTAGTCTTCATAGCTTGAATTCCTTAAACACAGTACTTTGCAATGAAGTTAGCCAAATACAGAGAAACAAAACAGTTTTCAAGTTTTATTCTGGGTTATTTTTAACCCCAGATTTTTTTTTTTTTAAAGAAAAGGAACAGAATTTGGAATTGAATTGGTGCTGAGCAGGAAACTACTCTTTCGGTTATTTCTTGAACTAATCTTATCAAAGGTCCAACATGTTCTCAATGTTGGTGAATAAATAGCTTAACCACACAGATGAACTATGGACACTGACACGGAAAAACATTTTCAATAAGGTATATTTAAAGCATTAAAAAACATGTAGCTCATTTCAACCAGGGATGCTATCAAACATGACTGAACTGAACTCTTAAGTATACTTTAAAATTAGTTATACTAAGCCTATTCCTTACCACAATCGTATTCACAAAAGCCAAAAGATTAAAAAGAAAATCAAATCTGCAAAAGGAAGATCAACTTATTCAAAAGCTAGCACTCTGAAGACTATCCTGAATCAGAAGTTTTCATTAAACTAGATGTTGATACAGACATTAACACACCACAGGCCATTATAAAAGGAAGGAAAACAAATATCTAATACACCCCCAGGATTCCTTTCAAAATCTTGTAGATTAAAATGCACAGCAATCATCTTAAAGCTATGCCTTCAAAGGAAGAGAAATTTGCATCTCTAACTGTTCAGTATTTTGGGTTAAAACATTTTAGAAACGCCTTTAACTAGGGAAGAAACTTCCCTGATCCTCTTTGTGAAATGTCTCAGAGGAATTGTGTTTTGGCTAACACTGCACATCGGTGTGAGAAAAGGAACAGTCCCCAGATTTCATGCATTAAGAACGTCAGGGGACTTCCTGGACAACAGGAGCCCTTACCTGGTCTTCTTTAAGGCTTCAGCATCCACATCCATCCTTTAATAAGGTAAAACTGGGCACTGCAGAGAGAGGGAAGAACCAAGCAACCCTCAAGGCAGACTGAGAGCGTGCAAAGCCCCAGCTGACAGCCTGCTTCCCTCTCCTGAGGCTCTCTGCCTAAGAGGCTGCACAGAAACCAAGCCCGGTGCCAAATCTTAATCCTTTTGCAGAATCTCACATGGAGCTGCCTCACCTCTTCCATTCCCGCAAAGCTTCTTCCTGCTGCACTTCCTTCTGAAACCATGAATCATTGCAACGATCCACCGAGTGAAGCCCAATCTCAAACTGTACAAAAAATCCTGTTACATGCGGGGTGATGAATGTTTACATTAGCCGAAATGAAATGATGTAATATCTAGAATCAAGGGAGGGCCCCCATCCAGAGTCAGGGCATTGTAAGAACTGCTATGAAATACGATTTTTCTAAATGGGGAAAAAAAAAATTACTCTGGGGTTTTATGAATCTAGTCTCTGTAAATTTAGGATTATTTGGATTGTTCTGGTCTTACTGAGAATGAGCATGCTTTCCAAACAGAAATTCAGAACTTTTCAGTTACTTAAAGCTTTAGTTGAAAAAAAAAAAAAAAGGAGCAGACAGAATCCAGTGCATTCGTGTGCAAAGAACCTGGTATCAAGGCGGCAACAGTGGAAGGCATCAACCCAGGGATGTGGAAGCCAGCCATGCTGCAGGAGACCAGAGCCTCTCCCAAGTGCAAATGCCTTCAAAGGAAAGGCATCGTCCAAGAAAAGTACTGTTTATTTAAGCCAGAAGTCCATTGTTTTTCCATAATTTTTTTAAAGTTATTTTTTTGGCCACAGTGGGCACATGGGCTCTTAGTTCCTCGGCCAGGGATTGAACCTGAGCCTCTTGCGTTGGAAGCTAACCACTGGACCTCCAGGGAAGTCTCATGACTTTTGATGAATAAGAAAGCCCAGGGCTTCCCAACACTATTCCTGACAGACAACTGCTATCGGTTACTTGGGCATCTGATGGTCTTCCCTGATCAGGCTGGGATGGGAAGGTTTGAGAGGCACGATGCTGGATGGAAAGGGGAAAAGGGAGGGGAAGTGGCTTGTCAATAGAGCCCACTTGTGAGAGAGCCCAGGTAAGGTTTCAAGACCGATCAGAGATTGGCTTGTGACTGGTGGGGATGCCAGAGGTAGACTGTTTCATTTTGGATGTGTTTAACCGATCATAATGTGAAAATTTAAAAGTAATTATCATGTGCCACACACTGTGCTAGGCACATTACATGCAAACCTCATTGAACCCTCACAACAACACTATGTGGCAGATACTATTACCGTTCCTATTCTGCAGATGAAGAAGCTGAAGCTCAAACCTGGTACCTAAGGGATGGCACCAGGTCTGTGGTGTGCTCCTTGACCACCAGCCCGCTGCTCCTGCCGGCTTCACCAGCTACACAACCACACCATCACAAGCATGCTCTGTGCTCTGTGAAGTGACAAAGTGTTACTACACAAAAGCATGGCAAGCATGTGTTTGCAGTTCCCCAAAGGCATAAGCCAAATCCTTGGCTGCTGCCGCCCAAGAATGCCAGGCCCCAGAGCTCCTAGCCCGCTTGCCAGACCCTTGGAAGGAAGGTGGAAAACCTCCAAATGTAGCGGTAAGAATCAAGTGTCACATAAAAGCATCTCTGGCCTGATCCAGTTCTGCCATGAACCAGTGTGACCTCAGTCAACCCACTTCCCTTTCTGAGCTCTGAAAAATGAGGAGCTTGGACTTAGTTGGGTTCTAGCAACTACATTTCAGCATGAAGTCTCTATGACATATGATTTTAAAGGATGGGGGTGCTAGGTGAGATATTATTTTTTTAAAAAATCAGAATTTATGCATCCAAATGAGAATTCACTCCAACACAACAATGATACAGCAACAATAATAATAGCAAAAGACCCACTCTCATTGATTGAATTAGTGCGCTACACAAGAGGCATTATGCTTACAGCGTTACATGAACATTCTCACTTGTCCTGATATAAGCCCCTAGAAGGCAGTATCATTATCTCCATTCCACAGCTGCAGAAATAGAGGGTCAGAGGGAATGAATTTGTGTAGGGCCAGCCACACTGCTGGTAAAGGGGACAAGTAGGGATTGGAATCAGGCCTGATAGATCCCAGAGCCTATCTATTCCATGTATTGATCCAACAACACTCTTTATCACTTGCAGCAATTCTGGAACACTTTTTTGGAAAACTTCCGTCAGAACTTGTATGATGCATTTTAATAAATAAACATTTTTGAACATCAAAACTCATGCTGGACACTGCAGAGGTTATAGACATATGGTCCTGTCCTCCGAAGGCTCCCAGCCTGATGGGGGAAATAGAGGCAGAAGAAGGTTTTTCCACCGCAAGGGTGACTGGGCTAAGTATTACAACTGAGGCACAGGACCACAGGAGTTTGGGGCAAGTGAGATGTTATTTCAAAATTACCCAGATTACTGCTAATATGTTCAGTGGTGGTAAATATCCACCCTTAGAGGGTGGATGCAATTTTGGCTCACAGGCAAGTCAATCAGAGCCAAGTCTGGGGAATAAGTGGGTCATCAAGCTGGGTAATACCATTTTTGGTCACAAGCTAGGTGTGGCTATAAAATAGTGAGATGGATTTTCCTGTGTGGCCTCAACTAGCTCGGAAGGCAGTTCCTAAAGGGGAGTTCCAAAAATGTTTTGAGCAATGATACCATCTCCAGATTAAAGGCAGAGCTGCCCAAAGTGGTTCCAGAAGACAAGGCTTCCGGAGCAGAGAACGTGACCACAGCAGAGGCGTGGCCTGCAGAATCGCTTGATCCCCACCAGCAGCCCAGAAGAGCTTGCCTGTGCAGTGTCCCGGCATCTGACAGAGCACTTGGTACAGGGGGAGGTGCAACCAAGTTTGTTGACTGACTCAACGAGAGATACATTTGAATGTACAAAGTCTGGATTATTTATTTCTAAAAACTGTCTTATTATTTGGTCACACTTAGACATCCACATACTGACTGTGGACACATTCCCAAACTGAGCTCAATGGCCAAACTAAGACTGTTCTCACCTAGTCTGTCTACCATGCCAGGTCCTGGATAGTGAGCCTGGCTCTGACTGTGGTGATTTAGTCACTCAACTCTTGCAACCGCATGGACTGTATTCCTCCAGGCTCCTTTGTCCATGGGATTCTCCAGGCAAGAATACGGGAGTGGGGTTGCCATTTCCTACTCCAGGGGATCTTCCCAACCCGGGGATCAAACCCCAGTCACCAGATTTGCAGGCAGATTCTTTACCAGCTGAGTCACCAAGGAAGCCCCAGTTTCCCACCCTGTCCCTACCCATAGCCTTCCCTGCATTCAGTGTGAAGAGGAGTGAGAAGCAGGTACTAAAGAAGCCACGCTGCGGGACCTGCTCAGGGCCTGTGGCCACATGGCCTGACTGAGTGCCCACTCTGGAAGTCTGGCAGCGCCGGGGAAGGCATCCACTGCCCCATTAGGGGAGGCAGTGAACCTCTGTGTCCAACAGCCATGCTGGCCTCCTACCAGATCTAAGTCTGGGGGAAACTGGAACATCCAAGGAACCGTTCCCCAACCACAGCCCAACTCCATACACACTCCAAAAAGTGGGTTGACATCTCTGAGACTCCATGGAGTTCATCAAATAAACAAAACGAATTGGAGTTTGGAATAGACCTCAGGGAAGTTGGAAATGAGAGAGGTTTCCCCAGTCTTCAATTCTCCCATTCTGTTGTCTGTAATTGGCTTTCTAATTATCCACATAAACAAGCCAAGGCCTCTAGGCCACTGGAACTCTCAGGGCCAGAGGGATTCTTTGGGTCTAATGTGACCCTTTGGCCTGACTATCCATCACTAGTGAAGGAAAGGGATGGCAAGACCTCGCCTGGATATCTAATCTTTCAGTGGCTCACTTTTTTCATCTTTTTTCTTTCCTATTACGTGTCAGTTGCTGTCGTTGTTCCCGACTTGCTGGGAGTGGGGAAGGAAGCAGCTGATGGATGCAGCTGGAGCTGGGGAAAGTCGCCATGTACTTCTAAAGCATCTATTTCCTGTGTCACCCTACACTAATGTTTTATGCCCTGTTTGATGCCACAAAAGGATTTGGTGTGTTTTTTAAAGTAAATAAAATTAAACAACTCAGTTCTAAGAAGGATTCAGAGGCCTGAGTTGTCTGAGGGAAGCCGCTGTTGCTAACCACTGCCTTTAGCTCTGAGCATCTTGGCAAACCAAACAATAAGGGACACACACGGA
The DNA here is from genome assembly GCF_001704415.2 of Capra hircus. Taxonomy (NCBI): domain Eukaryota; kingdom Metazoa; phylum Chordata; class Mammalia; order Artiodactyla; family Bovidae; genus Capra; species Capra hircus. The sequence goes on from NC_030833.1 coordinate 36,002,600, forward strand.
GGGGGTATCGCAGATGTCATCCAATCAGAAAAAAATGTAAGAGTTTGAGCCGAGAGACAACCTTTTTTCTGGCTCCAAATTTCCAGAGGAATTTACAAGCGGGGATATAGGGCACTGGGTAACAAAAGGACAATGCCTTCCCCGGAACCGAGTGAACGACACAAAGACATCTTTCCAAGGGCCCCAACTTATAAGGGCCCACCATAAAAGCTGAGGGCTCCCACTAAATTGTAGTTCCAAAGAGGCATTTGTGGTTTCACAGAATGTCAACACTGGAAGGGCCTGCAGTCCAGCCCCCTGCTTTTATCATAGAAAGAGCAGCTGAGGCGCTCCAGGGACAGCTGGCTGAGAACACAGATTCAAGCTCCCAGTCCACGGCTTCTTCCTGACCTCGAACTCTCGCCCTCCCCTTCATTTCTTCCACCAACGAAACAAAGTCTCCCTGGGTCCCTTTCCCTGTGGGAAACGGCAAAGCTGCAGCAGCCTCCTTCACACTGTGGGAATCCCTTTTCTTTAAGTTTGGTTAAAAATAAATTTGAAAATGTTTAAATTTTCAAAGTCCGGGCTGGCCAGTTTCCAGGTGGCCTTAGGAGCCTGCAGTCCAGAGCTGTTCTCGGCTCTAACGGCAGGCTGGATCTGCTGGTTGCTAAGATGCACTCGTCACACCAAAGTCCTCTTAAAAGGCTGTGTGTTTTCGCAGCTACCATTCTTAAAAGCTTTCTAAGTGCCCCACGATGTGCTAAGTGCCCTAAGTGACAGCCTTACTTTCAGCAACACCATGTGGAAGGTTCTACTGTTGAAACAGAACATGAACTGATCATGTTGACTAGAGCCCAAGGTCTTATCTATAAACTCTGTTACTTTTACAGGACGAGAATCTTTGTGAGGCAGGAACAAAGTTTGGCAATCATGTTTACGTCCAGGCCTCCGTTTGAGCAATGAAATTTCTTTTTTCTTTTATTTTTACTTTTTTATTGGAGTATAATTACTTTACAATGTGCAATGAAATTTCTGAGCCCCAAACTTGGCAAATGTCATATAAACTGTAGTTGGTATCCTAAAATTCCAAGAGACTCTCCGGAAAGACGGTCTTAAAATCAGGACAATTCTTTAATTGTAGCATCCTGAGGACAACAGCAAAACAAGATCCCCAGGGTGCATCCACAGGCTATAGCTGAAGTGGACATTCACTTCCAGCCAACCTCAGGAAACTGGTGTTTGCTATCACTGAGCGAGAAATAAGGGGGGCAATATGGCAGGGTGGCTAGGGGCACAGGTTATGGTGTGGTTACCAGGACTGTCACATGCTTTTGTGCGACCGAGGCAAGTGGCCTAACCTCTCTAGATCTTCGTTTCCCCTCCTATAACAGGAGACATTACATTGGAGTCTCCTTTATAGAGTCATGGGCATCACATGAGATAATGTCAAGAAAGTTGTTTACAAAAGTGCCAGGTACACATTATGGGCTCAGTGATAATTACTAATGACAGAAGACATGTGTTTTAAGACATACATATATATATATATATATATACACATATACACACAGATTACTAATTGAAATTAGTAATATGAATGTCCTCAGTATAAATTAGATGCTAAACATTTGAGGCAGTTTCCCACTTTCTTTGTACATCCTGATTTCATTTTACCTAATACAAACTTTTCCAATTTACAAAACAATTATGGTACCATATATGTATTATGAGTTCATCTATGTTCTTAGTGGGCTTCCCTGATGGCTTGGTGGTAAAGAATCTGCCTGCCAGTTCAGGACACATGGGTTCGATCCCTGGGTTGGGAAGATCCCCTGGAGGAGGGAATGGCAACAGACTCCAGTATTCTTGCCTAGGAAATCCCAGGGACAGAGGAGGCTAGCAGGCTACAGTCCATGGGGTCACAAAAAGTCAGACATGACTCAGCAATTAAATGATACCAAAGTTCTTACCAGCATCTTTTATTGACAATATATCGCATTTACTTTCAGATCTTGAACAAGAAGTAAACTCCAGTTCTCTGCTATTCCTTCTTACTAGGAGCTTGGATGCAAAAAGTAATCATGAAGAATCACCAAAAGTATGTTCGGCTCACCTATTCCTCTTAAAAATTTAAATTATAGTCTCTGATCAAATCAAATCATCAGAAAGCTACATACCTAAAATATAAATATTTTTACTTCTCATAAAATTGCTTTTTATAAATTTTCTCCAACATTTTGCCCTTGGCTTTTCAGTGATTTTCTGAAGTTTTCAGTGTCTAAGTCTTGCACCTCTTTTGTTAAATTTATTTCTAAGTATTTTATTCTTTTGGATGATACTGTAAGTGGAATTGTTCTTAATTTCTCTTTAAGAACATCAAGTTCTTCTTAACTTCATTCATTGGAATTGTTCATTGCTAGTGTAAAGAAATACAACTGATTTTTGTATTGAGCTATTTGCGTTTATTGATATTACAAATAATATTCTAGTTTTCATTCCAATCCCAAAGAAAGGCAATGCCAAAGAATGCTCAAACTACCACACGATTGCACTCATCTCACACACTAGCAAAGTAATGCTGCAAAATTCTCCAAGCCAGGCTTCAACAGTACATGAACCATGAACTTCCAGATGTTCAAGCTGGATTTAGAAAAGGCAGAGGAGCCAGAGATCAAACTGCCAACATCCACTGTCAAAAAAGCAAGAGAGTTCCAGGAAAACATCTATTTCTGCTTTATTGACTATGCCAAAGCCTTTGACTGTATGGATCACAACAAACTGTGGAAAATTCTTAAAGTGATGGGAATATCAGACCACCCAACCTGCCTCCTAAGAAATATGTATGCAGGTTAAGAAGCAATATTTAGAAGCGGACATGGAACAACAGACTGGTTCCAAATTGAGAAAGGAGTATGTCAAGGCTGTATATTGTCACCCAGCTTATTTAACTTATATGCAGAGTACATCATGCAAAATGCTGGACTGGATGAAGCACAAGCTGGAATCAAGACTGCTAGGAGAAAAATCAATAACCTCAGATATGCAGATGACACCACCCTTATGGCAGAAAGCAAAGAAGAACTAAAGAGCCTCTTGATGAAAGTGAAAGAGGAGAGTGAAAAAGTTGTCTTAAAACTCAACATTCAATAAACTAAGATCATGGCATCTGGTCCCATCACTTCATGGCAAATAGATGGGGAAACAATGGAAACACTGAGAGTTTATTTTCTTGGGCTCCAAAATCACTGCCGATGGTGACTGCATCCATGAAATTAAAAAACGCTTGCTCCTTGGAAGAATAGCTATGACCAACCTAGACAGCATATTAAAAAGCAGAGACATTATTTTGCCCACAAAGGTCTGTCTAGCCAAAGCTATGTTTTTTCCAGTAGTTATGTATGAATGTTAGAGTTGGACCATAAGGAAGGCTGAGTGCCAAAAAATTGATGCTTTTGAACTGTGGTGTTGGAGAAGACTCTTGGAGTCCCTTGGCCTGCAAGGAGATCCAACCAGTCTATCCTAAAGGAAATCAATCCTGAATATTCATTGGAAGGACTGATGCTGCAGCTGAAACTCTAATACTTTGGCTACCTGATGCGAAGAGCTGACTCACTGGAAAAGACCCCGATGCTGGGAAAGATTGAAGGCTGGAGGAGAAGGGGATGACAGAGGATGAGATGGTTGGATGACATCACTGATTCAATGGACATGAGTTTGAGTAAACTCTGGGAGTTGGCAATGGACAGGGAGGCCTCGCATGCTGCCGTCCATGGGGTCACAAAGAGTTAGACACGACTGAGCGACTGAACTGAACTGAACAAATAATATTCACTCAATGAAAAAGTATTTTATGAGCACCTACTATATAACAGGCAGGGTCTGGACTCTGTTATGTAATGTAGAGTAAAATAAATATAGTCCCTGAGCCCCAAGGCTCAGGGTCAAGTATGGGAACCAGGTCCAAGTGAGGCGTACTTTCTCATTACCAAGAAGATGCTGGTAAGCACTGCTCACAACACCACACAGGGCCCCTAAATGAAGGTCATGACAGAAGCTCCTCTCTCTCTGAATTAGGAAAAACTGTGTATCCCTTTAGCAATGATTCTATTTTGATCCCATGCCCCCTGTGAATTGTGTAGCTGGATAGGTTTTCTTTATTTCAGTTGCTAGGAAGCTTTGGGCTGTGTTGTGGCCACACTCCAGCAAATAACACTAAGGCTAGAATTCATTTTTATTTTTCTATATCTATCTTCTCTTGGCTCTGATTTCCTTATCTTTTAATTTTACCTTGTTTTGGGTAGATCTTTCTAAGTTGCCTCAGATCTTTCATGGATGGAAGCTAGGAAGGAAGGGAGGAAGGAAACTTGAGTTACTTGACAATATTCCTGAAAATGTTAACTTACCATGTAGATCTACTTCTCATTTCTGAAGTTCCACCAAGATGTGATTTTATTACCTGAGTGAATGTTTATACCATCTGGAATAAGAACTGTTTCATACATATACGGTTCTTTAATATGCTTTTGGCAGGTCTAAACTAAACAAAGTCTATTGGTTTTGTTCAGACACATGAGAAGTGCTTTTCTGGCATCACTTCAATAAAATGTTCTTTCCTCATTGGACATAGAGGTTCAGGGCAAGAGCAGGGAAGGTAAAAGGGACTATCTTTTTCCTAAGTCATTTGTGAGCAAAAGGTAGTATAAGTAGTTCAACTTTGTAGTTGCTCAAACCTAGGTCTCAACTCTGACTCTATTATTTACTTACTAGCTGTGTGATTCTGGAAAGGTTACTTGTCCGCTCGAATTCCTTCATCTACACAGATGAGATAACACCTACATTAATGACTACTTGTATAGTCAAATTAAATGAGATTTAGCATAGGGCCAATGACACATCCCTTTAATAATGGACTAGAAGTACTAGGCAGTGTAATGAGACAAGAAAAGAAAATAAGAAGAATAAAAATGGCAAAGGAAGAAATGTGCCATTATAAGAGACACTATTTTAGGAAAGATTCCCCAGTGTTCTCCTTACTTGCTACAAGTAATAAATCTTCCCTTCTCCCCCCTCCCAGAAGAAGTATACCCAACTGCATGTGAAGGCTTGTTAAAAATAAATAAATTACATTTCTATCTAATTACAACAACAGTAAAATCCAGATGAACGAAAGCTCCAATTGTGAGAAGCAAAGCATTAAAAACATTTTGAGGAGAATGCCTTTACAATCACAGACTAGAAAATGGCTTCTTAATTTTAAAAAAGTAGAAAACATACAGGAAATGTTAGTTGAATCATATTAAAATCTAAAATTTCTATAAAATGCATGATAATGTAAACAAAGATAAAAGACAAGTTATGGGCTAGAAGAAGGTAAGTGTAACATATATAATAATTGGCAAAGGAATAATCTAACTACCCAAGAAAACTTACAAACCAACAGGAAAAAGATAAAACAACCAAACAGATAAATGGAAGAAACTACAAACTGTTCTTAGATACAGCTAGTAAATATGAAAAATGTTCAACCTTACCCATAATCAGGGAAATATTAATGAACACAAGAGTAAGATCATATTTACCATTCATAAGGCTAGCCAAAATGTCAAGTTGTCCCCACTCTGGCACTCTTTCCTGGAAAATCCCTTGGACAGAGGAGCCTGGTGGGCTGCAGTCCATGAGGTCACTAAGAGTTGGACACGACTGAGCAACTTCACTTTTCAGTTTCATGCATTGGAGAAGGAAATGGCAACCCACTCCAGTATTCTTGCCTGGAGAATCCCAGGGATGGGGGAGCCTGGTGGGCTGCCATCTGTGGGGTTGCTCAGAGTCGGACACGACTGAAGTGACTTAGCAGCAGCAGCAGCAGTAAATACGAAAAATGTTCAACCTTACCCGTAATCAGGGAAATATTAATGAACACAAGAGTAAGATCATATTTACCATTCATAAGGCTAGCCAAAATGTCAAGTTGTCTGATCTAGTTCACTTACAGATTTTCAGATGACTGGACTGACAGCTGTGCACACAGTGTTGCCTCTGAGGAAGGAGGAGAGGGTGGGGAATAGGGTCTATAATGGTCTCTGTAACATTTTGCTTCTCTTAAAAAACATGGAGGCAAACACTACAAATGCTGACATTTGCAACACTGGGCAATGGGTACATGGCCTTTTGCCATCAGCCTCTCTGTGCTTTTCTGTGTGCTTGAAATGCAAATAAACACAAGCAAATAAACCATATCTAAGACAACCTTATTGATATTGAGAAGGAAGAACAGAAAATAAAAGCATCTATTTAAGTCAGCTTTTGAGAGGGCTGGCTGGGCCCAGAGTGGGAACCAGGATGCCCTGCAGAGGCCCAGTGTGAAGGCCAGTAGATCAGCACAGTGAAAAGGCAGATGAGTGATGTGAAAAAAGATGTACATTTAGGAAAAGCACCGGTCCAGAAATAAAGTTTAAAAGCAGAGGAGCTATTTCTCTTGAAATCCAGGATAAGTACGGCCCTCGTTTGTCCACTCCCTGCACAAATACTTACCGCACTGAAATATGTGGTCTCTGGCCCAAGACCATGTCCAGTGGTAGAGACAGATTTCTGAAATAAACCAATGGCTGATATGCGCAGGGGAACGGGTGTGTTTCGGGGAAGGCTTCCCTGAGGATATGAACTGAAATCAACCACCGGGTCCCAAGATGTAGTAGGTAGAAGAGCATGCCCCAGGCAGAGGAACCAGCATGTGCAAAGGCCCTGAGGCAGAAAGGAGCCCAGGCCTGTGAGGTATTAGTATATAATCTACAGAAACCTCCATGAAAGGTTCTGTGCTTGTGAGGAAGGGCACTGCCGTCATGGTCAAGAGGAATGTACCTATGTCTTCCTCAAAGTCCAAGGAACCACAAAGAATTCACCCAGGGTGAGAGACCATGAGTAAAAAGCTAAAGACATTTAAAAGCAACAATAAAAACTGTGCAGGTCAGATTATTCCCTTTCATTGAAGTAAAATCAATGATAAACTTGAAACTTTAATAAAACAGGAGATTGAGCTAAAGAGGACACAGTGGGGAAAAAAAAAAAAAACATTAAGAAATGGGAATCTGCTGAGGAGTGGGAAGGCTCCTTGCATTCTAAGTTTTGGAGGAACTCTCAGAGCCAGGAGGTAGCAAAGTGGATTATGTCAATGGCAGCTAAAAAAGCTAACCTAGGAGCATCCTTCTTGGACACCACTTCAGCCTAGGCTGGTCACACACAAAAAATTTAGGCATCAGAAATTCCAGTTGGCTTGGGGCACAAATTTCTCCAAAGGGTTCTTGGCCTGGCTCTGCTGTAGCAAACAGTAGATAATATTTTTTACACCTGCAATTTTCATAATGGAAACTGACATCTCTTTGGGATTACACCAAAAGAAATAAATATAACTGAAAGCTTTCCCCTAATATTATATCAAATACAGGCTCCAGGGAGGACATTAACATTTTCTCATTTCAAACAACGCTCAGCACTAGAGTTCATTGGTGGGAGAGCGTGTGACCTCAGATTTGTTCCAATGACTTTCTCTTAACATTGTGATGAAAATATTCACTTGACTTGAGCAATATTTGCCTATTTGCCCTCAAATCCAAGTGCAGCCCCTTGAGAGAAAAAGCAACTTGCGACTAACTTTTTCTCAAAAAAATTTTAATGACCATGGATGTAAAACTATTAAAACCCTGTCCTCATGAGGGAAAGTGAACTGGAATAACAATGGCAAAGGATATAGCACATTGCCCTGCAAGCTTGGGTTCTGCTTCTCCCCAGATAAGTTACTTTACCCAAGATCTCAACTCCTGAAACCTGTTCCCTTAAGTGCGTGTTAGGTCGCTCAGTCATGTCCGACTCTTTGCAACCCCACAGGCTGTAGCCCACCAGGCTACTCTGTTCATGGGATTCTCCTTTAAGTATAAAGGAAGCTAAAAAGCCCACCTCTTTGTGGTATTATTGTAAAAGTCCGACTTGGTAATGTTGATTAGTCATGAAGCACAGTAAGCATTCAATTGTTGCTAATATTTTCTATGAGATTCATAACTATCAAGGCAACAAGTACTTCTCAGGGTCTTGCTTGATGTTTTCTGATAAGTTAATTTGCATGGAAAACCATGAGACACTGGCAAGAATTATAAACTGAACACATATAGCTTTTCTTTATAGAACCAAAATCACTTTTGGGGGGGCCAGTTTAGATGCAGAATACAAAATCATCAGTCATTGCTGTCGGTTGTTGCAGCACAAGAATATTATAGGAACTAAATGTGGTGCATCACTGCAGCATCAAAGAGCGTTGAGAGTCAATTTTTTTCAGATTAAAAAAACCAATGATGTCTTATAATAACCTATAATGGAAGACAATGTAAAAAAAGTATATATATACACACATATATACACATATATATACACATATGTATACATATATGTATACACTTGATGGGCTTCCCTGGTGGCAATAGTGTTAAAGAACCCACCTGCCAATGCAGGAGACATCAGAGATGCGGGTTTGAGTCCTGGGTTGGAAAGATACCCTGGAGGAGGGCATGGCAACACACTCCAGTGTTTGCTATATACTTGAAACTAATACAACATTATAAATCAACTATATTTCAGTAAAAAAATTTTTAAGTTTAAATAAAAATTTTAAAAAATGAAAGAGGTACTTATGCCATATATCATGTAACATCCCCAGCAGAGACTAAGGCAGCATTCCATAATTACAAATTGTTTAAATACAGTATACAGAATAAAGATTGTAACTAGCCCTCATGTCAGTTCATATTAGGTTTTGCCATCAAATAAACTTGCTGTGTAATTAAAACAAAATACTTTCAGTCTATAGGTCTTTTACTTTTAAAATAAAGTCCCTATATTCAGACATTTTACTTCTTTGTCCTTATCTGATAGAAATAAAATCTCACAGTGCATAAATATGTCAAACAATGACTGTTGCAACATTGCTTTTAATAGCAAAGGGTTAGACACAGCTTTAAATGATTCCTAGTAGGTATGGAAGCAACCTAAGTGTCCTTCAACAGGTGAATGGATAGAGATGTGTTATATATACAATGGAATACCACGCAGCCATAAAGATGAAAGAAATCTTGCTTCATTTGCAGCCATATGGATGGAACCTGGAGAATATTATGCTTAGTGAAATAAGTCAGAGAAAGACAAAAACTGTATGTTACCACTTTTGTGTGGAATCTAAAAAAATAAAACAAACTATTGAATGTGACAAAAAAGAAATGGACTCACAGAGAACAAACTAGTGGCTGCCAGTGGAAAGAGGGACGTGGGGAGGGGCAAGGTAGGGGCAGGGGAATATGAGGTACAAACTACTATGTGTAAAATAGATAAGCTACAAAGATTTATTATACAACACAGGGAATACAGCCAATATTTTATAACTGTAAATGGAGTATAACTTAAAAATTGTGAACCACTATGTTGTCCCCTTGAAACTTATACAATGTTGTTGTATATCAACTCTACCTCAAAAAAAAAAAAAAAAAAAGACTGCTAGTAGGAAGATGGATTAATACAGGACAGAACTCGAGACTGTGAATACTATGTACCCATTACAAAGAATGAGGTTCCTGGAAAAGGGTTTCTCAACCTCAGCACTACTGACTTTGGGACCAGATTATTCTCTGTAGTGGGGGCTTGTCCTGTGCACTGGAGATGTCTAGCAGCTTCCCTGTCCTCTACCCATTAGATGCCAGTAGCACCACTATCCACCCCAGTTCTGACAACCAAAGATGCTTCCAGTCATTGCCAGGTGTCTGCTGGGGGGCAAAATTGGCCCCAGGGGAGAACCGTTCTAGAGACAGTCACATATACTGCTGCTGCTGCTGCTAAGTCACTTCAGTTGTGTCCGACTCTGTGCGACCCCATAGATGGCAGCCCGCCAGGCTCCCCCGTCCCTGAGATTCTCCAGGCAAGAACACTGGAGTGGGTTGCCATTTCCTTCTCCAATGCGGGCAACCCCAAAACATCAATACGTGGCAAGAGTAAGATGCAGTGTAACACATGTTACATGATCCCCCTTTTATTTAAATGGAGATACATGTATCTGTTGGTGAATGCAGGTGAAGGTAGGGAGGGCAAGGGAGACTTTCCTCACCTACTTTATCCACTATGGACTGCTTTAATTTGGATAAATTTTGATTTCAGAAATGTAGTTCCGGAAAAAAATACCATCATACACAATTTCACAGTAAGTACAAAGGTTTTAAAACTGGAGATAAAAGTCTTAGAAAAGGACATGTAGTCGGGAAAGGAAAAAAAAAAAACAACACCCACTCAAAGTGGGTGTCCAGCAAGCTTCACAGGAGAGCCAGGGTTGCCAGCGCCTCCTTCGAGCACCTTGGCCTTGTAAGAGGATAAAACCATTATCTGACCATCAGACTGGAAATATTCCAGTCCAACTGCAGAAGAGCAATCTTCTAACTGCATGCTTCAAACTTCTCCTGAGGGCCTTTTTGGGTTGTTGTTCTTTTGAGGCAGAAATGAAAGGAATCCTGCTAGGACTCAGCTGAAAGATTCAGTTCTATTTCCACCTACTGGTAGGAAAAAAGACAACAATGCACAATTCAGAAAAGGCAGCGCCACTCTCAAACCATTCACACTGCCCCCTTCCAGCCCTAATAAAGACCTTTATCCTCTGAACTCCTACTGCAATGCAAGTCTTGCAGCTCTTAGAAATCACCTAACAGTCATATAAGCTTAACTGGATGCAAAAGATCAAGTTATTGATTAAATCAACCACTGTGCAGCTTTATAGCATCTGTCTTCACTCTGGACTGAGAGCTCTCTCAAGAAAATACTTAACGTTATTTTCATTACCTTTTTACTGAACACACACTCTAATAAGAATATCTCTGACCCCTTCTATCTATTTGGCCTTTTTATCAGGCTCTCCAGAGCTCCCATAGAGGCAGCTTAGCACAGAGGCTTCCCAAGTGGTTCAGTGATAAAGAACATGCTTGCCAATGCAGGAGATGTGAGTTTAATCCCTGGGTTAGGAAGATCCCCTGGAGAAGGCAATGCCAACCCACTCTAGTAGTTTTGCCTGGAGAATTCCATGGACAGAGGAGTTTGGTGGGCTACAGTCCATGGGGTTCAAAGAACTGGATATGACTGAGGACACGTGCACTCAGGGCAGAGGTAAAAGGACAAGCTCTGTGGTCGTGGTGGTTTAATCGCTAAATCATGTCCGACACTCGCAACCCCATGGACTATAGCTGGCCAGGCTCCCCTGTCCATGGGATTCTCGAGGCAAGAATAATGGAGTAAGTTGCCATTTCCTTCTCCATCTATGGTCATCGAGATTTGGATTTGAGTCACAGGTTCTTTCATTTACTTGCGGTCAACCGGTCACTTAACCTGTTTAAGCTGCTGTTTCCTTTCCTGTGAAGCAGGAATCCTAATGTTATCATCTCATAGGGCCCTCATCTTAGATTAAAGGAGCTCATGTATTCAACACACTACCTGACTCACAGGAAATAAGTGTTAGTTATTTTTTATGACACAAGAATTCCACTGACTTCCACCCATTTCCTATCTGCAAAACTGAGGCAAAGAATGATAAGAAGAAGGGAACGCTGAATAGCGGGACACATTCTGGATACTACTCCCTCGCCCGGGTCATGGTGCAGGCCTCCCTTGAAGCCCTGCTTTTCCCGTTTCACTCGGGAAGAGGATACCATCTGTTGTCCTAACACAAATGCCAGCGTATTTATCTCATGACATGTATGTTTCCAGCCACAGGATCCAAACACATCCCCTTCACTCAAAGGAAGATAGACTCTGCCTGAAACAGTCAGACAGACTCAGGCAATGCTTTCACCCCATGGAACTTTTAATGTAAAAAATAGAACGTTACCCCCTTAGTTAGTAAAAACAACAACAACTCAGTCCTCCAAGATAAATGACTCCTGAAATCCACATTCACGGATTTGTCACCTAATTTTACACCAATTTTGCTTTCTCAGGTAAATCAGCACGAATGTTAATACATTCAAACGAAATTTCTACTAGACATTTTTTTTTAAGCTTTCTGGCCATGCTGCTTGGTATGAGCGATCTTAGTTCCCTGACCAGGGAATGAACCTGCGCCCCCTGCAGTGAAAGCCTGGAGTCTTAACCACTGGACCACCAGGGAAGTCCCTAGCCTGCTACTTTTAAGTGATGAGTTGCTGTAAACAAGACTGGAGGATGCATCTGGGGCTTACACTGTGCTGAGTGATGGGGAGAGGAAGGTGAGGCACAAGACTTCCCTCAAAGAGCTCCAGGTCCAGCTGGAGCCACGGACATGTCCCCAGCTCTTCCGCTAATGGTGCCAAAACAAAGCGCCCCAGAGCAGGAAGAGGGAGACTGACTGACGGGGGATGCAGGGGTTCAGGAAAGATCTCACAGGAAAGATGATTCTTGAGCCACTTCATGAAAGATAAGAATTTAGCATCAGGAGAAGGGAAAGGAAGGGAATGCAGGGAGGCCCAGGCCCTTGGAATCCTACTGTCCTTCTGGAAAACAATAGGTGTAGATCCTGTATTGTCTAGGCGTGCATGCATGCAAAGTCCCTTCAGTCGTGTCCAACTCTTTGCAACCCCCATGGACTGTAGCCCTGCAGGCTCCTCTGTCCATGGGATTCTCCAGGCAAGAATACTGGAGTGGGTTGGTTGCTATGCCCTTCTCCAGGGGATCTTCCTGACCTAGGGATGGAAGCCTGTTATGTCTTCTGCATCAGCAGACCAGTTCTTTACCACCAGCATCAAATGGGAAGCCCTTGTTTATTTGATAAGAGAGGAGTAGAACTTCTTCATGGTCCTCCCTCAGCTGGTAAAGAATCCGCCTGCAATGTGGGAGACCCCAGTTTGATTCCTGGGTTGGGAAGATCCACTGGAGAAGGGATAAGCTACCCCCCCCCGCCCCACCTCCGCCGCACCAAGTATTCTTGGGCTTCCCTTGTGGCTCAGATGGTAAAGAACCCACCTGCACTGCAGGAGACCTGAGTTCAATCTCTGGGTTGGGAAGATCCCCTGAAGCAGGGCAGGGCAACCCACTCCAGTATTCTTGCCTGGAGAATCCCCACGGACAAAGTAGACTAACAGGCTACAGTTCATGGGGTCACAAAGAGTCAGACACAACTGAGTGACTAAGCAGTGGCAGCAGTGCAAGCAGAACTTATTCATACAGATGTCCCACCTGGTGTTAGAAACGTTATTCTTAAACAATCAGTACCGTGCTCTGGAAAATGGATCAATGCAAAACTGAAATCTACACATCCCTTACGGTGTAACTCCAGGTGCACCTCCCGTGAAGCTATTCCTGATGATTTTCAGGCCTCATAAGTTCCACAGGACTTTAGACATATCAGTTACAAATTTTTAAGTGAGTTATTAGAAATTCAGAACATGTTCACCCATAGAAAATGTTGTTGATTAGCATCCTAAGCCACTCTATAAAAATAAGTTATGACAAGGGAAAATGTGTTTATCAGAATGTTCATTTAAAAGCAAACTAGGGTGTGGAGGCAGTCTAACCGCAACATCTGTCTTCCATTGATCGCCAGGGTTAATTTGGCTGATCTGGCTGGATAAGTGGGTGTCCCCTTCCTCCCTCACTGCTCCATGTATGTCACTCCTGAAGTCATGTGCTTTGTTGAAGCACATGAGAAGGAGGACCATTCTTTAGTCAAGGGTATACAAGTAGCAGCATGCCCCCGCTAGAACCTTCAAATAAGCTCTCAGTGTCTATTTCTAGGACAACATAGGGTAGTCAAGGTCCCAAGACTCCAGATGCAGGCAAATGAGGCGCTGCCTGTGGCAGTCTGTCTTTCTCTAAATAAATAACTGTGATGAGCTGCTTGAGATGAGCAGTAGGGGGAGAAAGGGGAGAGTTTACACACCAAGAGAATGCCCAAAGTTTGGAGTGGGAAGTTGGCTGTGGAAGGATGAAGATAGCAGTCAGAGAGCTGGGTACTCCTGGGTGGGGAGGGAAACAAAAAGAATTCCTGGTCCTGCCTGGAAAAGGAACCTTTGCAGTCAGAGGTGCTTGGGGAGGGGTCCGAGTCTTTGCTGAGGTGAAGGTGATGTAGTAAGCCTGCTTCTGCTTGGAGAGGTCAGAGAAAGGGCCACCAGATGGCATCTGGGGACATCCACTTAACCCACATTGTGACATACAAAAATGAGAACAGAAAACTCTTACTGTAGTTCTAGGAATTAAACATAATAATAATAACTCTACAAACATCACCAATGATGCTTGAGAGAGTGATTTATTTGTAGGGGAATAAAAAAATAAAGGAAAACATTTTGAGCAGTTTCCAAGCTTTGGTCTGTGCTCATCACCAGCTCAAATACCTACCGGAGGCAAGCAAACAAATGACATGGGTAACATGGGCCGAATTGTAGAAACAGGGCAGGTAAAAGGTAGGGACAATGGGCCTCACCTAAGAACATTCAAATTAAAATTTAAATCCAAATAATAATGATAATAACAGCCAAATAATAAAGAAGTACAAGCTTCCCAGGTGGCTCAGTGATAAAGAAAGTGCCTGCCAATGCAGGAGATGCGGGTTTGATCCTTGGGTGGGAAGATCCCCTGAAGAAGGAAATGGCAACCCACTCCAGTATTCTTGCCGGGGAAATCCCATAGACAGAGAGGAGTCTGGTGGGCTACAGTCCATGGGGCAGTAAAGAGTTGGACACAATTCAGTGACTGAGAATACAAACACACACTGCATTTCAGCCTCAGTAACTTCTCTCGTGCCCATTTAACAGATGAAGAAGCTGAAGAAGAGACAGTCAGCCATGCATCCAAGGTAAGAAGGTGGTAGAGCTGGGAACCGAATCCAGGCAGAACGATTCCTACCACCCTAAATAGTACCCTGGAGCACAGCTCTCTTAATCAGCCACCATCCAGGTATTCCTTAGCTCCTCAATGGAATGAAGTGGATGAAGGAGAAAGAGAGGTAAAAGAGGGACCAGAAATAGGAGGATAAGAGTTAATATCAAGGAGAGAGGAAACACAAAAATAGGAGTGATAACCAACAGAAAGGAAGGGGAGTAATGAGGGAGCAAAGAAAGAAGCAGAATTTCTGCGATAAACAGACAAAGGGTTTTCAAGACAGAGAAGGAGGCTTAGAAGAAGTCCCAGGGCCCAGCCCTGTCTTTGGGGTCCTGTAGCTCTAGAACTCAGTTGCACACCCCACTTCCCATCAGCTGAGCTTTAGAGGCAGGGCTTCCTTTTCTATCGATTTCTTGAAATAAAAAGGACTTAATCATCATTTGGGTGACAGACTCCTGAACCAAAGAGGCAGCTCTGTGAGCCCTGTTGTCTCTGTATGCACCACGGGAAGGGCAGGTGAGGCTGCAGTGGAAGCGGTGGACGAGAAAGGAACAGTATAATAGGTGCCTTTGCCCAGAGGAGGAAGAAAGAAGTCGGGCACCAGGATCAGAAAGAAAGCCTCCAGCTCTTGGACTCTGTGTGGGACACACCCAAACAGAATGGCCTTGCCCTTAAGAAAAAGGTGTTATTTTCACAGAATTCACAGCAAGTCCAAGAATGGGTCTTGAATCCCAGCTCCAGCACGTACTAGCTACCTTATCCTTAGCTGCATAAGTTCAGTTCAGTTCAGTCACTCAGCCATGTCTGAGAGTTTGCAATCCCATGGACTGTAGCATGCCAGGTGTCCCTGTCCATCACCAACTTCCGGAGCTTACTCAAACTTATGTCCATCGAGTCGGTGATGCCATCCAACAACGATCTCATCCTCTGTTGTCCCCTTCTCCTCCAGCTTTCAGTCTTTCCCAGCATCAGAGTCGTTTCCAGTGAGTCAGCTCTTCGCATCAGGTGGCCAAAGTATTGGAGTTTCAGCTTCAGTACCAGTCCTTCCAATGAATATTCAGGACTATTTCTTTTAGGATGGACTGCTTCGATCTCCTTGCAGTCCAAAGGACTCCCTTCTCCAACACCACAGTTCAAAAGCATCAATTCTTCGGCACTCAGCCTTCTTTATGGTCCAACTCTAACATTCATACATAACTACTGGAAAAAACATAGCTTTGACTAGACAGACCTTTGTGGGCAAAATAATGTCTCTGCTTTTTAATATGCTGTCTAGGTTGGTCATAGCTATTCTTCCAAGGAGCAAGCGTCTTTTAATTTCATGGATGCAGTCACCATCGGCAGTGACTTTGGAGACCAAGAAAATAAACTCTCTCACTGTTTCCATTGTTTCCCCAACTATTTGCCATAAAGTGATTGGATTGGATGCCATGATCTTAGCTTTCTGAATGTTGAGTTTTAAGCCAACTTTTTCATTCTCCTCTTTCACTTTCATCAAGAGGCTCTTTAGTTCTTCTTTGCTTTCTGCCATAAGGGTGGTGTCCTCTGCATATCTGAGGTTATTGATATTTCTCCCGGCAATCTTGATTCCAGCTTGTGCTTCATCCAGTCCAGCGTTTCTCATGATGTACTCTGCATATAAGTTAAATAACCAGGGTGACAATATACAGCCTTGATGTACTCCTTTCGCAATATAGACCAGTCTGTTGTTCTATGTCCAGTTCTAACTGTTGCTTCTTGACCTGCATATATAATTCTCAGGAGGGAGGTAAGGTGGTCTGGTATTCTCATCTGTTTAAGAATTTCCACAGCTTGCTGTGATCCACACAGTCAAAGGTTTATGCATAGTCAATAAAGCAGAAGTAGATGTTTTCCTGGAACTCTCTTGCTTTTTTGATGATCCAACAGATGTTGGCAATTTGATCTCTGGTTCCTCTGCCTTTTCTAAAACCAGCTTAAACAGCTGGAAGTTCATGGTTCATGTTGAAGTCTGGCTTGAAGAATCTTGAGCATTACTTTGCTAGCATATGAGATGAGTGCAATTGTGCAGTAGTTTGAGCATTCTTTGGCATTGCTTTCTCTGGGATTGAAGGAAAACTGACCTTTTCCGGTCCTGTGGCGACTGCTGAGTTTTCCAAATTTGCTAGCATACTGAGTGCAGCACTTTCACAGCATCATCTTTTAGGATTTGAAACAGCTTATCCGGAATTGTACCACATCCACTAGCTTCATAGTGATGTTTCCTAAGGCCCACTTGACTTTGCATTCCAGGATGTCTGGCTCTAGGCGAGTGATGATACCATCATGGTTGTCTGAGTCATGAAGATCTTTCTTGTACAGTTCTTCTGTGTATTCTTGCCACCTCTTCTTTATATCTTCTGCTTCTGTTAGATCCATATTGTTTCTGTCCTTTGTTGTGCCCATCTTTGCATGAAATGTTCCCCTGGTATCTCTAATTTTCTTGAAAAGATCTCTAGTCTTTCCCATTCTATCATTTTCCTCTATTTCTTTGCATTGATCACTGAGGAAGGCTTTCTTATCTCTCCTTGATATTCTTTGGAATTCTACATTCAAATGGGTATATCTTTCCTTTTCTCTTGAGCTGCATAGCCTTTCTAAACTTTACTCTGTTCATCTCTGAAATGGGGAAGTAATATCTCCTGTCAGATTTGCTGGCAAGATTTGCAGTTCAGTTCAATCACTCAGCCATGTCCGACTACTCAGCCATGTCTGACTCTTTGTGACCCCATGGGCTGCAGCACACTAGGCCTCCCTGTCCATCACCAACTCCCAGAGCTTACTCAAACTCATGTCCATTGAGTCGGTGATGCCATCCAACCATCTCATCCTCTGTCATCCCCTTCTCCTCCTGCCTTCAATCTTTCCCAGCATCAGGGTCTTTTCCAATAAGTCAGTTCTTTGCATCAGGTGGCCAAAGTATTGGAGTTTCAGCTTCAACATCAGTCCTTCCAATGAATATTCAGGACTGATTTCCTTTAGGTTGGACTGGTTGGATCTCCTTGCAGTACAGGGGACTCTCAAGAGTCTTTTCCAACACCACAGTTCAAAAGCATCAATTCTTCGGTGCTCAACTTTCTTTATAGTCCAACTCTCACATCCATACATGACTACTAGAAAAACCATAGCCTTGACTAGATGGAAGTTTGTTGGCAAAGTAATGTCTCTGCTTTTTTAAGTGTGGATGGGAGTGAAATACTTAGCACCCTGTGTGAAATGTACAAGGTCATATCAGAGGAAAGGATTAAGAAAGGTCAGTACAATCAAGGAAGGCTTTATGGAGAAAGAAGGACCTAGATATGGCCATTTGAATGCATAATTCCAAAGAATAGCAAGGAGAGGTAAGAAAGCCTTCCTAAGTGAACAATGCAAAGAAATAGAGGAAAATAATAGAACGGGAAAGACTGAGATCTCACCAAGAAAATTAGATACCAGGGGAACATTTCATGCAAAGATGGATGCAATGAAGGACAGAAACAAACAGTATAGACCCTCCAGAAGCAGAAGACATTTGGAAGAGACGGCAAGAATACACAGAATAACTATACAAAAAATGATCTTAATGACCCGGATAACCACAGTGTGATCACTCACCTAGAGCCAGACATCCTGGAGTGTGAAGTCAAGCGGGCCTTAGGAAGCATCACTACAAACAAAGCTAGTGGAGGTGATGGAATTCCAGCTGAGCTATTCAAATCCTAAAAGATGATGCTGTTAAAGTGCTGCACTCAGTATGCCAGCAAATTTGGAAAACTCAACAGTGGCCACAGGACTGGAAAACATCACTGGTCTTCCAATTCCAAAGAAGGGCGATGTCAAAGAATGTTCAAACTACTGCACAATTGCACTTATTTCACATGCTAACAAGGTAATGGTCAAAATTCTCCAAGCTAGCCTTCAATAGTATGTGGACCAAGAACTTTCAAATGTATAAGATGGACTTAGAAAAGGCAGAGGAACCAGAGATCAA
Source organism: Capra hircus (assembly GCF_001704415.2). Lineage (NCBI taxonomy): Eukaryota > Metazoa > Chordata > Mammalia > Artiodactyla > Bovidae > Capra > Capra hircus. The sequence continues at coordinate 36,021,432 of NC_030833.1, forward strand.
ACTGCCAACATCTGCTAGATCACAGAAAAAGCGAGAGAATTCCAGAAAAACATTGACTTCTGCTTCATTGACTATATTAAAAACTTTATGTGGATTACAATAAACTGTGGGAAATTCTTAAAGAGATGGGAATATCAGACCTCCTTACTTGCCTCCTGAGAAATCTGTATGCAGGTGAAGAAGCAACAGTTTGAACCGGACATGGAACAACAGACTAGTTCCAAACTGGAAAAGGAGTACATCAAGGCTGTATGTTGTCACCCTGCTTATTTAACTTATATGCAGAGTACATCATGCAAAATGCTCGCTTGAATGAAGCACAAGCTGGAATCAAGTTTGCCAGGAGAGATATCAATAACCTCAGATATGCAGATGACACCACCCTTACGGCAGCAAATGAAGTGGAACTAAAGAGCCTCTTGATTAAGGTGTAAGAGGAGAGTGAAAAAGTTGGCTTGAAGCTCAACATTCAGAAATGAAGATCACGGCATCCCATCCCATCACTTCATGGCAAATAGATGGGGAAACAATGGAAACAGGGACAGACTTTATTTTCTTGGGTTAAAAATCACTGTGGAGAATGACTACATCCAAGAAATTAAAAGATGCTTGCTCCTTGGAAGAATAGCTATGACCAACCTAGACAGCATGTTAAAAAGCAGAGACATGACTTTGCTGAATAAGATCTATATAGTCAAAGCTATGGTTTTACCAGTAGTCATTTACGAATGTGAGAGTTGTACCATAAAGAAGGCTGAGTGCTGAAGAATTGATGCTTTTGAACTGTGGTGTTGGAGAAGACTCTTGAGAGTCCCTTGGACTGCAAGGAGATCAAACTAGTCAATCCTAAAGGAAATCAGTCCTGAATATTCATTGGAAGGACTGATGTTGAAGCTGAAACTCCAGTATTTTGGCCACCTTATGTGAAGAGCTGACTCATTGGAAAAGACCCTGATGCTGGGAAAGATTGAAGGCTGGAGAAGAAGAGGATGACAGAAGATAAGATGGTTGGATGGCATCACCGACTCGACGGACATGAATTTGAGTAAACTCCAGGAGTTGGTGATGGACAGGGAACCCCGGCATGTTGTAGTCCATGGGATCGCAAAGAGTTGGACATGACTGAGCAACTGAACAACAACAAAATAGCAGGTACGATTTAAAGAGAAAAGAGAATTGAAAGTGGGGTGGGACGGGGGATGATGGGAATTGAGGAGGCAGTGCTGAAGGCATAGATGCAGCAATGAGCCCACATGTTCTATCTGTGAGGACTAGGGTGGAAATTTTTCCAGTAAAGAGGGTAGCAGGAATAGCAAGGAAAAATGTTTAATGTGGAGGGGCATTGGATTGTGGAAAAGCCTGGAAGTTTTGCTCAAAAGAAGCATATCTCCATGCCAAGGAACAATCTTGGAATGTTAAAATATCTTGGAAGCAACTGATCCAGGAATTGGGCAACTAGAACTGAGCTGGATATAGAGGAGGGAGATTAGGGGCAGACTGAGAGGAGAATGAAACAGCTGGCACTGGGAGAGCAATGCTTCTGCTGAAGTGTGGGATGCTCTCTTCTTTTAGGATGAAGCATTAACAGAGCATGTGGGTTCAGAGAGGAGTATCAGACATTTAGGCATCCCTTACACTGATGTTCTTAACATATCTGCTCAACATGTATTCATTGCAACAAGAGCAAAAACCGATTCTCTTTTCATAAGTAAATGTATACCTAATTCTCTGTTTTAAAAAGAGAATGTTATTACACTGATTCATGGTATGCATTTTTTTCCTAAGCTACACATATTAACTGTTCAAAATTTAGGTAAGTCGCTATCATGCTGTGCATTACTCAATACAGGTCTGGGTGATGGTACCTGCAGATGACAGCTGACTAGCTGGATTGAGACTGATGCTTGTGGCTGCAGGTACAGCCTGCACACTCGTTCACTGCTTGAAGAGTGTCCAGCACTGGTGGGGATGCTTCAAAACAGGTTTTACTTGATGGAAGGTGATCTCCTGCTTCCCAGGTCATTTTAGGAGTTGACTGTTGAAAGCTAAATTAACTGACACATTATTCTCAATATTTTCTGCCAATATTTTAGTACCCCTTATAGAACTGGAGCCTCTAGAGAGCTACCCTGTGCACACGGCTTGGGTCAAATCCCACCCAACTCCTTGGAAGATATATTCCTTAAATCACAGCCACTCTTTGTCTGTTTACTTAGGTCATGGCTTCAAGAAAAGACAGGACTGGTCAGATGCCTGTCCTGTTTCTAGACTTATAGGTCTTAAATTTCAGCTCTTTGGATACTATGTTGAATCCTGACCTAGAACTTTATCCTTGTTCCATTTCCCCATCTCTACCCCCTAGTTCTAGTTCATTATTCCTGAATAGAGTTTCTGCTTTAGGTCTTAATCTTAAATGACATTTAATCTCCAATGAGTTATCTGAGTTATGCCTGGTAGCTTGCCAAGTTTCTGTTTGGAAACAGTTGTATAGCATTAAAGTTTTGAACTTCTCTTGAAAGCAACCTGATATAAGGAAGACAGGAGTATGGGTTCTGTAGTCAGGCAGATCTGAGTTGAGATTATAGCATAGGCTATTACAGTGTAGTAGTCTCAACTGTGAAGAGGGGATATTTGCAAAAGATTGCTTTCCTCCCTTCCTCATTCTTTTTTTTCATTCATCAAATATCTCCATTTTGCCAAGCTCTTTGCTATGCAATGGGGCAAGGCAAGGGGTTAGTGAGGAAGTGATCAGTAAAACACCATCTTACCCTTGGTGACTTTGTGGTTTGATAGAGAAAGACAGACATATAAATACATTAATGCAGTCAAGTGGTAATACATAGAGTCATGAGGCTCTATGACAAAGCCATTAAGCAGTTAGAGACAGACTGCCTAGCTTCAAATCCTGCTCAACCAATTATTAGCTGGATTCTGTGTGCTTAATTGCTCAATTATGTCTGATTTTTTGCAACCCCATGGACTGTAGCCCACCAGGCTCCTCTATCCATGGAATTCTCCAGACAAGAATATTGAAGTGGGATGCCATGCCCTCCTCCAGGGGATCTTCCCAACCCAGAGATCAAACCCATGTCTCCCACGTTGCAGGTGGATTCTTTGCCACCTGAACGACCAGGGAAGCCCACTGTCTAGTGCAATTTTACTTAACCACTCTATGCCTCAGTTTATTCACCTGTAAAATGGGGATAATATATTTGTTATGAGGATTTAATTAGTAAACACATGCAAACTTCTTAGTGTCTGGCACAGGGTAAGCACTCCATCCATGTTACCTGTTATTACAATGATGGGAGCACAAAAGAAGGAGTAGCCAATTCTACTTGGTGAGGAAGCTAAAGAAAGGCTTCACAGAAATAGCATTACTCGAGTTTAGTTTCGCAGAAAGTGTGGCAAGTGTTCAGTGGACAGAACAGAGTGAGTATTTCAGGCAAAGGAGGTTACATGAGCAAAGGAAAAACCTGGGGCTTCCTGGAGCCCATGCCATCTACAGACTCTGTAGGGAGGATAGAAGCAGGAGGCAGGAGCTTCATGGGGAGAGGACATTGCGTGTCACAGCCACCCTGAGGCTTCGGCCCTTATCCTATAGGTAGGTGACTACGGCTTGCATGTCCCCACCTCTCCATTACCTTCCCAAATCCCACTATCCTCCCTTCTCCACCATGCTCCCTACCTTGAAGGCTGCCCAATATAAACTGCACCCCCAGCTCCACTTCCCTCATCCAATGGAGAGCACGAGCACGGATTCAGAGGGAAGGAAGGAGAAAGGGCTTATTTTCATTTGTTCTGTCGCTGTCCCAGGTTGGATGCATCTTTCCACTAATTACAGCTCAGATCAGGCAGTCCTCTGTTCCTAGGCAAGGAACCACTCCTTCGCCTTACCCTTTTAGAGCTCCTGTTGCTGGCCCTGGGGCATTGCAGTGGCCCTCATGTCTGTCTCGCCTCCAGAACACCTTTGTGAACATCACTTATGTTAAATTCTCTTTAAATTACCCATTTTGAATGTGCTTTGTGCATCCTGCTTTGACCCCAACTTATTAGAAAACTCTCAAGGGGCTTTTAACAGGGAATGATGTGATCAGATTTGCATTTCTGAGAGGTATTTCTAAATTTGGGGTGAAAAATGCTTTGGGGGCAGCAATAATAAAGGCAGAGTTTTTAAAACTATTTTTCAAACCAGGAAAACTTGTTTTAAATTTAGGTTCCTGGACACTATCTCCTGATTCAGGAGACCTGGGGTAGGGTCTCCAAATCTATTTCTTTAAATAATGACTCTATGTGAATATGACAGAACCTCACAGTTGTCCAGCAACACTGATTAGTATGTTGGGCAGGATCCAGTAGAGATCCAGAGGAGAGGGGAGGACAGCAGATGGAACAAGGTCTGGACCCAGAGGACCTGGGGAGATGGGGAGAGGAACTCAGAAGCAAAGGCAGGGGATTTGTTTTGAGAAGGCCAAAGAATACCTTTCCATCTGAGGGCAAACAAAGTGAGCATGAAAAGGAAATTAACAGAATTTTCACCCTGTACCTCCAATTTCTCATGGAAGTTAGAGGAAGAGTCATCCTGAGACTGGAAGGACAGGCAAAAGTATGAGGAGCTAGGGTGACGCAGGTTTAGAATAGCCACTGTGGATCATGGAGGAGAGAGTGATGACTGGCAATGCTTTAGGACTGCTTGGTGGAGCTGAGACAGAGGAGCATGTATTTGGGTATCATCCAAGGGATGAGTTTTGTCATTTTTCTCCAATAGTCTTAGGCCATATCTATAAATGGAGAAGGCAGTAGTTGGATTGATCCTAGCTGGGAGGGTTGCAGAGCAGGTGTAATGGAAAGATAAGGGGCCCAGGATGTTGAAGTCACACACAAGCAGGGGAATCTCAGCACTAAAACATGAGGGGAGTGTCCAACAGATGCTGTCCTTGGTCCTGAAGTCATATTGCACATGAGGCCATTGTCTTTACTCTATAAAGCTGGGGGTGTGTTGGTACATGTTCCCCTGCTTCTCCACAACACCTTGCCATACTAGACTCATGGTGTCAATGGATTTGGTTCCAAGCCCCATAATGCTGTGAACAGTGTGAATACAGGGCCTACTGTCTGAGTAGTAACATGTGTTGATGATTCAGTTCCAATATTTAAAGAAATTAATTCAACCAACATTTATTGAAAATGTTATATGTGCCAGACATTGTGTTGGATATAGGGATACAACAGTAAAAAAAAAATGCAGAGAGAGTTTATTCCCAAGTCAAATCTTTTATTTGTTTTTCATAAAGATCACCTGAGGGGCCCATTTCTTGCTTCTCTTTTCTCTTTAATTCCTTTTCACCTTTCAGCAGATACAGAGTGATTTCTGTAAAATGACCCCCCCACCCAAGTTCACTCTCTCCCCAGATAGATCTTTGATTTCTGTTCTTCTCCCTCTTTTCCCTGGTGTCCATTAGCTTGCTGATGAACTTAGTTTCTCTTTCAGCCAGACAGTACACTATCTCTTTAGGAAGAGAGAGCGAATAGAATACTGAAAAAAACTAGCACAGAGTTATCCTTTGCAGGCTAGAGGAGCAGAGTGCTGCAAACATCAATACACTAATTTTTGTGCTATACAAGTTTCAAGAAAACCCTCCCCAAGCAGAGAGGGAGGCCACATCACTATCAGCTGATCATGGAAATTTCCCCCAAATAATTTGAAGCTGATCATCTCTGGAACTGTTCCAAGGCCCCTCTGTCCTCTAATAGACAAGGGCTCTATTCCCTCCCAATGGTACAGGTTGACCTTAACTTCCCTGGCAGGGTGACAATTTCTAATTAATTTTGAAAATCTTTAACTAAAGGTCTTCTTTGATTTTCCAGGGCTTGAACTAAATACTGGGAACACAGAAGTAATTAAAGACAACTGCTGTCCTTGGAGACTTCATAATTTCATGGTGAATGTGATGTAATAAGTTCTAGGCCTGGAACCTGACCAAAGCACAGAGAGAATGAGGCATACAGAGGTGAATTCTGTTTTCACTGTGTTGACTCAGAGCTGGTGGTGGGAATCCAAAGGTTGTGTCTCTTATCTAAGAAGAAATAAAGGTAGCAACAGCCTGAGGTTTTACATGTAGGGAGTAATGCCAAGAAGCTGGACATGAGTCTGGGTTAGGACTGGAAAACAAACAGGGTGTAAGTTTCCCCAGATAGCAGGTGTCAGAGGCTAGTCTTGGCTCCTGAGCCAGTAGGTCAAGGGCAGGTAAAGGAATATAAAACATCACCCATCTGGGACAGTCTAAGAGTCTGGGACCAGATTACTGGATAGTCAAAACAAAAACAACCAGATCTCAATGTCCAGGGCAGACAAGAGTCCAGAGCACGGAGAGGCAGAGTTTAAGTGAGTAGCTGGGGTGGGAAATATAAACACGGAGAGGGACAGAGACGAGCTAGCAGAAGACCTAAGAACAGACAGCTCCCCTAAGGACTGCTGAGTCAGAACCAGAAGTCAGGACTAAACACGGATGTTAGATGCTCTTGGAAGCAGAAGAAAGAAAGAAAAAAGTCTCTGGCTCATACTCCAAGAAAGCTGTTGCAGAACAAAACACCGAAAAATCGAACTCTGATCCCAGTTATTGGTCAGGGCTCCCCCAAGAAAAGTCAAGAAGCAGCAGCAAAAAGGCTGGGTTCCTCTGCTTCCTACAGCACACAGCCTCTAAACTTCTCAACTCTCAACAAGCACAGCCATGTAATGAGCAATTAATATGACCCAAAATCTGTGCTCAGCACTTTCACTCCATTGGCTTATTTAATTTTTATCACATCTCACATGGTAAATATTAGCATCCTTTGTTTTTCAGATGAGAGAATGGAAGCTCACAGAGGTTTAGTCAAGTTTCCCAAAATCACCCAGCTAGGTGATGAAACTAGTATTTGAACCATAGCTTGGCCTGATTGCAAGGCTCATTCTCTTCATCATCCAATTAGCCTCCCTTACCAATGATCTGCTCCAGGTCTCATCACTGTGATCTCACTGGGTTAGAAACAAAGCAAAAAAGAGTTTTTATAGGGATAAAAACAAACAATGTGTAGAAGCATGCCGGGCAAGGAAGCACTGGTACAGAGTTGACAGCTATGATGTTAAGGAATATCAAGGGTTATCAAAATGAATACTGAAGTCCCCAGATCTTGCCTTTGCCCACCTCTCACAATCTTCAGCTCCCTCCCACCCTGGCTCCTGCACTTCTGGTCTTCTTTTGGACTCTTCAAAGTATGTTGTGCCTCTTCCCTTCACGCCTCTGCACACTTGACTCCGTCTGCCTGGAACACTCTGTCCTACTGTTCCCAGACACCTTGACCTAACCGGTCACCATTCCTCCTCCTAGCACAGCTGCTGCTAAGTTGCTTCAGTTGTGTCCGACTCTGTGCGACCCCAGAGACAGCAGCCCACCAGGCCCCCCCACCTCCCTGGGATTCTCCAGGCAAGAACACTGGAGTGGGTTGCCATTTCCTTCTCCAATGCATGGAACCTTAATTCCTTACAAAAGCCCTCACTGACCACCTCATTCCCCGCTCAGTTAGCCCCCACAGAACCCCACGTTTTTCCTTCACACACATCTCACAACTCTAATTAATTTATTTAAGCAATATATATTTCTCTTACTAAATGAAATGTCTCCAGAAGAGAAGACCAGTGGCAAACCACCCTTGGCATCTTTATAAATATCTGTTGAGTGAATGGATGGCATCACCAACTCGATAGACATGAGTTTGGGTGAACTCTGGGAGTTGGTGATGGACAGGGAGGCCTGGCATGCTGCAATTCATGGGGTTGCAAAGAGTTGGACATGACTGAGCAACTGAACTGAGTGATGGAACTGAATTGATTGAGTGAATGAATAAACAATGATTAAAAATGGGGTCCAGGTAGGCAAAAAATGTGAAGGTTGATAATTTTGATAATACTCCTGAGAAAGATTTATTCATTGATTCTGTTCACTCAACAGATATTAGAAGGCCTACTATGTGCCAGGGTCTATTCTAGATGTTCAGTCAGGGATTACAGAAAGGGAATGTGGCAATACTATAGCAAGGACCTCAGGCAGGTGACAAGAACATCCTGTGAGAGTCAGGGAGAAAGTGGCAGTTCATTGTCTACTCCCAGGACAGGGCAATGGGAAAGCCAAATCCACTCCTTCCCCACAAATAAGGCGAGGCTTTCATTTGTGAAGAGAGCAGGGTACGTCTTCATTAAGAACGAAACTGCTGGGCTTCCTTGGTGGTCCAGTAGTTAAGAATCTGCTTTGCCGTGCAGGGGCCACTGGTTTGATGCCTGGTCCAGGAAGATCGCACACGCAGCAGGGCAAATAAGTCCATGCGCCACAACTACTGAAGCCTATGCACCCGAGAGCTCGTGATCCACAACAAGGGAGGCCACGCAATGAGAAGCCCGTGTATCACAACTAGAGAGCAGCCCCTGCTCTGCACAACTAGGGAAAGGCAGGGCACTGCAACACAGACCCAGCACAGTCAAAGGAAAAAGAAAACCGCTATAAAGGAAAGGACAGGAGGGAGTGTGCAAAATACATTCTGGGGACTGGTATAAACGCAGCAGGAGGGGAGGGGGCATAAGTGGTGGGTGTGAAACCAGGGATGAGAAAGCCATGGAAGGGGCTGCCAGTGGGTGACATAAGTAGATGAAAGGAAGTGAGCACATCAGGGAAGAAGGATACTTAGGAAATCAGCTCATAGAATCACATGTTTTTATGAGGTTCAGAAGGGCAGAGTCAAGAGTCCCATGATGATTCATGTACTTTCCTAGAACCTGATGTATTGCCAAGATTGGCTATAGAACACTGTGGGCTTGGAAAATCAGAAAGACAACAATTGACCATGCTGTTCAGGGGCCAACATAAAATCTGGGAAGGATATTCCAGCAATGGAAGGTGGAGATAAGCCCTCAGAGCTATCATCCTCAGAGTTTCCAGTTTTCTGCTTGAGGGCTCATAATGTTGTCTCTGAAATCTGAACACAGGAAAAATCAAGAAAGCAATAACTAACACGTATTGAGGGTTTATGCCGAGAACTGTATTAATCATAAAGTGCTTTGTAAATTTAATTGTCACATCAGTCATACAGACGGTAAAGCGTCTGCCTGCAACGTGGGAGACCCATGTTCGATCCCTGGGTCAGGAAGATCCCCTGGAGAAGAAAATGGCAACCCACTCCAGTACTCTTGCCGGGAAAATTCCATGGACTGAGGAGCCTGGTAGGCTACAGTCCATGGAGTTGCAAAGAGGCAGACACGACTGAGCGACTTCACTTTCACTTTTCAGTCATAGAAAATAGATACAATCATTTAGCAAAAATAAAGATTCTGAGAAGTTAGTAACTTGCCCAAGGTCAGCTCCCAAGTAGGAACACAAAATTCAAGCCATGTGAGTTCAGAGCCCACACTCTTAACCACCAAACTATCAAGACAGTAAGGGCTAACCCATATCTGGTGCTCATTCTATATGCCATGTCCTGTCCTTAGCATTATACACTTATCAGTTCTTTTCCTTGTTACAACTCCAAGGTAGCCACTACTATTCTGACATTGTAAATGTGAGGAAGCTGAGGGACAAACAGGCCAAGGAACTTTCCTGAAGGCACACAGCTGTGAAGAGGTGGAGCCTGGATTGAACCTCAGGCGGTCAGGCTCAAGAGTCTGCTCTCCACCACTATGCTGGCTCCTCACATGAGTGGTCCCTCCAAATGGCATCATTGGAGGCCTGAGAGAACAAAAACTAGCCTTTGCACTTGAGCTTCATTGTGCTACAATTTAGAAACCGTCAGTTAAACTTCCACCCTCTTGTCTGAAAAATAGAAAATCAGGGGCATCGTTTCTTGATAATAAAAGTAAAAAGGAGATTTCTCTTTGCCTAATGGCAAAGAAATCCAGCTACTGTTTTGTGTGATTTTCATTCGTCCTGGATATCTTCATTAAGGGCCTGGTCTTTAGCATGCGTCAATCTCGGTCCACAGACATGTGCTGTTGGTTTGGTCTTTTCCACCTACATGGACTTGAAGAGAATTACCATTTAGAGATCACCTGCTTAAGCTAATCTTCTGATCTCCAATGAAGAGCTTCATTTCTACTACAACCACAACCTGTTATAATCTTCCTACACAACTGGTTTCTCCAGCTTGACTCAGTTAGAAACACATTTTGTGGAAAGTTTGCTCAGATCAGAAAAAAGCAAAACAGATTTTGCCTGAAGCTCATCACACTGAGCATCCAGTGCCCTATCCCACAGCTTGCACTTCACTGAATGTGGGAGGCACCTTCTCTGCCATTTTCTTAGTCTCACAACTGAGAAACCTAGAAAGGTTTCATAAAAGTTGAAAGGGGGCAGAAAAAATATCTAAGTCGAATAAGTGCCTCGGTTCATGCTAACATTAATGCATCACAGCTGCAAAAAATATTTCCTACTTTGCAATCAGAGAGTCCAGGAGTTCAATATAAATGCACTAATCCTTGTAATTTTCTAGTAAGGCCAGCCACAGAGTACTCATTTCTTCAAGGCACAGGGAAGTAAAGTCTTGCCAAGCTCACAAAACTAAGAAACAGACATTTAAAGCAAGCTAATCTTATTCCCCATTTTCTCCTTGATGTTTATATGCCTTTATTCTTTTCTGTATGTATAATTAAATTTCCTGACCAGTGCTATCTGTAGACCTCACATATTTCCATTGCTAATAAAAATAATAGTAATAATGATGAGAATAATAATTATAATGGTAGGCCCTATTTATTGGGTACTTTTAATAGGTGCCAGGCACCATCCTAAGCCTTTATACGTATCAATTCACTGGAATCTCACAACCACAATAGGAAATAAGTAGTATGAATATCTCCATTTTACGGTTGAGAAAGTTGAAGCTCAGAGAGGAAAAGGAAGTTGTCCAAAACTCAGCATAAAGTAAGCCTTCATTTCAAAGCCACACTGCCTCTCACACCACCAGAGCCCTGACCTACATACCACATGGCATTAAAATCATGAATCTTAAAGAAGTGCCTATATAGATATTGTTTCCAACTGCTTTTTTATTTTAAAAAGGCAAACAAAAAATGCAAATAGCCCTTCCACTGTAACCTGATGTAATTTAACAGTGTGCCAAGTTTAATCAAACCCAGGCAATTCTTCAAAAGCCACAATGAAAATAAACAAACAAAAAAATCTATCAGGAAAAGGAAGGGAATGCTGAACGCTTGAATTGAAATGGGGACCACTCATTACATTCATGAAAACATAGAAATAAAATACAGCTCGAAAAGCAGTTTATATGTCAAATGTGTTAAAGCAATGAATTAAATTCACCTTCAAACTAGGTAGAAGGTGTGTAAAATGGAGTACAAGGTACCTTCCCAGTGCAATAGTACATGAGTAAATAAGATCAGCAAGGAACACAAATATTACTGATACTCAAAGCAACAGAGTTCCTTTCTCTCAGTTCCACGTCCCAGTGTGCTCGCCTGCCCTGTTCCCCAGCCAGCTGCACTGGACTACCAGCTGCATCTCCAAATCTCAACTATCTAGCGAAGAACATCGTCTTACCTCTGCATCACTACTTCGGCACACATTCCCTACCATCACCAATGGCACCACTTCCTTTTCTGAGATCTCTGCCCTGGAGTGACTGCCAGTTCCTCCTCCTCCCTCATCAGTCAGGCCTCAATGAGTCACCACATTCCAACAACCCTTCCTCCACGTTGCTTTACACATCAACCTGGCACAGCCCCACCTTCGCCCACCAAGTTGCCTCCAAAGCCTTAGTCTTGGTCTTTGCAGACACTGTCCCTTCTGATCTGTCTTAGCATCATAGCCCAAGCAATTTGGCTAAACCATACCTTTCAGAGTGTTATTTCTGTACTAGGGAACTACTGAGGGCTGCCTATTAGCCCCACATCATTTAAGGCCCTCAGTGCCTTCCTTTACACACATCTAATCTTCCTGCTTTCCACCATGACTGTGTCTGTCCAGCCAGATTTCTTTTCTTCCTTTCCCTTTCAAATTGTCACCACTCTGTGGGTCTGATATAAGGAAGTGTGCACCTGAATTTGTCACTTAGCCATTAGATCAGCACAAGCTCTATTATGAATGTATACAGGTTCATGCTATGTTGTTGTTGTTCAGCGGCTAAGTAGTGTCTGACTCTTTGCAACTCCATGGACTGCAGCATGCCAGGCTTCCCTGTCCTTCACTATCTCCTGGAGTTTGCTCAAACTCCATGTCCATTGAGTTGGTGATACCATCCAACCATCTCATTCTCTGTTGTCCCCTTCTCCTCTTGCCCTCAATTTTTCCCAGCATCAGGGTCTTTTCCAATGAGTCAGTTCTTTGCATCAGGTGGCCAAAGTATTGGAGTTTCAGCTTCAACATCAGTCCTTCCAATGAACACCCAGGACTGATCTCCTTTAGGATGGACTGGTTGGATCTCCTTGCTGTCCAAGGGACTCTCAAGAGTCTTCTTCAGCACCATAATTCACAGTTCACACTATGGGACTATTCAAAAATTCATGAGGAAAGATTCCCATGATCCAATTGTTTCTCAGAGGTCCAGCAGATGACTTTAATTTTGTGTGTGTGTTTTGTTCTGGTGTGGTTTGTTATTATTTTATTTTTGGCAAAGCTGTGTTTATGAAACACTCTTCTTTATACTTTAATAATAAAGTAAATGATAGAATCCCGTAACATTGGAACTGAGAATTTAAAGTGTAATTCATCTCCCATCCTCATTTTACCAAGAAGAATTAACACCCAGACAGGTTACGTGATTTGTTCTAGATTCCCAAAACTTACGCTTTCAGGCTCCTGGTCATCACCCAAGTTTTAGATGGCCTACTCAGCTCTGCTTAGCCTGACTAATGGAGACAGGAGACACAGGAAGCAGCCCTGCTATAGCGTACTCATTCCTTAGCCAAGGAAAACATGATCTAGCAATTTAAACAAATTCTTTACTGATTTTCCAGGAGAGCACAAAGGGAGGAGTAAAAATACAGAAAGTAAGGTTTCCCAAACTTGGTTATCACAAAATGCTTGGCTCAAAAGAATACTTTGCAAGACTGGAGTTCTGTGAACACACATTTGAAAAAGGCTGTTTCTGATTCCAAAGACAGGCCCAGTCCTGAAAAGGAAGAGCACTAAGAGAGGGCTCTGAGCTTCCTCCAAATTTACATACCAATAACAATAATATCAGCTAATATGTATGTAGACTTGACAATTTAAAAAAGCATTTTAACAAACAAAAGAAGCATTAACTCTCCATTTTTAAAAGTCTCTGTTAATTGGAGGGGTCTCCCTGTTACACCAATTTAACTACAGCTAGGTTTTTGTTCCTGAAAGATGGCCAAGTAACTAACAAATTATAAAATATTCTAATTAGAAGGGTCTTAAAGTTAATCTCATCCACTGACCTCAAACTTCATATCTGCAGAACATGGGTATGCAACTACTAAAAGTGAGTAACTTCCTAATTCAAAGAAAAAGAAAGAAATATAATGAATAAAAAATGTGAGAAAGAAGTGAATTTTACCTACATCCAGTGAGCTTTGGAGAAGACCTTGAGTCCCGGACAAGGCACGGGGCCCTGGTGGACAACTTGATGTTGAAATGTGAATGAGCTGAGAATACAATCCAACCACACAAGACTTCTGTTCTATAGAAACTGAGATGATAAGTTCATGGTGTTTAAAAGCACCACATTTGTGATAATTTGCTGTGTAGCCAGAGAAAACTAACAGTGTTTTGCTGGGTCCTCATTAGAGAAATGGGCAAAGGACACGACAAGTGCCACGCACACTGTTTGGTAGAAGTCTAGATTGTTAATCCTTCTTAGAGGAACACGTTACACTAAGTGTTAAGGGTCTTAAATATGTCTATTCCCATTGACTCAGTCACTCCACCTCTAGGAATTTACTCTAGAAGAAATAGAGATGCATACAATGTCACTGTATAATTATTTATAATAATAACAACAACAAAAGAGCCAATATTAGGAAAATGGTTGACTTAGTTATTGTGCAAACCGTATGACGGAGTGTAGATCAGCTACTAAAGATAACTTTTTCAAAGAAAATGTAGTCACTTATGCAAATGACTGTGATATAATGCTAGATGAAAAAGCACTCTGGGAGCTTGACCAAGATGGCAGAGTAGGAAGACCCTGAGCTCACCTCCTCTCAAGGGCACACCAAAATTACAGCTGCTCACAGAACAGCTACTGATGAGGGAGACCAGAATCTATCAGAAAATCTCCTCCACAATTAAAGTATAAAGAAGGGACCACAATGAGACAGGTAGAAAGCGCAGAGTGGCAGTATAGTCAAGACTCATACCCCTAACTGGGTGACCCACAAATGAGAGGATAAGTACAACTGGAGAGGATCTCTGCAAGGGGTAAATGATCTGAACCCCACATAGGTTCTACAGCCCTAGGGTCCTGCACAAGGAATATGACCTCAAGGACATTTGGCTTTGAAGGCCAGTGAGGCTTACTTTTGGGAGACCCAGAAAGCAGTGGGAAATGGAGATTCCACTCTTAAAGGGCTCACACAAAGTCTCACATGCTCTGAATACAAAACCAAGACTCACAAAAATGCTCCTACAAGCAATTCATTTCAGATCTAAAGACATACACAGACGGAAAGTGCAGAACTGGAAGAAATAATTCTAAAATTTGTATAGAAACACAAAAGATCCTGAATAGTCAAAGCAATCTTGAGAAGAACAGAGCTGGAGGTATCACACTCTATGACTTCAGACTATGCTACAAAGTGATAGTCATGAAAACAGTATAGTACTGGCACAAAAAAAACAGACATAGAGATCAATGGAAAAGAACAGAGAGCCCAGGGGACGTCCCTGGTGGCTCAGTGGTTTAGATTTCACCTTCCAATGCAAGGGGTGTGCATTTAATCCCTAGTCAGGGAGCTAAGATCCTATATGTCTTGCTGCCAAAATAAAACCCAAAGCATAAAACAGAAGCAATACTGTAAACAAATTCAATTAAAAAAAAAAAAGGAAAAAGAATAGACATCCCAGAAGTAAAAGCCATGTACTTATGGTCAATTAACCTACAAGAAAGAAGGCAAGAATATACAATGGAGAAATTGTATATTGTATATTCAATTGTATATTTAGTATGTATTACTAAATCTTTAGTAATTGGTGCCGGGAAAACTGAACAACTATATGTAAAAGAATGAAATTAGAACACTCTCTCATACCATATACAAAAATAAATAAATAAATAAACACAGAATGAATTAGAGACCTAAATGTAAGAACATAACCATAAAACTCCTAGAAGAAAACATAGGCAGAACACTCCGACATAAATCATAGCAAGATATTTTTGGACTTGTCTCCTAAGGCAAAGGAAACAAAAGCAAAAATAAACAAATGAGACCAAATTAATCTTAAAAGCTTTTGCAAAACAAAGGAAATCACTGACAAAATGAAAAGACAACCCACTGAATGGGGTGAAAATATTTTCAAATGATATGACTGATAAGGGCTTTCTATCCAAAATATACAAATAGCTCATACAGCTCAGTATCAACCAAACAACCTGATTAAAAAATGAGCAGAAAACCTGGATAAACATTTCTCCAAAGAAGACATACAGATGGCCAACAGCCACATCATAGATGCTCAACATGGCTAATCATGAGAGAAATGCAAATCAAAACCATAATGAGATATTGCCTAATACCTGTCAGAATGGCTATCATCAAAAGGCTACACATAACAAATTTTGACAAGGATATGGAGAAAAGGGAAACTTTGTAGACCATTGGTAGGAATGTAAATTGGTACAGCCACTGTGGAAAACAGTATTGGAGGGTCCTCAAAAAACTAAAAATACACTTGTCATATGATCCAGCAATTCACTTCCGAGTATATATCCAGAGCAAATGAAAACACTAATTCAAAAAGACATGTGTACCCCAATATTCATAGCAGGAGAGGGAAGCAAGGAAGGATAAGGTAGGGGTAGAGGATTGAGAGGTACAAACTACTATGTATAAAATAAAAAAACTTTAAGGATACACTGTACATCACAGGGAATATAGCCAATATATTATAATAGCTTTAAGTGAGTGTAATCTATAAAAATTTTGAATCACTATGTTGTATACCTGAAAGTAATATTTTAAATCAACTATATCTTAATAAAAATAATAAAAATAAAGAGGATGTGAACTAGAATACTACCTTTGAAGCAGAAAAGAGTAAAAGATATTAGAGAGTAAGAATCTAAATGGTTTAGTAAGTAAAATTTGATGTGAGAAATGCATTTATCATTTCCCTCTTCTGCTCTTTCAAAAAGAAAAAAGCAACTTGTAAAACAGTATAAAATGGTGATGTCATTCTGGAAAACAATTTGAAGATATCTCAAAATTTTAAACGTAGAATTATCATATGACCCAAGGGAATGTGGCTCAGATGATAGAGAAACTGCCTGCAATGCAGGAGACCCAGGTTCGATCCCTGGGTTGGGAAGATCCCCTGGAGAAGGCAACAGCTGCCCACTCCAGTATCTTGCCTGGAGAATTCCATGGACAGAGGAGTCTGGAGGGGTCCTCCACAGGATTGCAAACAGCTGGACATGACTAAGCGATTAACATTTTCAAGGAAACTGAAAATATATTCACAAATAAAACCAGTATACATATTCACACCAGCATTATTCATAGCAGCCAAAAAGTAGAAACAATCTAAATGTCTATTAACTACTGAATGGATAAGTGAAAAGTGGCATATCCATACCAAAGAATTTTATTCAACCAAAAAAGAAATGAACTATGAATATGTACTACTCATGGACAAACTTTGAACACATAATGCTCAGTGAAAAAGTCAGTTACAAAAGTCCACATATTTTGATTCCATTTATATAAGATGTTCAGGATAAGCAGAGACACAAAGCAGTTCACTAGTTTCCAAGGTCTGGAGGAGTAACTGCTAACAGGTACAAGAGTTTCTCTTTGGAGTGATGAACATATTTTAAAATTGATTATAGTGATAGTTGAACAACTTTGTGAATATACTAAAAACCACTGAATTATACATTTTAAAAGGAATTTTTATGTTTTTAATTTTATGGTTAGGTAAATTATACCTTTAAAAAAGACTAAGAAATAAAATACTGTATATGATTCAAAATTTGTGAAAAAACATATATGCATAGAATAAAGATTGAAAAGAAATTCAGTGGCCATTCTTTGGTGGTTCAATTACAAAAACTTTTATTTTTCTCTTTTTTGTATTCTCAACTTTTTAGAACAAATATTCAAGTCTGAAAAATCAGTTACTTCACACAATCCTTATACTATTTACCAGTCTATACCAGAATCTAAAATAAGAAGGTATTTAATTTAGTATATAATTGCTATTCCTACTTATTTAATATTTCATAAAATATAATTTATGGCTTTTGAAAAGCAAATCATAAATTCTGGGTGATCTTCCAACCACATTTAAAAACCACTAATCTAGTCTGCCTTCTAATCTCTTTTTTTTCAACCCTCTCTTTTTAATGTTGATAAAATCCAAGAGTGAGTAGTATAAATTTAAGCATATGGTACTGCTTTTCAAAATGAAAGGAATAAAAAAATAAAAGGAACAGGAAATATCTTTAGCTTTCAGAAAATTCATATCTACTGAGGTAGCAAAGAGTTTGCTTATATATATATATATAGATGTATAATCGTTCTGTACAGATATCCAAATACTAGCTAAGCTACAGAAATCTGCTGGTGCAGAGTACTGAGATGGGCAATGTCTCGGGATGGGTTGAAAGGTCCTCTGATAATCAAACTGGTCTGTGGCCACAACAGTGATACAACCAGTCAGATTCACATGAAATCATACAACGCCTTGAATGGTTATTTAATTCTGTGTGCACGTCCTGCCTTCTCAAATGATAGCAGAATCTCTGAGCAGGAATCACAGAGAATCCCCATGGAGTCTAACAGGGCTAGCTCAAGGTAAGAGATGCTCTAAAACAGCTTGAAGAGAAAGACCATGAATTTGTCACGCACTGCATGAGGCACTGAGGAGAGATCCATGAACGGCCTCATTACTCCTCACAATAACTCTACGAGGTATGCATTGTTGGCAGCCTCAGAAGAGGACACTGAAACTCAGCGAGGTTATACAAATTGCCCAGGTTACAACAAGAAAGAGGCAGAGCTGAGATTTGAACCCAGGAAGTACAACTCAAAAGCAAGACAAAAAAACAAAACCCAATATATATTTACTATGATTTAGGCAACATTCTGTGTTTTATTAATTTATGCATGTGATGATTATTAGCTTATTTGTAATGCATCATTAACTTAATATCCTCAGAACAATCCTATGATAGAGGATCAACTATTATCCTCATTATTATACTGCCTTCTTTCATAATAAAATGAATCATATTCCTGTTTCGGATCACAGCTCTCAAATTTCAGCTCTTCAAAAATGACTCCATAATCTACACAGGCTTGCCCTCGCCTTCTCTGACGGACCAGGGCATTTTAGTTTCACATATAATTTGAGTGGTCATTTAATTTTTGTCTGTTTGCCCCAGTAGACTAAAAGCACTAAAAGGGAATGCTATTAATGGCTCGGGTAATTCTGAATACTTTAAGAGAGAAACCCTGAACTCTCAGGAGCTTCACAGAGTAGTTTATTTCCTGCTCACACAGTCAGCTGCAGACGCTCAGCAGGAAGATTTCCAAGTGGTGATTTAGGAACCAGGTTCCTTGCATCCTACCCTCCACCTCTCCCAGCACCTCCTAGACCTCATGGTTTACCTCACTTCTGCCCACATTCCACTGGCCAAAAACACGGGCACACGGACATATCAGACTGCAAGGGAGTCTGGGAACATGGTCTAGCTGTGAGCTGAAGAGGAAGGGAAATAGTTTTAGCAACAGCTAACCAACCTCCTTCACAGAACAGACCACCACATTTGCACCTTTTCATCTGTTGATACTCTGAGAGATTGTGCAGAAATGGGGAATGACTCTCCCCTTCCACATGATCTCTTGTTTCACCTAGTGGGGTGTCTTTAATTTCTACAACAGAGAAAAAGCCCCACCAGACTGTAAACTCAAGGATAGAAACTCGGTCTGTTTTGTTTTGTTCATCATAGTAAGCCTACAGCTAACAAACGTGTTAAGGGTCTGTAAAAAAAAAAAAAAGATTAAGCCTTGAAGAAATAATTTATTGACTAACATATGAAAGAGAAGCCTACAATATAAAGATTAATGAGTGAAATTTCCTCAAACGTCAGCATCCTGTCGATTAGTTAACTGTAAGTTCACTCTACATGAACATGTAGAAATTTAAAACAGCTAACTTCACAGGAACCAAGCAATTCATTATTTAAAAAACTTAAAATCATAAAAATCTCTTTAAAAACATAAAGCAAAAGCTATACCAAAAAAATGGTTTATATGGTATAGGGAAGGGCTTCAAAAATACAAGTGCATCATGAATTGAGTGGAAATCCATCATCAAACAGCCCTCCTGTACATCACGGGGCACACATAAGGTATGTAGTCATCATTATTAAACACTGTTACACTATGTCTTAGAATGACAACGGGGACATTTTGGAGTCCTTAACTGAAATCTCATATAAACAGAGGTCTGAGAGGAAGAAGAAAATTGAGAGTTTAGTGAAGATGAGCTGGAATACAGATGATCATGGAAGTCGCTCAGTCATGTCCAGTTCTTTTCGACCGCATGGAATCTAGGCTACTCTGTCCACGGGGATTCTCCAGGCAAGAATACTGGAGTGGGAGTAAAGATAACAAAAAGAAACAACTGCGGAGTTGGATTAAACACTGGCCTCGCTCTTTCTCCAAACTTCCTGGAGTCCACCTGCTCAGCAGGCAGGATCTGTCACCTCTTCATTTACAAACTGTGCAGAGAATTTGTACTTTTTCTGGTTGCTCAGGATTGATTTTATCCTAGGCTGAAAAGATCAGCAAGGCCGACTTCATTCACACGGTAAGACTTTCTGAACTACCTCCTGAGACACGCAGAGTGGCATTTTTTCCCTTGATTTGATCATTTGTACTGACACTTTCACTGCCAGTTTCTTCAACCCAGATTCTGACAATTTACAAATCTGAATCTCACGTTCTGACCATTCACTTTTTGTAACTTAAAATACTTACTAGGGAGAAAAAGAAAGAAACTAATGTGGCCACGCTGTAAAACAAACTAACTTCTGTTTTCCAAATCTGCTCAACTCTTCACCTTCATTCAGAGGTTGGATGGCTGGCTCCTACCATGGTGACTAGGACCTTGGCAGCCCCAGTTCCTATTTGGAATGCCAAATCCCTATCCCCGGCCTCCATTCAACAACCAAGGAGATATTTCTAACACACAGCCCTCACTTTGGAGAAAGCTGGAACCCAGCTAGGTGACTAGGACCTTGGTGACCAGGACCTTGGCAGCCCCAGTTCCTATTTGGAATGCCAAATCCCTATCCCCGGCCTCCATTCAACAACCAAGGGGATATTTCTAACACACAGCCCACACTCTGGAGAAAGCTGGAACCCAGCCCTCTGCCTATAACTTCCCAGTGCAATCCAACAAGCGCTTCTTGAGGCCCTGCTGTAGGCAAGCCACCTTGGCAGATGCAAAGGCTACTATATAAGAGCAAGTCAGGGGGTGTACAATCTAGTGGGGGGCACGGCCTCTACACAACTACTATTTAGCAGGGTAAAACCATCATGCACACTAAATAAGGTACTAAATAAGATATTATAAGACACTGAAGTGTACAATATTTGCTCAGATGTGGAGAGCGCAGTCCTCCGACAGAACTTCCCATTTCATTATTCATAGCAGTCACAGAGATCATAATCACAACAGCAGCAGTTCCAATTTATTGGATCGACTGCCATGTGCTATGTTTAGTGCTTTTTCAGATATCCAATCTTCGTGACTCTCTGCATTAGGTGTTACTTTCATTATTCTCATTTTACAGGTGAGAAAAGTGGAGACTTAAGAAACATCAAGAAAATTGCTAACGGCTCCACTCTGAGTTAACGGTGGAGCCGGGACTTCTTCCAGAGTCCAACTCTTAACTGCTCGCTCTGCTGCCTGTATAACACATTCCACTATTATGAAAACTCAAAGAAATGAAGATCCTTCCAGAACTTTTCCCTTCGGAAAGCACTCCTCGGGACAGTACACTTTAGGTTCACCAGGAGGATTCAAAAGCATGCCCATGGCAATTAATCAGCAACGGCAAACGGCTTATTGCAGTCCAGACTTTTTCAATTTGCTAGCACCAAATAAACGTTTAGTCATGCAGCTGAAGAATAATAAAATAAAAATGAAACCTTGGGGAAATAATATGAATCACACCTTCAAACTATATTTTTCTAGCCTTCCAGAGTCAGGGCTCTTTATATTTAAAGGCGACTCCTGATTAAGTCGGATCAAGACTTGATGCTCACTACCTCTACGCCCAAAGCAATCATTAATTTTTCATTCCAAGTAGGAAAAGACATTTTGGACTTTCTTTGTTCTTTTTTTTTTTTTTTTAATTAAAAGAAGGAGGGAGGAAAAAATGAGTTTTCTGCCCTTGTGCTGAAGGAAATAAAACACAATATGTTTAAGTTGCAATGCGGAATCTAGATGTGCTTTTACCAAGATAATTTCAATCTTCTCCAAACACATCTGTAAAAGATATTACCCACAAAAATACTCCACAGCAAATTTAGAGTCTGGTAATACAAAGTAAGAAATTTATCTACTGCTAGGGCCCCTTTCAATCCCCCAAACCTCTCCTTTCTATGCGTCCTTCACTCTCTAAGAAGGAGGAGACAGCAGAGAGACATCTATCTTTTCTCAAGTTTTTATTCATTATCTCTTCATGATTTGGTAATATGGGACAAGGAAGAAGTAGAAAAATACCTGTCCGAGTGCTCCTTTAAAGGTTATTACTAATATTTCTTGTCAGATACAGCTGAATTGAACTTTGAAGACTTTGCTTTTGGTTTATCATAAATGTTTTCCATTTGGGACTTCTCTCCCCAATCTATGTTCAATCAATCATTCATCAAGGGATTTCCCTGGTGATCCAGTGGATAGGACTCCGAGTTCCCAATGCAGGGAGCCTGGGTTCGATCCCTTGGTCAGGGAATGAGATCTCACATGCCACAACTAAGATTGAGTATGCCGCAACTAAGATCAAGTATGCCCCAACTAAGACCTGATGCAGCCAAATAAACGAAGATTTTTTTAAAAAGTCATTCGTCAAATAAACAGATACAGAGAACTTGTTTTAGGCAAAGCATTTTTCTAGGTATAAAGGGTTACAAAGTTTAATAAGAAAGCCATAGCCTCCAGAAGCTTGAAACCTATTAGAATTCATAAGAAAAGATCTGGTACCAGAATCAGGATACTGTTAACTTGGGGTTGAGATAAGGCTGGGGGGAGATTAGGCAAGGAAGAATCATTCACTTGTAAATTTTTATACACCATTTTTTCTTTCAAGGAATGTGCATTGCTTTTGTATTATTATTATTTTTTTTTAATTTAAAGACTAGTAAAGGAGATAATGGCTTCCTAGATGGCTCAGTGGTAAAGAATCTGCCTGCCAACCAGGAGACACAAGTTTGTTCCCGGGGTCAGGAAGATCCCCTGGAGAAGGAAATGGCAATCCACTCCAGGATTCTTGCCTGGGAAATCCCTTGGACAGAGGAGCCTGGCAGGCCACACACGGTCCATGGGGTTGCAAAGAGTCAGACACGACCTAGCAACTAAACCTTTACCACCAAGGGAGATAATATATAAAAATACAAAGACATCCAATAAGTGAGTCAAATAACCAGAAACCTACCCATAGGTCTATAGATGGGTTTGCTTGTCACCATTCACTTTTAATCATGCTGACAGAATAAAATGGAGCAAGATCTATAGAGTCTTCCCAAGACAGATCCACCCTACCCGTGTCCTCTGCCTGCCTTTGTCTGTAGCAAACTTCAGTCAAAGAATAAATTTAATCAGGGAAGTGAGAAAATGCAAAAGCAAAGGAAAGCAAACAAAACTAAATAATAATAGTCTAGTCACTAAACAAAGTCAAGGACCTTTATAAATTCTTCCTCAAAAGCTATGGATAATATTCGGAGCCATATCCTTTGAGCTGCCTTGTAGATACTGAAACCCCCACCAGGTGGAAGAAGTTAACTATAATATGATGACAAGACTAGCCACAACCTAAGCTGCCACATGGAGAAGGCAATGGCACCCCACTCCAGTACTCTTGCCTGGAAAATCCCACGGACGGAGGAGCCTGGTAGGCTGCAGTCCATGGGGTCGCAAAGAGTCGGACACGACTGAGCGACTTCACTTTCATTTTTCACTTTGATGCATTGGAGAAGGAAATGGCAACCCACTCCAGTGTTCTTGCCTGGAGAATCCCAGGGATGGTGGAGCCTGGTGGGCTGCCATCTGTGGAGTTGCACAGAGTCGGCCACGACTAAAGCGACTTAGCAGCAGCAGCAGCAAGAAAGGTTCACACTGAGATCGAATGTACTTAACAAGGCTTATAAAATGGCCAGAATCTTAAGTAGTGAAGGAGGACGTGACATGAAGAGGGAAACAGTTCAGGCAAAGGCTAGAGGCAGATAGGGAACAGAACAGTACTATTCGTAATAGCTTCAAACTAAGAATGAGTAGAATGGGTGAAAAGTGGTATATTCTTGAAATGGAAAAGAATATGTACTAACTTGAAGTGAAAATGCACAAACTACAACTATATGGAACAGCATGAATAAATCTTACAGTTAAAATGTTAGGTAAAAGAAGACCTACAAAATAGTACCTATTATGAGTTCATTTACATAAACTTAAAAAGCAGGTCAAATGAATCTATGGTGTCAGAAGATAGGATTGATGACTTTGGAAGGAGGCAGAAAGAGACTAGAAGAGGATACAAGGAAGGTTTCTGGGGTTGCTAATGGTCTATTTGTTGATTTCGGTGCTGGTTACATCATTGCATTCACTTTGTGAAATATAATGAGTTGTACACTTTGTATTCAGTTCAGTTCAGTTGCTCAGTCATGTCCAACTCTTTGCCACCCTATGGACTGCAGCACACCAGGCCTCCCTGCCCATCACCAACTCCCAGAGCTTGCTCAAACTCATGTCCATCGAGTCGGTGATGCCATCCAATCATCTTATCCTCTGTTGTCCCCTTCTCCTCCTGCCTTCAATCTTTCCCAGCATCAGGGTATTTTCCAATGAGTCAGTTCTTCTCATCAAGTGACCAAAGTATTCGAGTTTCAGTTTCAGCATCAGTCCTTCCAATGAATATTCAGGACTGATTTCCTTTAGGATGGACTGCTTGGATCTCCTTGCAGGCCAAGGGACTCTCAAGAGTCTTCTCCAACACCACAGTTCAAAAGCATCAGTTCTTTGGAGCTCAGCTTTCTTTATGGTCCAACTCTCACATCCATACACGACTATTGGAAAAACGATAGCTTTGACTAGAAGGACCTTTATCAGCAAAGTAATGTCTCTGCTTTTTAATATGCTGTCTAGGTTTTTCAAGCTTTTCTTCCAAGGAGCAAGTGTCTTTTAATTTCATGGATGCAGCCACCATCTGCAGTGATTTTGGAGTCCAAGAAAATAAACTCTCTGTTTCCATTGTTTCCCCATCTATTTGCCATGTAGTGATGAGACCAGATGCTATGATCTTAGTTTTTGAATGTTGAGTTTTAAGCCAGCTCTTTCACTCTCCTCTTTCACTTTCATCAAGAGGCTCTTCAGTTCTTCTTTGCTTTCTGCCATAAGGGTGGTGTCATCTGCATATGTGAGGTTATTGATATCTCTCCCGGAAATCTTGATTCCAGTTTGTGCTTCATCCAGCCAGGCATTTCACATGATGCAGTCTGCATATAAGTTAAATAAGCAGGGTGACAATATACAGCCATTATGTACTACTTTCCCAATTTGGAACCAGTCCATTGTTCCATGTCCTGTTCTAACTGCTGCTTCTTGACCTGCATACAGATTTCTCAGGAGGCAGGTCAGGTGGTCTGGTATTCCCAACTCTAAGAATTTTCCACAGTTTGTTGTGATCCACATAGTCAAAAGCTTTGGTGCACTCAATAAAGCAGAAGTTCTTCTGGAATTCCCTTGCTTTCTCTATGATCCAGCGGATGTTGGCAATTTAATTTCTGGTTCCTCTATCTTTTCTAAATCCATCTTGAACATCTGGAAATTCAGGATTGGCATACTGTTGAAGCCTGGCTTGGAGAATTGTGAGCATTCCTTTGCTAGCATGTGAGATGAGTGCAATTGTGCGGTAGTTTAAGCATTCTTTAGCATTGACTTTCTTTGGGATTGGAATGAAAACTGACCTTTTCCAGTCATGTGGACACTGCTGAGTTTTCCAAATTTGCTGGCATATTGAGTGCAGCACTTTCACAGCATCATCTTTCAGGATTTGGAATGCCATCACCTCCACTAGCTTTGTTCATAGTGATGCTTCCTAAGGCCCACTTGACTTCACATTCCAGGATGTCTGGCTCTAGGTAAGTAATCACACCATCATGATTATCTGGGTCATGAAGATCTTCTTTGTACAGTTCTTCTTTATATTCTTGCCACTTCTTAATATCTTCTGCTTCTGTTAGGTTCGTACCATCTCTGTCCTTTATTGTGCCCATCTTTGCAAAAAATGTTCCCTTAGGTATCACTAATTTTCTTGAAGAGACCTCTAGTCTTTCCCATTCTATTGTTTTGCACTATTTCTTTGATCACTTAGGAGGACTCTCTTATCTCTCCTTGCTATTCTTTGGAACTCTGGACCCAAATGTGTATACCTTTCCCTTTTCTTCTTTGCCTTCCACTTCTCTTCTTTTCTCAGCTATTTGTAAGGCCTCCTCAGATAATCATTTTACCTCTTTGTATATCTTTTTCTTGGGGATGGTTTTGGTCACCACCTCCTGTACAATGTTACAAACCTCCACATAGTTCTTCAGGTACTCTGTCTATCAGATCTAATCTCTTGAATCTCTTTGTCACTTCCACTTTATAATCATAAAGGATTTGATTTAACTCATACCTAAATGGTCTAGTGGTTTTCCCTACTTTCTTCAATTTAAGTCTGAGTTTAGCAATAAGGAGTTCATGATCTAAGCCACAGTCAGCTCCCTCTCCTGTTTTTGCTGACTATATAAAGCTTCTCCATCTTTGGCTACAAGGGATATAATCAATTTGATTTCGGTATTGACCATTTAGTGATGTCCATGTGTGGAGTCTTCTCTTGTGTTGTTGGAAAAGGATGTTTGTTATGACCAGTGCATTCTCTTGACAAGACTCAGTTAGCCTTTGCCCTGCTTCATTTTGTACTCTAAGGACAAATTTGCCAGTTACTCCAGATATCTCTTGACTTCCTAGTTTTACATTCCAGTCCCCTATGATGAAAAGGATATCTATTTTTGGTGTTAGTTCTAGAAGGTCTTGTAGGTCATCATAGAACCGTCCAACTTCAGCTTCTTTGGCATTATGGGTTGGGGCATAGGCTTGGATTACTATGATATTGAATGGTTTGTCTGGAAACAAACAGATATCATTCTGCCGTTTTTGAGACTGCATCCAAGTACTGCATTTGGGACTCTTTTGTTGACTATGAGGGCTACTCCATTTCTTCTAAGGGATTCTTGCCCACAGTAGTAGATATAATGGTCATCTGAATTAAATTTGCCCACTCCAGTCCATTTTAGTCCACTGATTCCTAAAATGTCGATGTTCACTCTTGTCATCTCCTGTTTGACTACTTCCAATTTGCCTTGATTCATGGACCTAACATTCCAGATTCCTATGCAATGCTGTTCTTATAGCATCGGACTTTGTTTCCATCACCAGCCACAGACACAACTGGATGTTGTTTTCACTTTGGCTCTGTCTCTTCATACTTTCTGGAGTTATTGCTTCACTCTTCTCTAGTAGCATATTGGGCACTTACTGACCTGGGGAGTTCATCTTTCAATGTCACTTTTTTTTTTTTTTTTTTTTTGCCTTTTCATACTGTTCATGGATTCTCAAGGCAAGAATACTGAAGTGGTTTCCGATTCCCTTCTCCAGTGGACCACGTTTTGTCAAAACTCTCCACCATGACCCGTCTGTCTTGGGTGACACTGCACGACATAGCTCATAGTTTCCTTGAGTCAGACAAAGCTGTGATCCATGGGATCAGTTTGGTTAGTTTTCTGTGACTGTGGTTTTCATTCTGTCTGCCCTCTGATGGATAAGGATAAGAGGCTTGTGGAAGCTTCCTGATGGGAGGGACTGGCTGTGGGGAAATCTGGGTTTTGTTCACTTGTTTTGTATGGTTTGTATATTTCTCTGTAGGTATGTTATACTTTAATAATAATAATAACAATAATAAAGAGCAAAGAACTAAGAATAGTAAGGACATTTCTGAAAAGAAGTTGTTATGATTTCCTAATATTACTGGCACAGTGATGTATGAATTATATTGAGGGTTCAAAGAAGAGCAAGGAATATGTGGGATTTTGATATATGACAGGGGTGGCATGTCAGATTAGACCTGGAAAATGGATATCTACATGGATATAGATTAAAATGGGATCCCTGTCTCACACCATATACGAAATCAAAGATTTAAAAGAATTAGGGAATTAAATGTCAACAATAAAACTTCATAACTCCTAGTAGAAAATACAAGTGTATCTTTTAGACTGTGAGTAGTAAAAATTTTTCTTTAAAAAGGTACTGACTACAAAATAAAACTTCACTAAATTTTACTATGAAAATTAAAAAAGAATTTTATTTTCCAAAGGAAATGTTACAAAAAAGAGAAGACAATTTAAAATAGAGGGAAAGTAGAGCCTGAAGTCAGGCAAGTTGATTCCTCCAGTTCCATTCTTCTTTCTCAAGATTGCTTTGGCAATTCAAGGTTTTTTGTATTTCCATACAAATCTTGAAATTATTTGTTCTAGTTCTGTGAAAAATATGGCTGGTAGCTTGATAGGGATTGCATTGAATTTGTAAATTGCTTTGGGTAGTATACTCATTTTCACTATATTGATTCTTCCGATCCATGAACATGGTATATTTCTCCATCTATTAGTGTCCTCTTTGATTTCTTGCATCAGTGTTTTATAGTTTTCTATATATAGGTCTTTAGTTTCTTTAGGTAGATATATTCCTAAGTATTTTATTCTTTTCGTTACAATGGTGAATGGAATTGTTTCCCTAATTTCTTTTTCTACTTTCTCATTATTAGTGTATAGGAATGCAAGGGATTTCTGTGTGTTGATTTTATATCCTGAAACTTAAATGCAAATCAAAGCCACAATGAGGTACCACTTCACACCAGTCAGAATGGCTGCGATCCAAAAATCTGCAAGCAATAAATGCTGGAGAGAGTGTGGAGAAAAGGGAACCCTCCTACACTGTTGGTGGGAATGCAAACTAGTACAGCCACTTTGGAGAACAGTGTGGAGATTCCTTAAAAAATTGCAAATAGAACTACCTTATGACCCAGCAATCCCACTTCTGGGCATACACACTGAGGAAACCAGCACTGAAAGAGACACATGTACCCCAATGTTCATCGCAGCACTGTTTATAATAGCAGGACATGGAAACAACATAGATGTCCATCAGCAGATGAATGGATAAGAAAGCTGTGGTACATATACACAATGGAGTATTACTCAGCCATTAAAAAGAATTCATTTGAATCAGTTCTGATGAGATGGATGAAACTGGAGCCGATTATACAGAGTGAAGTAAGCCAGAAAGAAAAACACCAATACAGTATACTAATACATATATATGGAATTTAGAAAGATGGCAATGACGACCCTGTATGCAAGACAGCAAAAAAGACACAGATGTGTATAACGGACTTTTGGACTCAGAGGGAGAGGGAGAGGGTGGGATGATTTGGGAGAATGGCATTCTAACATGTATACTATCATGTAAGAATCGAATCGCCAGTCTATGTCTGACGCAGGATACAGCATGCTTGGGGCTGGTGCATGGGGATGACCCAGAGAGATGTTATGGGGAGGGAGGTAGGAGGGGGATTCATGTTTGGGAACGTATGTAAGAATTAAAGATTTTAAAATTAAAAATAAAAAAAATAAAATAAAATAAAGGAGAAATAGAAAAAAAATAAAATAAAATAGAGGGAAAGTATTAATAACACACACAAACAAAAAGGGATAATATCAGGAATGTATATAAAATAAAACCCTCCTATAAATCAATCAGGAGCACTAGCAACTCAATAGAAAATGGGCAAAAGATCTGAGGTATTTCATAGAAAAAAGAAACACAATGACAATATGAAGATACAGTTAGTATCACTAGTGATCAGAAAAATGCAAAATTAGCCATAAAGAAATACTTATAAACTTGCTTGATTGGCAAAAAAACCAAGTTGAAAAACATCAAGTATTAGAAAGGATATAGATCCAGAGAATTTTTTACACTTCATTAGGGTGGGCATGAAGTCAAAACTGGTATAGCCACTTCCAAAAACAGCCACTATTTCCCAAATTGAATATTCACATACTCTTTGCTCCAGCAATTCTGCTCCTATGTATACAGCTGACCACTGAACAACAAGGCGGTTAGGGGCACCACACAGTACCCCACCAGCCCTGTGCTAAAAAATCTGTGTGTAACTTCAAAAGTTTCTCCACATCCCAGGGGATCACCCTGCCTCCTCACATCAACAGACGTTATCAACAACTTTTTGCAAAGTATAGATGGTAATTTTCACAATTGATGCCTTGACAATAAAACAGGAAAATTCTTTTTCTAACGACAGAAATTATATCACTTTAAGTTTTATGCGAAATAATTTCTTTGGTGGAAAAAATGGGTAAGGCAAAATGGCAAATGGCCTCTAAAATCAACATTTTATTTGGAATAAGTCACACAGACTCCTGCAAGTGAGAAAGGTGGTCAGTCTTCTTATGATGGATATTTTGCTTTCTCACTGCAGGAAGATGAGCAATCCCAAACCTGACAGGACTGAGCAGATACCCCACCTCCTCCAGGAAGCCTTCTTAGGCTACACAAATTTTCTTCCCACTCTTATGGCAGACACTATATCCCACAACTTAGACTTATTCTGTCAAGGAACCTAGGAAAACATATTTATAAGGAGATAACAGAATTTTGGTGAAAAATTGAGGTTTGAGAAACAACAATGATAGTGCCAGGTACTATTTTGATGCTTTAAAAGTAAGAATATTTTTGTTAACATATGTTAACATTTAACAGCTAACCACCTATTAATCTTTATAATCCAAAGAAATAGGTCAAATTATTACCCCACTTTAGAGATGAGGAAACAGGGGCACAAAGAGCTTAAGTAACTTTCATTAGGTAACAAAGCTAGCAAACGTAGAGTCAGAATTTTAACCCAGGTATTCTAGCTCCTGAGCTCACTTAACCACTCCAGAGCCTTAAGCCTTCAATAACTTAACTATCATAATTCGATCAGTTCAGTCCTATGCCTATGGGTCAGGAATAGTATCTGGCAACTGGCACGTGGGGAGAGCTGGCTTGAGAGACCTGAAATCAATGTCTGACCAGACCTGGGCAAAGCCCCTGTCTTCCTTTAAGCCTCGGTTTCCTTCTCTGTAAAATGACGGGTTGGACTTGATGGTCTCCATGGCCCTTCCAGTGCTAATGTTTTATGAGCCTGGGATTCCTGGCTGGATTCCTTGCAGCTCAGGCCATACAGGCTCTTCCCAGGCCAGGTCTGGCCCCTCCTGCTGGGCTCAGTGTCTCACATTTGGCTCTACTTCCCATAAATAAGAGAAAAAGAACAAGGGAAAATATCCTCCTGAGAGACTGGGAGGGATCCCACGGCTGCTCTGGATGCTTTGAAGAACTTACAGTCATTAACCAGAGACAGCTACCTGCCAAGTGAAGGGTGGAAAGAAACATGGACTAAGGGGAGAAATGAACTCACAAAACTTGGCTACACACAAACTTAAAGGGCATCTCTGAGTATTTAAAGAACTGACAATGTTACAGCAACAAGATGAGCCAGCTTCTTAAAGAACTGAAGATAGGATAAGCCTGCAGATTGGAACGGATCAGGGAACACAGGAGAAATGTGATAAACTATGCACCAACTAAGGTTGTTTACAATCTGGGAAAATGATAGAATAAATAAAAGCTAGAATGGGCTTGTCAGTCTGAACTATCCCACCATGAACTAGCCTAGGGCAGGTGCTATACCAGCAATCCATACACCCCAAGAACCTTCAAGATATTAGGTTCAGAATCAGCCAACTAACAGAGCACCTACTGTGTGACAGGCTGTTTCACATATTTTTATCCCGTTTTAGAGATGAAGAGACAGAGATCCTGTTTCTAGTTCTGTGTCTTCCATCATTAGCTATGTGAACCTGGTTAAATAACTTCACAAGACCAGGGCCTTGATTAATTTACCCATAAAACAAGAAGCTGAATAAAGTTATAGAAGATGAGCCTTCCAGCTCAAGAATTCAGTAGTTCATAAAGTTACCAAATACTTATTTTATATTCGCCTAGAAAATCATTCACACTGGACCAATTTGTTTATATTTCCAACCACTGGGATTTAATAGACTCTACTGTGCTGAGCACATAATATATGGATCTAAGGGGAAAAACAATTGTAGCTTTGGATTTCAGTAGCTCTTCTGATTCCCTTCCACATGGTATTATCCAGGATCATCACTTACAGTTAACAGTGTTGTGTCCTGTACAAGAGCACCTGGCCAAGATGGGTGAAGGAAATGGGGCCAAATTTCAACCTGCCCTCTGGCATGAGGTTGGTATTTCTGAGGCTGGACCCAAACCAAAGGTGCATTACAGGATTGTGGGTCCCTCTGAACTATTATCGATGCTGAAGGGGAAGCCAGATAGTAAAGCTATGGCCAAGTTTGCATTCAAGTTGCTTCATACGTAGGGCTTGTCATTTTACCTTTGCTCAAAACATTTCCAGACACCTCCTTTCCCATCCAATCTGCTTATAAGACCCTAAACAAAACCAATCTTAGGTCAGGGAAGACAAGATGGTGAAAAAGTAGGTGGATATAGAGTACATCTCCCTCCACGGATGCATCAGGAAAACATCTTCAGATGCAGAAGATCTCACAGAACACCAGCTCACAGCTGGCAGGAGTTGCTGACCACCAGAAAGGAATATACAGATCCATGCA
Source organism: Capra hircus (assembly GCF_001704415.2). Lineage (NCBI taxonomy): Eukaryota > Metazoa > Chordata > Mammalia > Artiodactyla > Bovidae > Capra > Capra hircus. The sequence goes on from NC_030833.1 coordinate 36,053,695, forward strand.
AAACTTGGTAGGATGAAGGAAGGAAGAAAAAAAGAGGAGAATGAGCGGGACTGGACCTGTACCTGGGGGTGGGGAAACTGAAGCAGGGGCAAGATGCCCACATCAGGGAAAGTGTTTGGGACAGAGGGGAAGCATTTGACACTGTCAGAGAGTGAAGCAGCTGATCTGTGACACTCTGAATGGAGTGAGAACCACACAATCGGTGCCACAGCCCTACATACCCAAGACAGGGACTCAAGTCCCCTGAAACATTCAGTGGCTGGGAGCATAGGGATTGGAAAGCAGGGTGAGGACTGCTGTTGACATGCCCAAGGGGACATAAGGGAGGAGATCCTGGCAGGGAATGCCTTTGGAGGAAAGCCAGGAAGCCACGGAGGCAGGGCCATACTGCTGAGTCACACGCAGAGGGTGGAGCCACACTGAAGCCTCTCTTTCCCCACACACCAGCACTGGTAGCTGACCAACAGAGAAAGAACACAGAGAGGCTGGCCATTTGAATGACTGATGTGCCGAGCATTAGAGCAGGATGCCAGCCAGGGTGACCCTTTGAGCGCCTGCTGTCATAGGCTAGAAAAAGATTCTAATAGTGCCATAGCTCCTGCACCCGCGGTCACCAGCATCCCTGAGCATCTGAAACTGCCAGGATCACTGCAATCCAAGCAGCTGTGCCACCTCCAGGCCTGGTCCTCACTAGGGCAGACCCAAGTCCTCCGGGGCAGCCTCAGGAGCAAACTCCTGTAGATAACCCACAAGCAGAAGTGGGGATAAAACCACAATTGAACTCCACAGGCAATGTGGCTAAGAGAATCGAAAACTTTTCCACCAGCTGTACAAACTGCAGATTAAATCCACATGATCAACTAGGTAGACTCTGTTCTATGGAATAGATAAAAGGACAACGAGTGTTCCCACAAAAGAAAGTGCCCCAGCACTGGCAGCAAGGAGGCAAGGACACTGGAGGACAGGACACGCAGGAGTAGGGCCCAACTAGAGTGTGAGCTGTCCCGAAAGCAGGGCCAGAAACTCACTTGCCCAGTATTGGAAGGTCTCCTGGAGAGGCAGAGGTGGGCTATGAATCACAGAGGGGAAACGGACGCTGACAGCTGAGACCCAAGAAAAACATTTACTGTTCTTCTTACATTTTGATTCATTCTATAGTTGGTTTTGGATTTCTTTTCTTCTCTTTTTTTTTCATTGCTGCTGTAGTTGCTATTATTATTAACTCTAAGCTTCTACCTCTACATTGGCTTTTTTTGTGGTTCTGTGGGGGTTTTTATCCCTTAAAAAAATTTCTTTTTGTCTTTTTGGTTGTTTTTCCTATGGTTCTTCTGCTGTCGTTATTCTTTAATATAAGTAAATCTCTTTTATATACTTCTATTTAATATGCTTTTCTATTTTTTCCTTTTCTTCCTTTTGTTTCTTTATTTCATCATGTTTATTAGTTTGCTTTGTTTTCTTTGGTTTATTCCAAAGCTGGCACTCTGCTTTGGTCTTATTTTCTGATTTGTGTTTTAGCTAGCTTTGTTTTTAATTGGTCAATATAATTTTTGGTTTCCTTGGTTCACTCCGTCACTCCCTTGTACTTTGTTTTCTTTGGACTGCTTTTGGTTTTGTGTGTGTGTATGTATGGTCCTTTGTTTTAGTTTTTGTCTGATTTTACATTTACTATTTGGGGTTCATTTTTTGTTCCTTGTTTCACATTTTGTTTTTGTGTGTTTGTTTTAATCCCTTTTAATGCCATAACAAATGGCTTGTGGGGTCTCGGTTCTCTGGAGAGAGACTGGGCCTGAGCCACTGAGGTGGGATTGCTGAGTCCAGGACACTGCCAAAGAACTCCTGACCTCAGGACATATTAGTTAGTGAGGACTCCCATGAAGGCCTCCACCTATATACAAGACCCAGCATCACCCAACTGCTGGCAGCACCCAGTGAAGGATGCCTCACCCAAAGAACAAGCAAGACAAAAACATAAACCCAAACATCAGCAGACAGGCTTCCCATAGACACCCCGAACACACCACCTCACATAGACTTGCCCATCAGAGAGGAATAAACTCACTTCCTCCCACTGGAGTGCAAACACCAGTTCCTCCCAACACAAAGGCTACACAAACTTCTGGACCAACCTCACACACAAGGGCAGAGACCAGAAAGGAGAACCATGACCCTACAGCCTGGAGAAAAGAGATCTCAAGTAGAGTAAGTTAGAAAAATTGAAAAGACAGAGAAATATTGTGCAAATGAAGGAACAAGGCAAAAACTCACAAGCCCAAACAAATGAAGAAGAAATAGGCAAACTATATGAAAAAGAATTCAGAGAAATGATAGTAAAGATGGTCCAAAATAATAGCAAAGATCTCGAAAACAGAATGGAGAAGATGCAAGAATTAACACATTTAACAAGGATCAATGACTCAGATGGTAAAAAATCTGTCTGCAATGTAGGAGACCCAGGTTCAATTCCAGGTAGGGAAGATCTTCCCGGCTTGGGAAGACCCCTGGAGGAGGTAATGGCAACCCACTCCAGTATTCTTGCCTAGAGAATTCCATCAACAGACCAGCCTGGCAGGCTACAGTTCATGGGGTCACAAGGAGTCAGACACAACTGAGTGACTAATACTTTCACTTCACTTTCAGAAGAAATAAAGAATAAACAAACAGAGATGAGAGATAAACAAAACAAATACTGAAATTAAAAATACTCTAGAATGAATCAATAGCTAAATAACTGAGGCCAAAGAACGGGCCTAAGTGAGCTGGAAGAGAGCTTAGTCAAAATAACTGCTGAAGAGCAGAATAAAGAAAAAAAGTAAAATAAAGAAACAAAGTATGAAAAGAATTGAAGATAGTCTCAGAGACCGCTGGGACAGTATTAAATGCACCAACATTCAAATTATAAGGGGCCCATAAGAAGATGAGAAAAAGAAAGGGTCTGAGAAAATTTCTAAAGAGATTATAGTCAAAAACTTCCCTAACATGGGAAAGGAAATAGTCAATCAAGTCTAAGAAGTGCAGAGACACCTATACAGGATAAACCCAAAGAGAAACACACTGAGACATGTACTAATCATGCTAACAAAGACTGAACACAAAGAAAAATAGTAAAAGCAGCAAGGGAAAAGCAATAACTAACATACAAGGGAAACACCATACAATTTAACATCTGATCTTTCAGCAGAAACTCTGCAGGCCAGAAGGGAATGGCAGGACATGTTTACAGTACTAAAAGGGAAAATCCTACAAACCAGATTACGCTACCCAGCAAGGATCTCATTCAAAATTGATGGGGAAATAAAAATCTTTACAGCCAAGCAAAAGTTAAGAGAATTTAGCAACACCAAATCAGTTCTACAAAAAATGTTAAGAGGACTTCTCTAGGTGGGAAACAGAAGAGAACGAAAAGGCTTACAAAAACAAGCCAAATACAATTAAGAAAATGCCAACAGGAACATATATATCAATAATTACTTTAAATATAAACGAATTAAATGTTCCAACCAAAAGATACAGACTAGCTGAAAGGATACAAAAACAAGACCCATATATATCCTGTCTACAGGGGACCTACTTTAGACCTAGAGACACATACAGACTGAAAGTGAGAGGATGGAAAAAGATATTCCATGCAAACGGAAATCAAAAGAAAGCCAGAGTAGCAATTTTCATATCAGACAAAATAGACCTCAAAATAAAGAATATTATAATATATAAGGAAGGACACTGCATAACAATCAAGTGATAAATCCAAGAAGACATAACAATTGTAAATATTTGTGCGCCCAACATAGGAGCACCTCAGTCAGAAGGCAAACACTAACGGACATAAAAGGAGAAACTGACAGTAACACAGTAACAGTAGAGGACTTTAACACTCCACTTACAGCAATGGACAGATCATCAAAACAGAAAATTAACAAGGAAACACAAGACTTACGTGACACATTAGACCAGATGGACCTAACTCATATCTTCAGGACATTCCATCCAAAAGAAGAAGAATACACTTTCTTCTCAAGTGCACATGAAACATTCTCCAGGATAGACCATATCTTGGGTCACAAATCAAGCTTCAGTAAATTTAAGAAAATCGAAATTGTATCAAGTCTCTTTTCTGACCACAACACTATGAAACTAGATATCAATTACAGAAAAAAAAAGCTGCAAAAAAACACAAACATATGGAGATTAAACAATAAACAATACATCTCTAAGTAACCAACAGGTTACTGAAGAAATAAAAGGGGAAATCAAAAAACTCCTAGAAATAAATGATAATGAAAACATAATGACTCAAAACGTATGGGATTCAGAGAAGCAGTTCAAAGAGAGAAGTTTATAACAATACAATCCTACTTCAAAAAACAAGAAAAACATCAAATAGACTACTTAACTTTATATCTAAAACAACTGCAAAAAGAAGGAAAAAAAAAACAACCAAAGTTAGTAGAAGGAAACAAATCATTAAGATCAGAGCAGAAATATATGAAAAAAGAAATGAAGGAAATGATAATAAAGATTAGTAAAACTAAAAGCTAGTTCTTTAGACTTTTGGACTCTGTGGGAGAGGGAGAGGGTGGGATGATTTGGGAGAATGGCATTGAAACATGTATACTATCATGTAAGAAATGAATTGCTTGTCTAGGTTCAATACAGAATACAGGATGCTTGGGGCTGGTGCGCTGGGATGACCCAGAGTGATGATATGGGGAGGGTGGTGGGAGGGGGGTTCAGGGTTGGGAATTCATGTACACCTGTGGTGGATTCATGCCAATGTATGGCAAAACCAATACAGTATTGTAAAGTAAAACAAAAAAAAGCTAGTTCTTTGAGAAGATAAACAAAATTGATAAACCATTAGCCATATATTCATCATGAAAAAAAGGGAGAAGGCTCAAATCAACAAAATCAGAAATGAAAAAGGATAGGTTAGAACAGACAATGAAGAAATACAAAAGATCATAAGACTATTATGAACAACTATATGCTAATAAGGTGGACAACCTGGAAGACACAGACAGATTCTTAGAAAAGTTCAACCTTCCAAGACTGAAAGAGGAAGAACTAGAATTTATGAACAAGCCAATCACAAGCACTGAAATAAAAACTGACTAAAATCTACCCCCCCCCAAAAAAGCAATGACCAGATGGCCTCACAGGTAAATTCTATCAAACATTTAGAGAAAAGCTAATGCCTATCCTTCTCAAACTCTTCCAAAAAATTTCATAAGGAACACTTTCAAGCTTTTTCTATGAAGCCACCATCACCCTGGTACCAAAACCAGGTAAAAACATCACACAAAAAAAGAAAATTGCAAGCCAACACCACTGATGAACACAGATGCAAAAATCCTCAACAAAATTTTAGCAAACAGAATCCAACAACACATTAAGGGGATCACACACCATTATCAAATTGCTTTATCCCAGGGATGCAAGGATTCTTCAATATATGCAAATCAATCAATGTGTTACACCATATTAACAAACTAAAAGACAAAAATCATTTGAAAATCTCAATAGATGCAGCAAAACTTTCGACAAAATTCAGCACCAATTTATGATAAAAACTTCAGAAAGTGGGCATGAAAGGAACCTACCTCAACCTAATAAGGGCCATATATGATAAACCCACAGTAAACATTATTCTCAATGGTGAAAAACAGAAAGCATTTCTTCTAAGATCAGGAACAAGGCAAGGGTGCCCATTTTTGCCACAATCATTCAACATAGTTTTGGAAGTTCTAGCCATGGCAATCAAAGAAGAAAAAGAATAAAAGGAATCCAGATTGGAAAAGAAGAAGTAAAACTCACACTGTTTGCAGATGACATGACAGTATATATAGAAAAACCTAAAGATACTATCAGAAAATTACTAGAGCTAACCACTGAATTTAGTAAAGTTATAGGACACAAAATCAATACACAGAAATCACTTGAATTCTTAGACACTAACAATGAAAAAACAGAAAGAAAAATTAAGGAATCAATCCCATTTACCATTGCAACAAGAAGAATAAAATATCTAGGAATAAACCTACATAAGGAGACAAAAGAGTTGTATACAGAAAACTATAAGACACTGATGAAAGAAAGCAAGGATGACATAAACAGATGAAAAGATATACCATGTTCCTGGATTGGAAGAATTGATATTATGAAAATCACTGTACTACCAAAAGCAATCTACAGATTCAATGCAATACCTATCAAATTATGGAACTAGAACAAAAAAATTTTTATAGAAACACAAAGACCCTGAATAGTCAAAGCAATCTTGAGAAAGAAGAATTGATCTAGAAGAATCAACCTGCCTACTTCAGACTATACTACAAAGCTACAGTCATCAAGACAGTTTGGTACTGGCACAAAAACAGAAATATAGACCAATGGAACAAGACAGAAAGCCCAGAGATAATCCCATGCACCTATGGGCACCTTATCTTTGACATAGGAGACAAGAATATACAATGGAAAAAAGATAGTCTCTTCAATAAGTAGTGCTGGGAAAACAGCTACGTTTTGACAGCTACGTGTAAAAGAGAGAAATTAGAACACTTCCTAACACCATAAACAAAGATAAACTCAAAATGGATTAAAGACCTAAATGTAAGACAAGAAAATATAAAACCCCTGGAGGAAAAGATAGGCAGAACACTCTTTGACATAAATCACAGTAACATCCTTTGTACATGCATGCATGCTAAGTTGCTTCAGTTGTGTTCAACTCTGCAGCCCTATGGACTATAGCCCATTAGGTTCCTCTGTCCATGGGATTCTCCAGGCGAGAATACAGGAGTGGGCTGCCATTCCCTCCTCCAAGGGATCTTCCCAACCCAGGGATTGAACCCACATCACTTACGTCTCCTGCATTGGCAGGCAGGTTCTTTACCACTAGCACTACCTGGGAAGCCTAAGATCCTCTATGACCCACCTTCTAGAGTAATGAAAATAAAAACAAAAATAAATAAGCGGGACCTAATTAAACTTAAAAGCTTTTGCACAGCAAAGGAAACTATAAACAAAGTGAAAAAAATTATAGCAAATGAAACAACTGACAAAGAATTAATCTTCAAAATATACAAGCAGCTCATGCAACTCAATACCAAAAAAACAAACAACCCAATCAAAAAGTGGGCAGAAGAACTAAACAGACATTTCTCCAAAGAAGACATACAGATGGCTAAAAACACATGAAAAAATGCTCAACATCGCTCATTATTCAGTTCAGTTCAGTTCAGTTGCTCAGTCGTGTCCAACTCTTTGCGACCCCATGAATCGCAGCACGCCAGGCCTCCCTGTCCATCACCAACTCCCAGAGTTCACTCAGACTCCTGTCCATCGAGTCCGTGATGCCATTCAGCCATCTCATCCTTGGTCGTCCCCTTCTCCCGCCCTCAATCCCTCCCAGCATCAGAGTCTTTTCCAGTGAGTCAACTCTTCGCATGAGGTGGCCAAAGTACTGGAGTTTCAGCTTCAGCATTATTCCTTCCAAAGAAATCCCAGGGCTGATCTCCTTCAGAATGGACTGGTTGGATCTCCTTGCAGTCCAAGGGACTCTCAAGAGTCTTCTCCAACACCACAGTTCAAAAGCATCAATTCTTCGGCACTCAGCCTTCTTCACAGTCCACCTCTCACATCCATACATGACCACAGGAAAAACCATAGCCTTGACTAGATGGACCTTAGTCGGCAAAGTAATGTCTCTGCTTTTGAATATGCTATCTAGGTTGGTCATAACTCATTATTATAGAAATGCAAATCAAAACTACAGTGAGTATCACCTTGCACTGGTCAGAATGGCCATCATCAAAGAAATTCTACAAACAATTAATTCTGGAGAGGGTATGGAGAAAAGGGAACCCTCATGCACTGTTGGTGGGAATGTAAATTGATACAGCCACTGTAGAGAACAGTATGGCGATTCCTTAAAAAAAAAAAACACTAGACATAAAATACCATATGGCCAAACAATCCCACAACTAAGCATTCATCCTGAGGAAACCACAATTGAAAAAGACACACATACCCCAATATTCATTGCAGCACTAGTTACAACAGCTAGGATGTGGGAGCAACCAAGAAGTTCATCAAAAGATGAATGGGTAAAGAAACTGTGGTACATATATACAATGGAATATTACTCAGCCATAAGAAAGAATGCATTTGAGTCAGTTCTAATTAGGTGGGTGAACCTAGAGCCTATTATACAGAGTGAAGTAAGTCAGAAAGAGAAAAACTAATATCATATATTAATGCATATAAATGGAATCTAGAAAAGATGATACTGATGAACCTATCTGCAGGTCTGTGGAGACACAGACATAGAGAACAGACTAGACGGCGCAGTGGAGGAAAGAGAGGGTGGGGTGAATTGAGAGAGTAGCATGGAAGCATACATTTACCTTACGTACTAATAAAACAGATAGCCAGTGGGAGTTTGCTATATGATGAAGCAAGCTCAAACTGGTGCTCTGTGACAACCTAGATGGGTAGGACAGGGTGGGAGGTAAGAAGTAGGTTCAAGAGAAAGGGGACAGAGGTATGCCTATGGCTGATTCATGTTCATCTACAGCAGAAACCAAGACAATATTGTAAAGTAAGTACCCTTCAATCAAAAATGAATAAATGAATATAAAAAAACCTAGCCTTCATAGTTATACATCAATATGACCTAAACCATTAACATTAGCCAGGATGTTAATATGGACTGTTTTGAAAATCTCAATGCAAGCTCAAAGGGTTAAGAAATCTTGCATAACGGCAGCATGAATGGAAAGCAGAGAGAGCTTTCAAGGTGACTCCTCAGAAAGGGACAATCCTTATTTAGCTGAGCATGTCCTGGGGTTTACAATAAACCTATTTAATTACTTTCACAATTTCAAAGCATGATAACTACCAAATACTTGCCAAAATATAGAAAAATAAAACCTTTACTTGCTAGATCCCATTCTAGGCTTTTAATGGTTTTCTTTACATGCAGACAATTCTTTACCATCATTACCTAGTCGTTCATTTTGAAGCTCCTGATTTTTCTAGCAGCATATTAGATTTGCACTAGGTCACTCATAATGTTTTTCTTTTAAACTGTGATCCATAACTACCAAGGCCAATAATTCTGGATTTCCTGGGTCAGTCTCAATTTCAAATAGTCTGTCCCTTTCTCCTCTCAATAAAAAGTTCTCACTTTTTATTTGGAAAATATGGTTGCCACAATAGTGGCATTACCTTCACAAAATATCAGTCATGCCAGTCACACCATCATCATGGTGCCCATGTTTGGTTTGTGGCCATCAAAACAGCTGGCTGGTCCATTCAAGGCCTGAGACCATTTTCTTGCCCTCATTAAAGAGAAAAATAATACATTTGCTACCAAACATGTTTTGGATTCACCGATTTAGAACTCAAATTAACTTTCCCCCTTGTTGTAGAAGAAAGATTTTTAAGGATAAGAAATTACTCTTTGATGGAAGGGTACACGATCTGGAAAAACTGAAGCCATGGGGCTTTCCCACTGCCAAACTCCCACATGCTGGCTCTCAGACACATCCACACTCACTATTAAAGTGTCACCATTTATAATTTGGTGCTAAATCTCTCTGAAGCTAGGCTACTCAGCATGGTCTACTGAAAACACTGACTCCTTATTCTATCAAAACATAGGGGTAAGACCAACTAGGTGCTGGCGATAAAAGTTAACTAGTCTCAAGCTGAAGACAAGGTTATTAAAACTAGGTGGGCACACTAAAGAAAAACTAAAGGGTCAGATTTCAGTAAGCAGGTACCCCCTCAATGTTCGATGTTTCTGAAAGGATACAGCCGACTCTAGTTTCGTTATGCTGCCTCTGAAGTAGTAGCTTTTGAGTTCCTTTTCCCCCCAAGTACCTCACTCTGCATCCTCAGAGCACTGACTAAGAAAAGTTATAATTTCATGGAGATTTTATAACATTGGCCAAACACTTGAATACACAACCAGCTCATTTTTTTTTCCCCTACAGCCTCAAAACCTTGTGAAATAGGCGAAAACTTCACTTTATAAAGGTGTGACTGCAGAAAGAAATGTTACTGAGTAATGTTTTTCATACTCAGGTCACTTGGTCAGAATCTTTAAGGGATGAGAGGAAACTTGAAATTAATATGGAAAAATACTGAATTATGTCCCCCCTAGTTTGGGTTATTTCAGCGTGATCATGAATAAGCTATAGATTGTGAGTCAGATGTGTGCAGTTTGCTTTGGACTTTGTTCTTGCTTACTTACTTATAAAACTTTTAAAATGTCCTTCTAAATTACAGCAATTGAGTAAAAAATTCAAACCTTCGGGCTTGGTTTCTTCCCCTTGCAGGCTGAGTCATAAAAAATAAATCTTAGCCATTTCAATAGCCAACACGCCCCTCACATTAAGAACTGGTATTGTTCCCCCACGTCTCCCATTTCATCCAAAGGTCACACCCAGCTCACATTTGAAGAAAGAAACAGCTCAAGGCTGCATCCAGCTCAACATTTGCACATTTAATAAGAGAGCAGAACTTCTGCCAAGTTACCGGGGTGAGTTACATCAGAATCTTCCAGGGAAACTTCTGAGAAGCCATTGTAAGTGTGGGCTTTGGAGGTAGTCAGACCCAGGGTTCAAATCCTGACACTGTGTGAACTTGGTCTCACTACTTATCATGAGCGTGAAATGAGAATGTTCATACTATCAGCCTCTTACACAGTTACTGTGAGGATGAAAGGGAGTGAAAAGAGCAAAGACTTCTGGGAAGCCCAGGGCCCAGTACTCTGTGAGAACCTAGGAAGGGCTCACTGATGTGCTGATCCATGCAGCTCAGTGATGAAGGAGCATCTCTCCCAAGTTTCTCTCCAAATCAGACCTCCAGGAGGCACTGCTGGAGGAGGGAGAATATTCACTCACCCCAAAATCCAGGGTTGGGACTTAAATCAGGAAGTCACAGACTGCTGGGGCTTTTAGAGTTAAGAGGAAACAGTCATTAAATTAATACATGCAAATTACATACACAGTGGCTGACACAGAGCACGTCATGAGTACACATCGGCCCTCACTTTCCTTTATATCCAAAGGAACTAAAATCCCAGGTCCTAAAGTGACTTGCTTATAGTCACACAACCAGTTAACAGTAGAGCTGGAATTGGTACTTAGGTCTTTTCTTGGGGGTGGGGAGGTGCCTCCTCAGGTCTGTTATTGACATTGGCATGCTGTCCTCTTTACCACCAACCTCATCCCTGACCACAACTGAGAAACAGAAGCCAGATCCCCTCTGGTCCATGACAGAAATCTGCCCGTATGGACGGGGGTTTCTGAAGGGCAGACACAGAGATCCTGGATTATGAGAGGAGGGGACTCTCTTTCCTCCCTGGATCCCTGTGGATCACAGTACACCAGGTGCTCCCTTATAAACTCAAAATGTTTGAAAACTTTCCCAAGGTGTTTTTTTTTGTTTTTGTTTTTGTTTTTTGCAGCCAGGAGAAACGGAGGACCAGGAACAAGGAAGTCCAAACACGTCCCTTCTTTGTCTGTTACGGCCAAGTCTCTGGAGGTGACAAGTATGTATCTCTGGGTACACAGGACTAAAAAAGATCCTTTTGAATATCAGTGGAAAATTCTGATTCTGTCCTAGGTATTGCACAAAGGAACTGGTTCCAAGCTCTGAGGGTCAGGGGAAGGACAGCTAACAAGTTGCGCTGGGTTTGGGAAAGGAGAGAAGACATCAAAAGTGGGTGGAAACTGCCTTTATTCATTTCTAATTCAGGGAATCATTCAAGAAATATGTATTGAATACTGACTGTCAGAAAAATGCTAGACTGGGATCTGTGGTAGGGGGAGGAGACTGGTAGTAAAGACCATGGAGAGAATGTGAAATCCAGGAAGGAAGGATGGGTAGGAATTAGCCAGGTAGCAAGGGGTGTTCTAAGCCAGCGGAGGACAAATTTGCTGTAGAGGACCAGATAATAAATATTTCAGTCTCTGCAGGCAATACAGTCTGGATTGCAGCTATTCAACTCTGCTGATCCAGGCACAAATTAGTTATAAACAATGCATAAAGCAATGGGTGTGACTGTGTTCCAACAACTTTCATTAGTGAAGAGTGAAATTTGAATTTCTTATAACTTTCACATGTTATAAAATATTATCCTTCTTGTGATTTTTTTTTGAACCCTTCAAAGATAAGGAGCCATTCTTAGCTTATATTTTAAAGAATGTCTGTATTAAGGTATATGGGGATTTACTCAAGGCCATTCTGGACCTAGGAAGATAAGATGCATTTCCAAGGCATACATGGAGTTTCTGAGGTGACGCAGTGGTAAAGAATCTGCCTGCCAATGCAGGAGACTCAAAGAGACGGGTTTGATCCCTGGATTGGGAGGATCCCCTGGAATAGGAAATGGCAGCCCACTCCAGTATTCTTGCTTGGAGAATCCCACGAACAGAGAAGCCTAGCAGAGCCCAGGAGATGGGGTTGCAAAGAGTCAGACACAACTGAGCATGCACGCATTCCCATGCAACCACAGATACCCCTAGACTCTCATACCCAGGGCTGGAACTAGGGTAAGATATGTAAGCTACCCAGGGCTCAAATTTTAAGACAAAATTTAAGAATTAGGCATAATTCACTAATAAGTACAGGGCTGTCACTTGCAAGACCCTGTCTCTTTAATTTTATACCCTAGGCATCTGCTTTTCTCAGCCCAGGCCTGGCCCTGCTGCACCTGTGCATGAAGGAGCACATTACTATGAACTGGTGACCTCCTCCTCAATCATCACTGCCTCAAATGCCTTCCTTGTGATGCACCAGTCTGCAGGTGACAATCAGGATCCCAGGCACAGTTCCAGGGAACAGAACGTGGATAATTTGAAAATTTTACATCCATGATAAAAAAGCTTAGGCAGGGGCAGAAAAGCGGGGAGAAACCATGAAGATTGGGGTCTGGAAAGAACTGTGGGGAGAAGGAAGACAGAAAGTTTTACTTGCAAGTCATTGCCAGTGTGGTAGTGTGAGACAAAGAATGAGATCAATATCCAAAAGAAAGGTTTAACAAGCTTCACTGTGCATGAAAATTGTAAGCCTTCTTGGCTACTCTCCTACTCTCATTCATTATACCTATACCTCTTTCAAGATATAAATGGCAAATCATACATCTGATAATAGACTTACTGTTTAGTCGCTCAATCGTGTCTGACTCTGTGACACCAGGGACTGCAGCATGCCAGGCTTCCCTGTCCTTCACTGTCTCCCAGAGCTTGCTCAAACTCATGTCCATCGTGTTCCAACCATCTTGTCCTCTAATGTACCCTTCTTCTCCTGCCTTCAATCTTTCCCAGCATCAGGGTCTTTTCTAAAGAGTCAGTTCTTTGCATCAGGTGGCCAAAGTATTAGAGCTTCAGCTTCAGCATCAGTCCTTCCAATGAATATTCAGGACTGATTTCCTGGATTTACTGGTTTGATCTCCTTGCAGTCCAAGGGACTCTCAAGAGTTTTCTCAGTTTAAAAGCATCAATTTTTGGCACTCAGCCTTCTTTACAGTCCAACTCTCACATCCATACATGACTACTGGAAAAATCATACCTTTGACTAGACAGACCTTTGTTGGCAAACTAATGTCTCTGCTTTTTAGTATGCTGTCTAGATTGGTCATAACTTTTCTTCCAAGGACCAGGCATCTTTTAATTTTGTGGCTGCAGTCACCATCCGCAGTGATTTTGGAGCCCAAGAAAATAAAGCCTCTCACTGCTTCCATTGTTTCCCCATCATTTGCCATGAAGTGATGGGAATGGATGCCACAATCTTTGTGTTTTGAATGCTGAGTTTTAAGCCAGCTTTTTCACTCTCCTCTTTCACTTTCATCAAGAGGCTCTTCAGTTCCTCTTCTCTCTCTGCCATAAGGGTGGTGTTATCTGCATATCTGAGGTTATGGATATTTCTTTGGGCAATCTTGATTCCAGCTTGTGCTTCATCCAGTCCATTATTTAGCATGATACACTCTGTATATAAGTTAAATAAGCAGGGTGACAACATACAGCCTTGCTATACTCCTTTCCCAATTTGGAAACAGTCTGTTGTTTCATGTACAGTTCTGTTACTTCTTGACCTGCATACAGATTTCTCAGGAGGCAAGCAAGGTGGTCTGGTATTTCCATCTCTTTAAGAATTTTCCACAGTTTGTTGTGATCCACACAGTCAAAGGCTTTAGCATAGTCAATGAAGCAGATGTTTTTCTGGAATTTTCTTGCTTTTTCTATGATCCATCGGATGCTGGCAATTTAATCTCTGGTTCCTCTGCTTTTTCTAAATCCCACTTGAACATTTGAAAGTTCTCAGTTTACCAACTGTTGAAGTCTATCTTGGAGAATTTTTAGCATTAACTTTGCTAGCGTGTGAAATGAGTGCAATTGTGCGGTAGTTTGAGCATTCTTTGGCATTGCCTTTTTTTGGGATTGGAATGAAAACTGACCTTTTCCAGTCCTGTGGCCACTGCTGAGTTTTCCAAATTTGCTGGCATATTGAGTGCAGCACTTTCACAGCATCATCTTTTAGGATTTGAAATAGCTCAACTGGAATTCCATCACCTCCACTAGCTTTGTTCGTAGTGATGCTTCCTAAGGCCCACTTAACTTCCCATTCCAGGATGTCTGGCTCTAGGCGAGTGATCACACAATTGTGGTTATCTGTGTCATGAAGATCTTTTATGTATAGTTCTTCTGTGTATTCTTGCCACCTCTTCTTAATATCTTCTGCTTCTGTTAGGTCCATACTGTTTCTGTCCTTTATTGTACCCCTCTTTGCATGAAATGTTTCCTTAGGTATCTCTAATTTTCTTGAAGAGATCTCTAGTCTTTCCCATTCTATTGTTTTCCTCTATTTCTTTGCATTGTTCACTTCAGAAGGCTTTCTCATCTCTCCACGTTACTCCTTGGAACTCTGCATTCAGATGGGTATATCTTTCCATTTCTCCTTTGCCATTTGCTTCTCTTCTTTTCTCAGCTATTTGTAAAGCTTCCTCAGGCAACCATTTTGCCTTCTTACATTTATTTTTCTTGGGGGTGGTTTTGGTCACTGCCTCCTGTATAATGTTATGAACCTCTGTCCACAGTTCTTCAGGTACTCTGTCTATCAGATCTAATCCCTTGAATCTATTTGTCATATCCACTGTATAACTGTAAAGGATTTGATTTAAGTCATACCCAAATGGCCTAGGGGTTTTCCCTACTTTCTAGATATAGACATATCTAGAATATATAAAGAACTCAATAATTTAAAAAACAAGTTGTAAATGGGCACAGGATTTGAACGGGCATGTCTTCAAAGATGTACACACGGTTGATAAGCACATGAAAAGATGTTCAGCAACGTTAGTCATCAAGAGAACACACAGCAAAACTACAATGAGATATCACTTCATACCCACCAGGATGGCCATGAGCAAAAAGATGAACACTAAGAAATGTTGGTCAGAATATGGAGGAATTAGAACTCTCACACATTGCTGGTGGGAATATAAAAAGCTACAGCTTCTTCAGAAAACAGTCCGGCAGATCCTCTAAATAGTTAAACACAATTATCACTTCAGTTCAGTTCAGTCACTCAGTTGTGTCCGACTCTTTGCGACCCCATGAATTGCTGCATACCAGGCCTCCCTGTCCATCACCAACTCCCGGAGTTCACTCAGACTCACGTCCATTGAGTCCGTGATGCCATCCAGCCATCTCATCCTCTGTGGTCCCCTTTTCCTCCTGCCCCCAATCCCTCCCAGCATCAGAGTCTTTTCCAGTGAGTCAACTCTTCACATGAGGTGGCCAAAGTACTGGAGTTTCAGCTTCAGCATCATTCCTTCCAAAGAACACGCAGGACTGATCTCCTTTAAAATGGACTGGTTGGATCTCCTTGCAGTCCAAGGGACTCTCAAGAGTCTTCTCCAACACTACAGTTCAAAAGCATCAATTCTTCAGTGCTCAGCTTTCTTCACAGTCCAACTCTCACATCCATACATGACTACTGGAAAAACCATAGCCTTGACTAGATGGACCTTTGTTGGCAAAGTAATGTCTCTGCTTTTGAATATACTATCTAGGTTGGTCATAACTTTCCTTCCAAGGAGTAAGCGTCTTTTAATTTCATGGCTGCAATCACCATCTGCAATATAGGAGCCAGCAATTCCACTCCTAGTATACACTTAAGAAAACATTGTCCACACAAAAACCTATACACAAAAGTCCGTAGTAGCATTATTCATAGTAGCCAAAGAATAAAATAAAACCAGTGTCCAACTGATGATAGATAAAGAAAATGTGATATATTTATACTATGGAATATTATTCAGCAGCAAAAGGTGACATATTAATACTATCAGTATACGATAAAATATAAATGAAACTTGAATCCTGAAAATATTACACAGAGTAAACAAAGCCAGCCACAAAAACCACATACTATGTGAGTCCATTCATATGAAAGTCCAGAATAGGGAAATCTATAGACATGGATCCCCTTCATGGATCACTGCCTTGTCATGGAGAAGGGGCTTGAGTAACTCAATGAAGCTATGAGCCATGCCATGCAGGGCCACCCAAGACAGACAAGTCATAGCAGAGAGTTCTGACAAAACATGATCCACTGGAGGAGGGAATGGCAAACCACCAATATTCTTGCCGTAAGAACCTCATGAACTATATAAAAGGCCAAAAAGATATGACACTGAAAGATGAGTCCCCCAGGTCTGAAGGTGTCCAATATGCTACTGGGGGAGAGTGGAGGAGAATTACCAATAGCCCTGAAACAAATGAAGCAGCTGGGCCAAAGCAGATATGATGCTCAGTTGTTGATATGCCTGATGATGAAAGTAAAACCCAGTGCTGCAAAGAACAGTATTGTATAGGAACCTGGAATGTTAGGTCCATTAATCAAGGTAAATTGGATGAAGTCAAGCAGGAGATGGCAAGAATAAACATCGACATCCTAGAATTAGCAAACTAAAATGGACGGGAGTGGGAAAATTTAATTCAGTGACGATTATATCTACTACTATGGGCAAGAATCCCATAGAAGAAACAGAGTAGCCCTTGTAATCAACAAAAGAGTGAAACACAGTACTTGAGGGCAACCTCAAAAATGACAGAATGATCCAGTTCATTTCCAAGGCAAGCCATTCAACATCACAGTAATCCAAGTCTATGCCCCTACCATGGATGCCGAGGAAGCTGAAGCCAATCAGTTCTATGAAGACCTAGAAGACCTTCTTGCACTAACACCTAAAAAAGATGTTCTATATACTGTGGAAAATTCTGAAAGAGATGGGAATACCAGACCACCTGACCTGCCTCTTGAGAAACCTATACGCAGGTCAGGAAGCAACAGTTAGAACTGGACATGGAACAACAGACTGGTTCCAAATAGGAAAAGGAGTACGTCAAGGCTGTATATTGTCACCCTGCTTATTTAACTTCTATGCAGAGTACATCATGAGAAACGCTGGACTGGAAGAAACACAAGCTGGAATCAAGACTGCCGGGAGAAATATCAATAACCTCAGATATGCAGATGACACCACCCTTATGGCAGAAAGTGAAGAGGAGCTAAAAAGCCTTTTGATGAAAGTAAAAGAGGAGAGCGAAAAAGTTGGCTTAAAGCTCAACATTCAGAAAACTAAGATCATGGCATCTGGTCCCATCACTTCATGGGAAATAGATGGGGAAACAGTGGAAACAGAGTCAGACTTTATTTTGGGGGGCTCCAAAATCACTGCAGATGGTGATTGCAGCCATGAAATTAAAAGATGCTTACTCCTTGGAAGAAAAGTTATGACCAACCTAGATAGTATATTCAAAAGCAGAGACATTACTTTGCCAACAAAGGTCCATCTAGTCAAGGCTTAGTTTTTCCTGTGGTCATGTATGGATGTGAGAGTTGGACTGTGAAGAAGGCTGAGCGCTGAAGAATTGATGCTTTTGAACTGTAGTGTTGGAGAAGACTCTTGAGAGTACCTTGGACTGCAAGGAGATCCAACAAGTCCATTCTGAAGGAGATCAACCCTGGGATTTCTTTGGAAGGAATGATGCTGAAGCTGAAACTCCAGTACTCTGGCCACCTCATGCGAAGAGTTGACTCATTGGAAAAGACTCTGATGCTGGGAGGGATTGGGGGCAGGAGAAGGGGACCACAGAGGATGAGATGGCTGGATGGCATCACGGACTCAATGGATGTGAGTCTGAGTGAACTCCAGGAGATGGTGATGAATAGGGAGGCCTGGTGTGCTGCGATTCATGGGGTCGCAAAGAGTTGGACACGACTGAGCGACTGAACTGAACTGATTCACCATCAGAGATTGGAATGCAACAGTAGGAAGTCAAGATATACCTGGAGTTGCAGGCAAGTTTGGTCTTGGAGAACAAAATGAAGAAGGGCAAAGGCTAACTCAACTCTGCCAAGAGAATGCACTAGTCATAGCAAACACTGTCTTTCAACAACACAAGAGATGAATTTACACATGGACATCACCAAATGGTCAATACTGAAATCAAATTGATTACATTCTTTGTAGCTGAAGATGGAGAAGGTGTACACAGTCAGCAAAAACAAGACCCAAAGCTGACTGTGGCCCAGATTATCAGCTTCTCATAACAAAATTCAGGCTTAAATTAAAGAAAACAGGGAAAAACATTAGGACAGCCAGGTATGACTTAAATCAAATCCCATATGAATTCACAGTAGAGGTAACACATAGATTCAAGGGACCAGGTCTAGATAACAGTGTGCCTGAGGAACTATGGACAGAGGTTCGTAATATTGTTCAGGAGGCAGTGAACAAAGCCATCCCAAAGAAAAAGAACAGCAAGAAGGCAAAGTGGTTATCTGAGGAGGCTTTACGAATAGTGGAAGAGTGAAGAAAAGTGGAAAGCAAGATAGAGAGGGAAAGGTACATCCGATTAAACGCAGAGTTTCAAAGAACAGCAAGAAGAGACAAGAAGGCCTTCTTCAATGAACAGTGTTTAATAATAGAAGAAAACAATAAAAGGGGAAAGACTAGAGATCTCTTTGGGAAAATTGGAAACATCAAGGGAGCATTGTCCCAAAATGGGCACAATAAAGGATTAAAATGGTAGATATCTAGTAGATGCCAAAGAGATCAAGAAGAGATGGAAAGAATACATGAAGAACTGTATAAAAAAGGTCTTAATGAACTGAATGGAGAAGGCAATGGCACCCCACTCCAGTACTCTTGCCTGGAAAATCCCATGGATGGAGGAGCCTGGTGTGCTTCTGTCTATGGGGTCGCACAGAGTCGGACATGACTGAAGCAACTTAGCAGCAGCAACAGCAATGAACTCAATTGCCACTATGGTGTGATTAGTCACCCAGAACCAGACACTGTGGAATAAAGTCCAGTGGGCCTTAAGAAGCACTGCTGTTAATAAAGTTAGGGGATGCAATCAAATTCCAGTAGAACTATTTAAATCCCTAAAGGAGGATGCCATCAAGGTTTTATGTTCATTACGTCAGCAAATCTGGAAGGTCCAGCAGTGGCCACAGGACTGGAAAAGGTCAATCCTCATCCCAATTCCCAAGAAGGGTAGTACCAAAGAATGTGCTAACTACTGGACAATTGCATTCATCTCCCATGCTAGTAAGGTCATGCTTAAAATCTTGCACGCTAGGCTTCAGCATTATGCAAACCAAGAACTTCCAGGTGTCCAAGCTAGGTTTAGAAAAGGAAGAGGAACCAGATATCAAACTGCCAGCATTCACTGGATTATAGAGGGAGCAAGGGAATTTCAGGAAAATATCTATCTCTGTTTCATCAATTACACTAAAGCCTTTGTCTAGATCATGACAAACTGTGGAAAGCTCTTAGAGAGATGGGAATACCAGACCATCTTATCTGTCTCTTGAGAAACCTGTATGCAGGCCAAGAAGCAAGGTAGAACCCTGTATAGAACTGATTGGTTCAAGATTGAGAAAGGAGTATGACAGGGCTGTCTGCTGTCACCCTACTTGTTTAACCTCTACACTGAGCACATCATGGGAAATGCCAGGCTGGACAAGCCGGAATAAAGATAGGTGGGAGAAACATCAACAACCTCAGATGTGCGGATGATACCACTCTAAAGGGAGAAAGAGAAGAGGAACTAAAGAGCCTCTTGATGAGTGTGAAGGAGGAAAGTGCAAGAGCTGGCTTAGGACTAAATATTAAAAAAAAAAAACTAAGATCATGGCATCCAATTCCATTACTGCATAGCAAATAGAAGGGGAAAAGGTGAAAGTAGTGACAGATTATCTCTTCTTGGGCTCCAAAATCACTGCAGACAGTGACTGCAGCCATGAAATCAGAAGACAATTGCTTCTTGGCAGGAAAGCAATGACAAACCTAGACAGGATGTTGAAAAGCAGAGACATTACTCTGCCAACAGAGGTCAAGGCTATGGTCTTCCCAGTGGTCACATATGGTTATGAGAGTTGAACTATAAGGAAGGCAGAAGGCCAAAGAATTGATGCCTTGGAACTGTGGTGCTGGAGAAGACTCTTGAGAGTCCCTTGGACAGCAAGGAGATCAAACCAGTCAATCTTAAAGGAGATCAACCCTGAATATTCACTGGAAGGACTGATGCTGAAGCTGAAGCTCCAGTATTTTGGTCATGTGATGTGAACCGATGACTCACTGGAAAAGTCCCTGATGCTGGGAAAGATCAAGGGCAGAAGGAGAAGAGGGTGTCAGAGAATGAGATGGCTGGACAACATCACTGATGCAATGAACATGAACTTGGGCAAACTCCAGGAGATGGTGAGGGATAGGGAAGCCTGGTGTGCTACAGTTCATGGGGTCACAAAGAGCTACACACAACTGGGTGACTGAACAACAGCAACAACATGGACATGGAAAGTAGCTTAGTGGATGCTTAGAGCTAAGGGAGGGGTAGAGGGATGGAGAGAATGGAGGATGACAGCTAATGGGTACAGGGTTTCTTTATGAGGTGATAAAAATGTTCTAAAATTGCGGAGATGTTTGCACACATTTGTAAATATACCCCAAACTGGATTATACACTGTAATCAGGTAAACTGTACCATATGAGAATTGCATCTCAATAAAACTATTTTGAAAAGAAAAAAAAAGTCAAAGCATTTCTTCTTCTCTCTAAGGAGATCTGCCATTGGGTTTCAAAGTATGGGCTCTCCTTAAAAATCATTGTGTCTTCGTGTTGCTGAAGGCAGAGGTGGTTTTCTGCTGAGTTCTTTCTGAGGGTTTGAGGGGTGATGACCTAAATGAGAGGGAAAGGGGTTGGGGTGTGGATAACTAAGCTCTGTAACCCCATGTTTAAGCTGAGGCTCTGAATGTATCCAGGCCAGCTACAAGGACAAAAAACTACTGGATGGGGCTCTTTAGGGTCAGAAAATGACCCCAGTACCATTGTCTGAGAACAGCTTTTCAGGCAGGGCTTTGCCTGAGCCCTGAGCTAGTTTAGTCATGGAGGGTCAGGGAATGGTCACAGTCCCCACCCCTCTGCCCCATTGCTAATGATGCTTCAATCCTTGCATGTTGAATCTGTATCGTTCCAGGAGGCCTGTAGCCCTGAGAGGCCTGTTGTATTTGAGTCAGCATCCAGGGAAGGGATGGGGGAGAGGGCCACTTCATCACTCATGACAATAGGGAAGTCATTCTATAGGAAGCCTGAGTTTCTCCTGTGTAAAAATGCACGGCGTGGGTTAGATCCGGCCTCCCTCTAATGCTCTATCTTTCCCATGGATTCTGATTCTTTTTAGGCCTCATCTTAACCAGAGCCCATTTCCAGGAATGGTCCAGGCCTCTACAGCTGTTAATTCTTATTAAGCAGGACATCTGGGGAAAATGAAAAAAAAAAAAAGTCCTAATCTGATCATGTTCCAAAGCTCGCATAAGAATAACAACAGCCATGAATACATTCATCTTAAACTAGGGTCCAGGGTCAGTGTTTGTCTTTTCCTTTTCTTTTTTGGGGGGCGGGGGGAGGGGTCAAATCCTAGCCAAAGAGCTGGTTGAACTACAGTGATGTGAAACTTCATCTAAACTGTCCCAAAGCAGCTACTAAGAGAGAGTTGTCCTACCATCACAGCGCTGGCCTCTGACAGCCCGTCACATTTTCCACTGATGCACTAGACGTGACTAAACTGCACAGGGCCTGGCTGGGAGCTGGATTCCCTTTCACTCTGCTCAGCACGAAGGGGCCAGTATTGTCCTATACCCATGTCATGACCTCAACATAACCTTTAGTAATAGAAGAGGAGGTCTGGCATGTCCCCAAGCACAGCCTTTCAGTTTAGCCTGTGCACCCTGTGAAATTCTAATTATTTCAAGATCCAAACTGTATCCAAGTTGCAGAGAGACCAAATCTCCAGACAGGAAAACAAGACATGTTGCTATTCCAACTGCCATCTATTACAACACTGGACAGCAGGGCTCAATGGATATTTGATCATCCATAACAGCTACAGCTTAGAAGATGAATGTATTACCATTTGGTCCCTTTACACATAATAGAGAAAATAAAGAATCCAAGACATGTATACTGACAAAGATATTTAGGTTAAACACTCAGATATTCTTCACTGCCTCTTAAGTTTAATTTTCTCTGGAGAGTAAAATAAAATATGAAGAAGAAAGACACATTTTAGAAGGAAAAAAAGCAGGATAGGAACTAGCAATGTAGAAGCTGGTTTTTAATTTAGTTTTAGAGTCTGATTTCTAAATAATAAAACTTCATTTTTTTCTATTTTGCTGTACATATTCTTGCACAGTAAGTCCTCTTGTGGATCAAGGCAGGGGAATAAATGAAGCAATAAAACAGGACCTGGCGGGTTGTCTGATCTGCCACCCTAGCCCTCTCTATGTTCTATCATTCAGTGCATGCAGAGAGTTACATGAGCGATTCCAGCAGAGGCAGGAACTTCTTGTACTTCAGATTTAGGATAACTTTAGGTACTTAAACTCCCCAAAATTTGGGCACAGAGATTTTATTTTTTTTTAAGGAAAAGCACCCTTAATCAACTTTTAACCTGAAGACTTTAGTGACTTGCTAAAATATGTCATCTGCTCTCAATAAATTGAGAGCAGGCGAGGGGAGGTGTAACTGGATAAGGGGTAGGTTTTAATTTTTTAACAGGCAGAAGGAGGAGGAGGATACCATCATGGTTAGTCAGTCAGCAAGCATTAATCCTCACTAACATCTCCCATTCAAACCCATTCTTCTCTCCACAGCTGTGCAAACATAAACTAATTGGGTCATTTTGATGAAGGCATACAAGAAAAAAATTTTAATGTAGGCAAAGGTAGTAATTAGATAACACATTCTTTAAATGCTTAGGAAGGACTATGGAAAGCTACCACATCATAGATCAAGGAACATACATTCAAATGCACCACTGTAAACGCCCCCCATGTGAGAAGGCACCAAGCAGTAGAAGGAGGTGGGGACAGTTCAGCACAAGCAAGTGATAAATGGTCCCAGGTGAGGAGAGTGCCCTGCTGGCACTGTGCTGAGGACTTCATGGTAGCATTTCATTAACCCCCCCAAGAATCATTCATTCCAGCTTACCTATAAGATATCTAGGGACAAGGAGATTAAACAACTTCTCCAAGGTCACAGGGCCAGCAGGTGATGAAGTCAAGGTCACAATTTTGATTCAGGCCAACTGACTCCAGAGACCATGTTTCTAAGCATGGTGTTGTCCTGTTTTCTTAATACTTGGAATCATGCTTATATTATGTAGAGTATAACAAAAAGACAGGGCCACTTCTTTCCCTTAGTAAACTTAGAATCTGATTAGAGAGCCAGTATGTAAAACAATCAAAGAAGAGGAAAAAGAATACAGCCTTGGGAGTCTGTAGCTTTTTTAGGTTGGAGAAAGCAATTTACAGAAAGGGGCTGTGATTTATTTATCTATGTGTTCTTAAACATTCCAAGGATAAGGATTTATTTAGTTTAGACCCTAAACTAAAAAAGGAAATGCAGAGACAATATCGTATTTTAGAAAATATTCATCCCAGCCATGTTTGAATGTTCAGAAAAGGCTCTGCCTTTCAGAAATCACCCTCATGAAATGACAGGAGGACAAGCAACAAGGTCCTACTGTATAGCACAGGGAACTATATCAATATCTTAAAATGAACTATAATGGAAAAGAACATGAAAATAATATACAGTGATCACTTTGCTGTGCACCAGAAATTAATACAACATTGTAAATTAACTCTAAAAAAAGAAAGACCAGGAGGACAACCAGTCTATCCCCCAGCTTCAGCTTAAGAGTTA
This sequence comes from Capra hircus, assembly GCF_001704415.2. Lineage (NCBI taxonomy): Eukaryota > Metazoa > Chordata > Mammalia > Artiodactyla > Bovidae > Capra > Capra hircus. The sequence continues at coordinate 36,077,984 of NC_030833.1, forward strand.
ATAAAAATGCCCACAGCCTCCTGGAAGCCCAGAGAGAGAGAAGGAGAGAGAAGTTCCTGAGGTTTACTCCGCAGGAGGTATGGCAGCCTCTCCCAGCCTCCAGAGACTAAGAAATAGGGAAGAAATGATTTGCATCATCTTTTTGGTTCTTTTCATTGGAAATTACCCATCCCAAGGCCTCCGGGATAGACAGAAAGGGATAGGTTTGAGCTAGGGACCAGTGAACATTCTCAGAAGAAGTGGCAGGGCTCCAGAAACAGGAGGAATGAGTACAGGAATGCTAAAGAATATTCTGAAACTGATCCCCAATTCACGACTCTCATGCTTATATAAGTGTCTAGGGGACTCTGATAATGGTTTCAAGTAATCTACTTCCATTTACTTTGCTGTATTTAAATTTCTATTGTGTTCTTAATGTTCAATTTCAAGTGTACATGGATTTTAAAAGCAGTGCATTTTTTAGTGAGACATGCTGCCATCAGCAGCAGTTCCATGGCAAGCACTGGACAAGTCACCACAGTGCTGGCAAGACACACATGCCTGGGACAAGCTATTTTCTTCTGCGGGGACAAAATTCCCCAGAATCACTGGGGAGCATGTGTGTAGTTGACACCACTTCCTGATTCCGGTTTCTTAAGGAACCAGGTGAAGATTCAAAACCAAATTCCCTGACACTTGCTGGGTTGAACTGCCCATCAAATGTATAGGCAGAAGGGCCTCCAGGCTGGCATTGTTCCTGCAGGGCCCCAGGACAGCCCCGACACTCCTGAGAGCTGGAGCCAGGTCAAGGAGCTTGTTGTTGTCGTCCAGTCGCTAAGTCGTGTCCGACTCTGTTGCTACCCCATGCCCGCCAAGCTCCTCCGTCCATGGGATTTCCTGGGCAAGAATACTGGAGTGGATTGTCATTTCCTTCTCTAGGGGATTTTCCTGACCCAAGGATTGAACCTGCATCTCCTGCATTGGCAGGTGAGTTCTTTACCACTGAGCCACCAGGGAATTTACGGAAGAGCAAATATTCCCGAAATGTCCTGACCAAAACACAAAAATCTCAGTTTAAGCTCCTAGTCAGTGGTTCTCAACTCCATAGAATCATAGAACCACCTGGAGAAAACTTGGAAAAAATACTGATGCTGAGGAGAGTGAAAAAAGTTGGCTTAAAACTCAACTTTCAGAAAACTAAGATCATGGCATCTGATCCCATCAATTGGTGGCAAATAGATGGGGAAACAATGGAAACAGTGACAGATTTTATTTGAGGGGCTCCAAAATCACTGCAGATGGTGATTGCAGCCATGAAATTAAAAGACGCTTGCTCTTGGAAGAAAAGTTATGACCAACCTAGACAGCAGAGTAAAAAGCAGAGACATTACTTTGCCAACAAAGGTCTGTCTAGTCAAGGCTATGGTTTTTCCAGTAGTCATGTATGGATGTGAGAGATGGAATGTAAAGAAAGCTGAGCACCGAAGAATTTATGCTTTTCAGCTGTGGTGTTGGAGAAGACCCTTGACAGTCCCTTGGACTACAAGGAGATCCAGCCAGTCCCTTCTAAAGGAAATCAGTCCTGAATATTCACTGGAAGGACTGAAGTTGAAGCTGAAACTCCAATACTTTGGCCACCTGATACAAAGAACTAACTCATTTCTCTCCTGCGGGAGAAGGGGATGACAGAGGATGAGAGTTTTGGATGGCATGACCAACTCAATGGACATGAGTTTGAGTAAACTTCGGGAGTTGGTGATGGACAGGGAAGCCTGGTGTGCTGAAGTCCGAGGGGTCGCAAAGAGTCAGAGACAACTGAGCAACCGAGGTGAACTGAATACCACCCACAGCAAACTAGGTTCAACGCAGTCCCTATCAGAATCCTTCTCTGCAAAAACTGACAAGGTTATCCTAACCTTCGTGCGGAAGCATGCCAAGACAGTTTTGAAAGAGAAGAATAGTCTTAGAGGACTCACATTTCCAAATTTCAAAACTTGCTACAAAGCCACAGTAATCAAGACTAGGTGGTACTGGCATGTGGATACTATAGGAATCAGCGGAATATAACTGGGAGTCCACAAATAAGCCCTTACATTAATAGTTAACTGATTATCAACCAGAGTGCTGAAAACATCTGATGGGGAAATACTATTTTTTCAACAAATGCTGCTGGAGCAAGAAGATATCCACAAGCAAACCAATGAATTTTGACCCCCAACTCACACACCACGTACAAACATAGACTGAAAATGGATCAAAGATCTGAAAGTAAGACATTAAGACTATGGGCAAGATTTCCTTAGAAGAAATGGAGTAGCCCTCATAGTCAACAAGAGTCTGAAATGCAGTACTTGGGTGCAATCTCAAACATGACAGAATGATCTCAGTTCATTTCCAAGGAAAACCATTCAAGATCACAGTAACCGAAGTCTATGCCTCAGCCACTAATGACAAAGAAAATGAAGTTGAACAGTTCTATGAAGACCTACAAGACCTTCTAGAACTAACACCAAAAAAAAAAAAAAGATGTCCTGTTCATCATAGGGGACTGTAATACAAAATTAGGCAGTCAAGAGATACCTGGAGTAACAGGCAAGTTAGACCTTGGAGTATACAAAATGAAGCAGGGAAAAGGCTAACAGAGTTTTGCCAAGAGACCACACTGGTCATAGCAAACATCCTCTGCCAACAACACAAGACACAACTCTACACATGGAGGTCACCAGATGGTCCACCAAAATCAGACTGATTATATTCTTTGTGGCTGAAGATGGAGAAGCTCTATACAGTCAACAAAAACAAGACCCAGAGCTGACTGTGGCTCAGACCATGAGCTCCTTATTGCCAAATTCAGACTTATATTGAGGAAAGTAGGGAAAGCCACTAGGCCATTCCGGTGTGGCCTAAGTCAAAACCCTCATAATTATACCATGGAAGTGACAAAGAGATTCAAGAGATTAGGTCTGACAGACACATTGCCTGAAGAACTATGGACAGAGGTTCGTAACTCTGTACAGGTGGTGGTGACCACAAACATCCCAAAGAAAAAGAAATGTCAGGAGGCAAAATGGTTGTCTGAGGAGGCCTCACAAATGACTGAGAAAAGAAGAGAAATGAAAGGCAAAGAAGAAAGGGAAAGATACACCCAGCTGAGTACAGAGTTCCAAAGAGTAGCAAGGAGAGAAAAGAAAGTCTTCTTAAGCGAACTATGCACAGAAATAGAGGAAAACAATACAATGGGAAAGACTAGAGATCTTTTCAAGAAAATTAGAGAAACCAAGGGGACATTTCATGCAAAGAGGGGCACAATAAAGGACAGAAATGGCAAGGACCTAACACAAGCAGAAGATACTAAGAAGAGGTGGCAGGAACACATGGAAGATCTGTATAAAAAAGGTCTTAGTGACCATGATAACCACGATGGTGTTGTCACTCACCTAGAGCTAGACCCCTTGGAATGTGAAGTCAAGTGGGCCTTAGGAAGCATTACTACAAACAAACCTAGTGGAGGTGATGGAATTCCAGCCAAGCTAGTTCAAATCCTAAAAGATGATACTGTGAAAGTGCTGCACTCAATATGCCAGCAAATTTGGAAAACTCAGCAATTGCCACAGGACTGGAAAACGTCCGTTTTCATTCCAATCCCAAAGAAGGGCAATGCCAAAGAATGCTTAAACTACCATACAACTGCGCTCACTTCACATGCTCACAAAGAAATTCTCAAAATCCTTCAAGCTAGGCTTCAACAGTACGTGAACTGAAAACTCCCAAATATACAAGCTGGATTTGAAAAAGGCAGAGGAGCCAGAGATCAAATCGCCAACATCCATTGGATCATAGAAAAAGCAAGACTATTGCAGGAAATCATCTACTTCTGCTCCATTGACTATGCTAAAGCCTTTGACTGCGTGGTTCACAACAAACTGGAAAATTCTTAAAGAGATGTGTATACCAGACGACCTTGCCTGCCTCCTGAGAAAACTGTATGCAAGTCAAGAAGAAACAGAACTGGACATGGAACAACAGACTGGTTAAATTTCAGAAAGGAGTACGTCAAGGCTGCATACTGTCACCCTGCTTGTTTAACTTCTGTGCAGAGTACATCAGGTGAGATGCCAGGCTGGATGAATCACAAGCTGGAAATCAAGATTGCCTGGAGAAATAGCAACAACCTCAGGTATGCAGATGATACCACTCTAATGGCAGAAAGTGAAGAGGAAATAAAGAGCCTCTTGATGCAGGTAAATGAGGAGAGTGAAAAAGCTGGCTTAAAACTCAACATTCAAAAAACTAAGATCACGGCATCTGGTCCCATCACTTCATGGCAAATAACGGGAAAGAATGGAAACAGTGGGAGATTTTATTTTCTTGGGCTTCAAAATCACTGCAGACAGTGACTACAGCCATAACATTAAAAAATACTTGCCTCCTTGGAAGAAAAGCTATGACAAACCTAGACATTGTATTAAAAAACAGAGACGTCACTTTGCCAACAAAGGTCATATAGTCAAAGCTATAGTTTTGCCAGTAGTCATGTACGGATGTGAGAGTTGGAACATAAAGAAGGCTGAGCACCAAAGAATTGATGCTTTTGAACTGTGGTGCTAGAGAAGACTCTTGAGAGTCCCTTGGACTGCAAGAAGATCAAACCAGTCAATGCTAAAGGAAATCATCCCTGAATATTCACTGAAAGGACTGATGCTGAGGATGAAGCTCCAATACTTTGCCCACCTGACATGAAGAGCTGACTCATTGGAAAAGACCCTGATGCTGGAAAAGATTGAGGGTAGGAGGAAAACGAGATGACAGAGGATGACATGGTTGGATGGCATCACTGACTCAATGGACATGAGTCTGAGCAAACTCTGGGAGGTAGCGAAGGACAGGGAAGCCTGGCGAGCTGCAGTCCATGGTGTTGCCAAGAGTCAGACACAATGACTGAACAGCAACAACAGCAAAGACTGTTAAAATCTGGGAAGGAAACACAGGTGTAAGTCTTCACGAATTAGGAAGTCATTTCTTACATATGACACTAAAAGCACAAGCAACCAAAGGGAAAATAGTAGATAAATTGTTGACTTCATCAGAATTAAGATGTTCTGAGCATCAGTGCACGGTATCAAAAAGGCGAGAGCCCACCAACAGAATATATTTGCAAATCATGTATCTGGTAAGAATACATGAAGAAGCCTTGCAATGCAACAATAAATAGGCAAAAAAATCCATCTTCTTTAATGGGAAAAGGATCTGAATTGATATTTCTCCAAAGATGATATATAAATGGCCAACAAGGAAATGGAAAACTTTTCAACATTGTTAGTTATTGAGGAAATGCAAATTGAAACCACAATGAACTACCAGGTCACACCCACTAAGATAGCTTTCATAAATGAAATGAATAGTAACAAGTGTTGGTGAGGATGTGGAGACATTGGAATTCTCATGTATTACTGGTGAGAATATAAAATGGAGCAGTGGTTTTAGACAACATTTTGTTCCTTCCCCAAGATGTTAAACATGCCATTACCATATGACCCAATAATCCCACTCCTAAGTATCTTACCAGGAGGAATGAAAACATACGTTCATTCTAAAACTTGTCCAGGAACATTCATAGCAGCATTATTCATAACAGCCCCAAAGTGGAAACAACCCATTGTCCTTTAGTAGATGAATGGATGAGTCAATCTGGTACATTCATATAGTAGAATATTATTCAGTCATAAAAAAGAATACAGTTCTGATATATGTCATGACATGGATGAACCTGGAAAACATGATGCTAAGTGAAAGAAGCTAGTCACAAGAAGTCTTGTAGGAAATGTCCAGAATCTGCAATCCACAGGGACCAAAAGCAGATTAGTGCTCGCCAGGGGAAGGGGAGGAAGAGAGAGTGGTCACTCATGGTTAAGGAGTTTCTTATTTATTTACTTATCTTTATTTGGGGCTGTGCTGGGTCTTCATTGCTGCTTGGGCTTTTTTCTAATTGCACTGAGCAGGGGCTACTCTGTAGCTGTGGTATGCAGGCCTGTCTTTGCAGTGGCCTCTCTTGTTGTGCAGCACAGACTCTAGGGTGCGAGGGCCTCAGTTGTTGCAGTTCCTGGGCTCTAGGGCACAGGCTCAATAATTGCAGTGCACAGGCTTAGCTGCTCTTCAGTACATGGGATCTTCCCAGATCAGGGATTGAACCCATGTCTCCTTCATTGGCAGACAGATTCTTTATGACTGAGCCATCAGGAGAGCAACAGGAGTTTCTTTTTGAGGTGTTAAAATTATTTTGGAATTAGATAGTTGTGATAAGTGCACCATCTTGGGAATGTACGAAAAAGCACGGATTTGTATACTTTAAAATGATGTGTGCATTATTCCTCAATAGAAGATGGTTGGAAACGTGCTTTATATTTTTTTCATTTGTTATCTTCTTGAACATCTTTCTTGATCAGTATATATTGAATCCCCCTGTTGTTCTGCACAGCTCTATTTTTCCATTGTGAATTCTCGTGGGCATGAATGCTAGTGATAGATTATTTGGTTTTCACTGGGTCTGTCATGGTCTTTACACATAGTGTTCACAGCCCAGAGAAATATCAATAACCTCATGTATGCAAATGACACCACCCTTATGGTAGAAAGCAAAGAGGAACTAAAAAGCCTCTTGAAGAAAGTGAAAGAGGAGAGTAAAAAAGCTGGCTTAAAACTCAACTTTCAAAAAATGAAGATCATGGCATCTGGTCCCATCACTTCATGGCAAATAGATGGGGAAACAGTGGAAACAGTGGCTGACTTTATTTTCTTGGCCTCCAAAATCACTGCAGATGGTGACTGCAGCCATGAAATTAAAAGACGCTTACTCCTTGGAAGACAAGTTATGACCAAACTAGACAGCATATTAAACATCGGAGGCATTACTTTGTCAACAAAGGTCCGTCTAGTCAAAGCTATAGTTTCTCCAATAGTCATGTATGGATGTGAGAGTTGGACTATAAAGAAAGCTGAGCGCTAAAGAATTGATGCCTTTGAACTGTGGTGTTGGAGAAGACTCTTGAGAGTCCCTTGGACTGCAAGGAGATCCAACCAGTCCATCCTAAAGGAAATCAGTCCTGAATATTCATTGGAATATTCATTGGATATTCAGCTAAAGCTGAAACTCCAACACTTTGGCCACCTGATGCAAAGAACTGACTCTTTAGAAAAGACCCTGATGCTGGGAAAGATTGAAGGCAGGAGGAGAAGGGGACAACGGAGGATGAGATGGCTGGATGGCATCACCAACTCAATGGACATGAGTTTGAACAAGCTCCGGGAGTTGGTGATGGACAGGGAAGCCTGGCATGCCGGAATCCATGGGGTTGCACAGAGTCAGACACACCTGAGCAACTGCACTGAACTGAATTGAAGGTATAGAATTTCCTTGAGATTCTGTTTTATTAATGATACAATGGGGTGAATAATCAGACCAAATCAGAAGGTAGTTGAGATGATTTCATGAAATGAAGTGCGTAAGTTATTCAGTCCAATGCCTGGCATATGTAAATTCACAATAAATATTAGTTCCCACAATTGATGATGATGAAAATAAAAATATGCTAGTCATAGTTCAATAAAAGGATGTTCTTTTAGATTGGGTTTACTTTTAGGGCCAGGTTTTAAGGAATTGTGTAAAACTGGAATGCAAAAGTTATAGAAACAGCTTCTCCACTAAGATCAGTAGAAGGAAGTTGGGCTACTTAGCCACAGAAGGAAAAAACAAAAACAAAAAAACAAGAGAATACATGGTGCTGGCTTCTGATGCAAAGATCAGGTCCAAGAGTGGGCAGCTACTTGTGTGCATTTCCAGAGCAGGAATCTTAAAGAGAGGGAACTATGGATAGAACTCAGAGAGTCCAAACAAACTTCAGTAACACTAGCAGTACCTGTGATTTTGTCACCAATAGAAATCACAGATATTGCCATATATTATAGTCATGGAAGAGACTCTAAGATAGTATTTATAATTAAGGTAACTAATTAATTAGTTTGTCTTGGTTTGTCCAAGACTGAGTGGCTTCCCAGAATATGGGACTTGCACTGCTAAAACCGGGAAAGTCCCAGGTAAACCATTCCCTACTAACATTCTTCACTGCCTTGAAGTTACTGTAGTTACCACATCATTAGCTGCCATTATTTAGTTTGTTAATAAAGAAGTACCCTGCTATATTACACTTTCAAAAATATCTTGATATATGTCTATCCACATAATCTGTGACCTTTATGATTCTTTGTATTTCATTTGATGCATTTAAAAGTGTTCTTCTCAACCCAAAGATTTCACCAAATAGCCAAAGAGGGCCATGGCACAAAAAGGGTTAAGAGGGAAGAAACAGGAAGCACTAGCTAGAGGAATTGAACAGAGAAAATGAGATTTAAGTTCTTTTAAGCCTTGCAACCTAAAAACAATGATGAACTCCATGGCAGAAGAGGACAGACGTATCTCTGAAGGATACCACTGAATAATCAGTTGACAGAACCATTTTCCCACTCCCAGGAGTTTCTGTTTTATAAGCCCGCATACAGTAATCAAGGACTCTCCCTAACTTCTCTGAGCACATATTTATGTGTATTTTGTGACTTATGTTGCTGTGGAATTAACTCAGTCTTGACAGTTATCAATTCCAGTATCTGTTAGGTCTACTAATCTCCAGTAATTACAAATGCTTCCCCTAAGAATCATTGGCCAGAACTGAACATTTCCCATGAATTAAGACAATGGAGATTTGGAGTTTTAAAAAATCAACTTTGAAAAATGGATTAAAAGAAACTTTAACTCTTACCGGATACCACTGGGCTTCTGACAGACCTTGGGAACCATCTTGCCTAACCACCACTGTTGACAGCCGTTCCATGACTCTCCCAGGAGGCAATAAGAGACCATTTTTCTTCTGATCAATATAACTCAAAGCCTCCAGTCCAATGTGACCAGAAGGCAAAGTTCTCACAATTGCCCTTGTCCCAGTAAACACAGATTTCTTAACTTCCTTGTCATTTTTGCAAAATCTCCTCACTAGCCACGCAGACCGCTCCTTTTTATTTTTGAACAAATCTTCTTCTACATCTTCACAATTATCAGGGAAGTCCTCAAAATGGCTCAGAATGGTCTTGGCAGGTGGACTGTCAGTAAAATCCTCCCTGCAAAAGCTGTCACTTGAACATACCACATCGGCCTTTGGGCAAGAGCCTTCAAAGCACAAGTATTTGTCATTCAAGGGGTCACAATGATCACACTGCAGCTGCCTATTCTTATTGTCACAGTTACTTGTCAATTTCATCAGTTTGCAAGTATATGCCATGTAATTTTTCTCTTGTCCCTCACCAACAGCAGGTAGTACACAGTTTCCACAATCATCCAAAATCAAGTTATCTGATAGGGGACAGAAACTGTCTGACATTCTTCTGTCAACTTCGTAACGCAAGTGAAATACTGCCATGTTGCTTGGGTGTGCCCTGCTTGTCTCTACGATAGCCGACTGAGTTCCTAATGGACTGACGCCCATGGGAGGTCTGTCTATTTGCAGTTGAATTCCAGGGAACACCTTTCCTTCCACTGAAGAAGGGATTCCAGTTTCCAAACACAGACCTTCCTCTGTGATAGAATTGCACGTTTCATAAAACTGGCTCTGAGAAGGGCCATGCTGATGGTTTTTCAATATGCTGTTGCAGTTAATGTTAAGGTTTTTCACAGAATCTGGCATGCTTTTCTCCCAGCGCTTTTCATTACTGTTCTCATCACTGGTTATTTTCTCCCTTGCTACTGAGAAAATTTGGGGCACATTGCTTCCAGAAGATTCTTCTGTAAGTTTGGTCAGTTGCGAGATGGTATGAGAGGTCTCCCCACCCTGCCTGACAGGATGAGACTCTGGAACACTGATGTCTGAGACCTTATCATTACGTTCATCTACAGTTGACTGAGCAGAGATCACTTTTCTCTGACTCACAGGTCTGAGAACAGAACCTGCCATTTCTTCAGAAGTCATCTTGACCAAGATGCAGGGTTTCAGCTAGCACTATTTCTCCTCTCTTGTGATCATGTCAAGATGTTAATAAAACTACTGGTTTTTAACATAATCGCAGGTGTATAAGCCCTCTGAGAAACAAAGTGACCAGCTCCTATCATTTAGGTAACAGTCAGTATATTAAGACCCAAATAAACTTTCCCAGTTATCACTTCCTACCATGTGCAGTACGTTTTTCTAGATCAAGGTATTAAGGAAATAGATCAATTTTCTTTCTTCGGTTCTTTGAAGCAATTCTTTCGAAGACTTTAATTTGGCATTGCATTCTGTAACTTCTGATCCATCACTGGCTTACAATGATTTGAAAATCCAGTTTGAATGTATCCTGTAAGAAAAAGAGATAATGTCAAACACTAAACAAATTTTTTTAAATGACCTCATAATTATAAGCTACTGCAAAATATCAATCCATTTTGAGGAGAAGTTTTGCAATCAGAAGTTGGTTTTAGGTATTAATTTTTTTGATTCAATATTTCGAACTTCTGTTTCCAGCCAGTACAGAGTAACAGAGACCAGGTTTATCCTTCTTCCTTAAACAATCGAAAAAAGTCAGAAAAAATAATGAAATAATTGTTTTGAGATATTGAATAACAGGCAACATAGAATAGTAATTCCAAAAGAAGAATAAATAAATAAGGTGAGTTCTATAAATGCCCTAGCTTATACCTTTTGAGTTTTTAGGCTACTGGGCAGGAGGAGGGACTCAGATGAAACCAAACAGTGTGACTAATTTAAAGAGAAGAAGTTGAGACTTCAATAAAGCCAAGGAAATCAGAGAAGGAAGACACATAAAGTAGAGTGGAGAAAAGACAGGGACAAGGCAAGCCAGAATAGTTTATTAAAAAGTAAAAGTTTATTTAAAAAATAAACTTTTGAAATAAATGTGTGTGTGTATATATATATATATATATATATATATATATATATCTGCTGCTGCTGCTGCTAAGTTACTTCACTCACGTCCAACTCTGTGCAACCCCACAGACAGCAGTCCACCAGGCTCCTCTGTCCCTGGGATTCTCCAAGCAAGAATACTGGAGTGGGTTGCCATTTCCTTCTCCAATGCATGCTTGCATGCTAAGTCGCTTCAGTCATGTCTGACTCTGTGCGAGACCATAGACAGCACCCCACCAAGCTCCTCTGTCCACGGGATTCTCCAAGCTAAAATACTGGAGTGGGTTGCCAGTTCCTTCTCATATATATATATATATATATACACACACACACACATACATACATATATATACATACATACATATATATGTACATACACACACTGCCAAATTAAAATTCTATACCCAACAAAAATATTTTTTGAAAACAAAATGAAATAAAGACTTTTAGACACTCAAAAGCTGAAAGAATTCATCAAGAGTAAACTTACATATAAGAAACATAAAGGGGACTTTCCTGAAGGCCCAGTGATTACGACTCCATCCTTCCACTGCAGGGGGCATGGGTTCAGTCCCTGGTTGGGGAACTAAGAGCCCACAATCCATGTAGTCAAAAAAGAAACAAAGGCTCACTAAACTAAGAAATGGTAAAGAAAGTCCTTTAGGTGGAAGAAATATGCTAGATAGAAATCTGGATCTACAAAAAGAAATAGAGTATGAAAAATGTTAAATATGCAGATAAATACAATTTTCCTTACATTTTAAATAACTAATTGAGAATGTGGTCCACTGGAGAAGGGAATGGCAAACCACTTCAGTTTTCTTGCCTTGAGAACCCCATGAACAGTATGAAAAGCCAAAATGATAGGATACTGAAAGGGGAACGCCCCAGGTCGGTAGGTGCCCAATATGCTACTGGAGATCAGTGGGAGAAATAACTCCAGAAAGAATGAAGGGTTGGAGCCAAAGCAAAAACAATACCTAGTTGTGGATGTGACTGGTGATAGAAGCAAGGTCCAATGCTGTAAAGAGCGATGCTGGAATCAGCGAACTAATATGGACTGGAATGGGTGAATTTAACTCAGATGACCATTATATTTACTACTGCGGGCAGGAATCCCTTAGAAGAAATGGAGTAGCCATCATGGTCAACAAGAGAGTCCGAAATGCAGTACTTGGATGCAATCTCAAAAATGACAGAATGATCTCTGTTCGTTTCTAAGGCAATCCATTCAATATCACAGTAATCCAAGTCTATGTCCCAACCAGTAATGCTGAAGAAGCTGAAGGTGAACGGTTTTATGAAGACCTACAAGACCTTTTAGAACTAACACCCAAAAAAAGATGTCCTTTTCATTACAGGGGACTGGAACGCAAAAGTAGGAAGTCAAGAAACAACTGGAGTAACAGGCAAATTTGGCCTTGGAATACAGAAGGAAGCAGGGCAAAGGCTAATAGAGTTTTGCCAAGAGAACGCACTGGTCATAGCAAACACCCTCTTCCAACAACACAAGAGAAGACTCTACACATGGACATCACCAGATGTTCAACACCGAAATCAGACTGATTATATTCTTTGCAGCCAAAGATGGAGAAGCTCAATACAGTCAGCAAAAACAAGACCAGGAGATGACTGTGGCTCAGATCATGAACTTCTTATTGCCAAATTCAGACTTAAATTGAAGAAAGTGGGGAAAACCACTAGACCATTCAGGTATGACCTAAATCAAATCCCTTATGATTATACAGTAGAAGTGAGAAATAGATTTAAGGGACTAGATCTGATAGGCAGAGAGCCTGATGAACTATGGAATGAGGTTTGTGACACTGTACAGGAGATAAGGATCAAGACCGTTCCCATGGAAAAGAAACGCAAAAAAGCAAAATGGCTGTCTGAGGAGGCCTTACAAATAGCTGTGAAAAGAAAAGAAGTGAAAAGCAAAGGAGAAAAGGAAAAATATAAGCTTCTGAATGCAGAGTTCTAAAGAATAGCAAGGAGAGATAAGAAAGCCTTCTTCAGCGATCAATGCAAAGAAATAGAGGAAAACAACAGAATGGGAAAGACTAGAGATCTCTTCAAGAAAATTAGAGATACCAAGGGAACAGTTCATGCAAAGATGGGCTCGATAAAGGACAGAAATGGTATGGACCTCACAGAAGCAGAAGATCTTAAGAAGAGGTGGCAAGAATACACAGAAGAACTGTACAAAAAAGAGCTTCATGACGCAGATAACCATGATGGTGTGATCACTCACCTAGAGCCAGACATCCTGGAATGGGAAGTCAAGTGGGCCTTAGAAAGCATCACTACAAACAAAGCAAGTGGAGGTGATGGAATCCCAGTTGAGCTATTTCAAATCCTAAAAGATGATGCTGTGAAAGTGCTGCACTCAATATGCCAGCAAATTTGGAAAACTCAGCCGTGGTCACAGGACTGGAAAAGGTCAGTTTTCATTCCAATCCCAAAGAAAGGCAATGCAAAAGAATGCTCAAACTACTGCACAATTGCACTCATCTCACATGCTAGTAAAGTAATGCTCAAAATTCCCCAAGCCAGGCTTCAGCAATACGTGAACCGTGAACTTCCAGATGGTCAAGCTGGTTTTAGAAAAGGCAGAGGAACCAGAGATCAAATTGCCAACATCCGCTGGATCATCGAAAAAGCAAGAGAGTTCCAGAAAAACATCTATTTCTGCTGTATTGACTATGCCAAAGCCTTTGACTGTGTGGATCACAATAAACTGTGGAAAATTCTGAAAGGTGAGAATACCAGACCACCAGACCTGCCTCTTGAGAAACCTGTATGCAGGTCAGGAAGCAACAGTTAGAACTGGACATGGACCAACAGACTGGTTCCAAATAGGAAAAGGAGTACATCAAGGTGGTATATTGTCACCCTACTTATTTAATGTATATGCAGAGTACATCACAAGAAACACTGGGCTGGAAGAAGCACAAGCTGGAATCAAGATTTCCGGGAGAAATATCAATAACCTCAGATATGCAGATGACACCACTCTTATGACCGAAAGTGAAGAGGAACTAAAAAGCCTCTTGATGAAAGTGAAAGAGAAGAGTGAAAAAGTTGCCTTAAAGCTCAACATTCAGAAAACGAAGATCATAGCATCTGGTCCCATCACTTCATGGCAGATAGATGGAGAAACAGTGGAAACAGTATCAGACTTTATTTTTTTGGACTCCAAAATCACTGCAGATGGTGATTGCAGCCATGAAATTAAAAGACGCTTACTCCTTAGAAGGAAAGTTATGAGCAACCTAGATAGCATATTGAAAAGCAGAGACATTACCTTGCCAACAAAGGTCAGACTAGTCAAGGCTATGGTTTTTCCAGTGGTCATGTATGGATGTGACAGTTGGACTGTGAAGAAGCTGAGTGCTGAAGAACTGATGCTTTTGAACTGTGGTGTTGGAGAAGATTCTTGAGTGTCCCTTGGACTGCAAGGAGATCCAACCAGTCCATCCTAAAGGAAATCAGTTGTGGGTGTTCATTGGAAGGACTGATGCTGAAGCTGAAACTCCAGTACTTTGGCCACCTCATGTGAAGAGTTGACTCATTGGAAAAGACTCTGATGTTGGGAGGGATTGGGGGCAGGAGGAGAAGTGGACGACAGAAGATGAGATGGCTGGATGGCATCACCAACTCAATGGACATGAGTTTAATTGAACTCCAGGAGTTGGTGATAGACAGGAAGGCCTGGCATTCTGGGATTCATGAGGTCGCAAAGAGTCGGACATGACTGCGCTACTGAACTGAACTGAACTGAACTGAATTGACCATTTAAAGCAAAAGTAATAACAATGACTATACAGTAACTAACAAATTTAGAAGTAAAATATGACAATAACAACACAAAGTTCAAAAGAGAAGAAATGGAAATATATTAATATAAGGCTATTTTCTACATGAATTGGGGTGAAGTGAAGTAAAAGTCGTGTCCAACTCTTTGTGATCCCATGGACTATACAGTCCATGGAATTCTCTAGGCCAGAATACTGGAGTGGGTGCCTTTCCCTTCTCCAGGGGATCTTCCCAACCCAGAGATGGAACCCAGGTCTCCCACATTGCAGGCAGATTCTTTACCAGCTGAGCCACAAGGTAAGCCCAAGAATACTAGACAGTGTAGCCTATCCCTTCTCCAGGGGATCCTCCTGACTCAGGTATCGAACCAGGGTCTCCTGCACTGCAGGATTCTTTACCAACTGAGCTATCAGGGAAGCCCAGTAATATTACTTAAAGTCAGGTTGTCATAAGCTTAAGATGTAAACTATAAGCCCCAATGCAATCACTTTAACCAAAAATACAGAAAATAAGTAAAAACATTAGAATCTTAACATTTTTTTTCAAGTAACTAGAAAAAAAAAGGCAGAAAAAAGGAAAAGGTGAACAAAGAACAGATGTGACAAATGGGAAACAAACAATAGATTTAAACATTTCAAAAAGCATCTTTGGGCAATTTCTCCAATTTTTCCCATAAAATATACACATTTTAACTCCCTCTTTCATTTGAATGAATTACTCAGCTGAATGTTTAGGCGACATAAACATTTTCTTTTTATTTATTTATTTATTTATTTATTTATTTTTAATTTTTAGTTTTACTTTATTTTACTTTATAATACTGTATTGGTTTTGCCATACATTGACATGAATCCACCACGGGTGTACATGTGTTCCCAAACATTTTCAATTGTGAATGACATTATTTTAAAAAATAATAAGCCATTTTATTCTTCAGATTATTAAACCCTGCTACATGTTGGAGCTAGATAGCCAGGACCTGCTTGCAAGTCTGTTAAGAGAGAGGGAGAATTGAACAGATTTCAGTTCAATGCGGCAAGTGCAATTATAGAAGATATTCAAGGCTCTCTGGGCTGACAGAATGCATGCCCATCGCAAGTATATCGTTCTTCTATGGGTAAAGTTGTTCTTCCCAGGGCAACTTATGAGCATTCAGGCTCTGCTGGCAACACCAGATTCATTATGTCTTTGCTCTTTGCCACACAGATGTCCCTCTTCTCCTTGCTTCTCTGTGCTTTTCCCTTCTCCTAATATATGCCCCCTCAGGCTAAACACAGTCACAAACTCTCACCTGCTCCCAGCACATACAAGTCTTCACAACAAACTTGAAGGATCAGAGGAGAGCCTATCAATCAGATACATCACAGGGAATAAACCAGTCCACTTAGAGAAGCAAAATTCTGGCTCAAAATGCTAAACCTTTCCATCTTTCATGTCTTCTTTCCAACTTTTTTTCTTTGGAAAATGCCCCCCTTATTTTTGTAAATTTATGCTCCGTGTAAAACAATTCAAACAATGCAAAAAAACCACAATTTTTTGTTTCAGTTCAGTTCAGTCGCTCAGTTGTGTCCGACTCTTTGTGACCCCATGAATCGCAGCACACCAGGCCTCCCTGTCCATCATCAACTCCCAGAGTTCACTCAGACTCATGTCCATTGAATCAGTGATACCATCCAGCCATCTCATCCTCTGTCGTCCCCTTCTCCTCCTGCCCCCAGTCCCTCCCAGCATCAGAGTCTCTTCCAATGAGTCAACTCTTCGCATGAGGTGGCCAAAGTACTGGAGTTTCAGCTTTAGCATCATTCCTTCCAAAGAAATCCCAGGGTTGATCTCCTTCAGAATGGACTGTTGGATCTCCTTGCAGTCCAAGGGACTCTCAAGAGTCTTCTCCAACAACACAGTTCAAAAGCATCAATTCTTCAGCGCTCTGCTTCTTCACAGTCCAACTCTCACATCCATACATGACTACTGGAAAAACCATAGCCTTGACTAGATGGACTTTAGTCAGCAAAGTAATGTCTCTGCTTTTGAATATGCTATCCAGGTTGCTCATAACTTTTCTTCCAAGGAGTAAGCGTCTTTTAATTTCATGGCTGCAATCACCATCTGCAGTGATTTTGGAGCCCCAAAAAATAAAGTCTGACACTGTTTCCACTCTTTCCGCATCTACTTCCCATGAAGTGATGGGACCGGATGCCATGATCTTCGTTTTCTGAATGTTGAGCTTTAAGCCAACCTTTTCACTCTCCTCTTTTACTTTCATCAAGAGGCTTTTTAGTTCCTCTTCACTTAACACAAATTCTACCACCCAGAGATAACCATGATTAATACTGTGAGGAACCTCATTCTAGAATGCATACATATCTCCCCATGCATCAACATAGAGAGATATAAGTATATAATTACATAAATACCAGATCACACTGTACATGCTGTTTTTTACTTGCTTTTTAAAATTCAAAACATGAACAACTTTTCATGCCAAGAACTATACTGAATACTTTAATTGCTTATGGCATCAGCTTAATTCTGATATCTTTGCTCCATTTTATAGAGTAATTTTTCAAGTCAAAGCCTTCAGACTGACAGTTCATTTGTCCTTTCTAATCCATGAGGAAGGTAATTCAAGGTAGATGCTGCTTAAGTCCCTTTAAGCATTTTGCAATTCTTAACTCATGGAATTCTCACTGGTCTCTATATAAGATAGTGTGTGGTTTTAAAATATGTCCACAAATTCTATGATACTCCTTTCAAAAGGTGGAGCCTAATTCCCCTTTCCTCGAATGTGGGCCACACTTAGTGACTTCCTTCTAGCATAGAGAATGTGGTGGAAGTAACAGTGTATGTTCTGAAAATAGGTCATAAAAGTCACTAGAGTTTCTCCCTGGGGCTTCCTCTCTTGCTTTCTCTGGGGGAAATCAATTATTATCCTATACTGAGAGTTGCTGGTGGGAAGAACTACGGCCTCCTGCCAAAAGCTACTTGAGTGAGCCATCTTGGAAGGTGATCCTCCAGCCTCAGTCAAGGTTCCACATGACAGGAACCTCAGTTGACATCTTGACTGTCACCTAATGAGCAATCCTGAGCCAGAAGCACTCACCTGAGCCCCTTCAAATTCCTGATCCACAGAAACTGTGAGATAATGAATGTTTATTGTTATGAGGCACTCCATTTGGGGGTAATTTGTTGCACAGCCATAAACAATATTCAGAAGTTCCATTATTATCCACGTTTGACAAACCCAAGCATAGAAAAGCTAAGTCACTTGCCAAAGACCACACAGCTGGAAAATGGTGAAGTCAGGATTCAAATCTAAGAAGCCTGTCTAGCACCTGTGCTCTTCACCATAGTTATGCTGCTTTCTTTGCTTTCTAGTCTGAAACCCCATAGATTTGAATTTCTGATGTTCCCTGGCTGCAGAGATCAGTGGCTTCTGGAAGGATCCTCTTCTGTTTGCCTCTGGAAGGTTGAGGTTTCTGTTTTGCCTCCAGGTATAAGCGGAACTGAGAAACATCACAAGGAAATGACTCCCTGCAGCACTGACTTGGCTCCATCTCAGGGAATTCCTTTACTTGACAAATATTTATTTATTGAGGACAAAGTTAAATGAGGCAGGGATGTGCCCTTGATTTCCTTACAAGCTAATACATCATCAGTTCAGGCTCAGTGCAGAGGGTGATGAGCTTGTTTAAGATGTAGAAAGAACATCTAAATCAGATGGTGGGCACAAGGTGGAGGTGACTGCAGAAAGTGTTTCCTGGAGAAGATGATGACTGAGCTGAGGTCTGAAAGACAATAAGGAGTTAGCTAGAAGAGGTGTGATGAACTTTTCTGAGAAGAGCAATTGTGGACTCTCCTAGAAGCAGTAAGGCATTGGTATCTGGCAATTCTGGCAAACATTTTAATCATTTTGTGGTTTGATTTCCTTTCCTGCAAAATTGGAATAAAATCACCTACTCCATAAAATTATGAAGTAAATGTTTTGAAAACCAAAAGTTCAGCACAAATGTTTGCTATTCTCTGCTTTACAAATGTCTTGATGAGGGAGGACAACCAAAGTATAGCAACTCTGCTGTATTTGTGAATGGTTTTGAATTACTTTTGCCAGATGCACACACTTAAGTCCCCCAGTCCAGTCAGATTTGAATTTCTATTCTGTAACTGGGATTGACTCTTTGTATTTCAGCTGCATGACCACAGCTGGTTATATGACCAATCTCAAATTGTACTTACCACATCTATAACATTGAAATGAAACACACATATTGTAAATGTTAGCAGCGCCTGGTCCATCAGTAAATGTTAATTTTCTACCTGCCTCCTCTAAATTGTCTTTAAGGGAAGTTGGATTAGGTTATAGTTGGTATTAGACTGTTCAGTGACGAAAAGCTGAAGCACCACCAAAGGAAAATCAAAGTCTAACAGGTTTGAAGAAGAAAGGAACGGAAAAAGGATTCTTATTTTCTTAATGTGGACAGATTTGTGTGATGATTGGAGAAGAGTCAGCCTGGGGGAGGTCAATGTGTGGTAGAACAAGAGAAGATTTGTCAAAGAGCATTTCCAAGCTAGAAATGATGGATAACATATCTCGGGAAATGATTGGCCAGCAAGTAGTGCTATGGAGATGCAAGGGGTACTGAAAATCTTAACCAAAGTAATAAGACAAGAAAAAGAAATGAAATGTATAAGAAAAATCAGGAGTGACAGAAAGAAAGTTTTCAGCTTCAAAGAAGGAGAATATCAGTCACAAATAACTTTATTTATAAGTTTCTATGGACTGAAGCTGGAGAAAGCAATGGCAACCCACTCCAATACTCTTGCCTGGAAAATCCATGGACAGAGGAGCCTGGTAGGCTGCAGTCCATGGGGTCACAATGAGTCGGACATGACTGAGCTACTTCACTTTTACTTTTCACTTTCATGCATTGGAGAAGGAAATGGCAACCCACTCCAGTGTTCTTGCCTGGAGAATCCCAGGGATGGTGGAGCCTGGTGGGCTGCCGTCTCTGGGGTCGCACAGAGTCGGACACGACTGAAGCGACTTAGCAGCAGCAGCAGCAGCAGCAGCATGGACTGAAGCAACTTAGCAGCAGTAGTAGCAGCATAGGCTAAATCACAGGGCTGGCAAACCACAGCATGAGGCCAAAGTCTGACCTGCTATCTGTTTTTGTAAATAATATTTTATAGAAACTGCCTTCCCCAGTGGTTCAATGATAAAGAATCCACCTGCCAACACAGGAGACACAGGAACGTGGGTTTGATCCCTGGGTCAGGAATATCCCCTGGAGAAGGAAATGGCAACCCACTCCAATATTCTTGCCTGGGAAATCCCATGGACAGGGGAGCCTAGTGAGCTACAGTTCATGGGGTTGCAAGGGTTGGACACAACTGAGAAGCTAAACAACAACAACAAATTTTATAGGCATGTAGCCATTCACTTATAAAACGTCCGGGGCTGCTTTCCCATTACGATGGTAGAGTTGAGAAACTGTGACAGAGAACATGTGACCTGAAAAGCCAGTTACCATCTAGCCCTTTACAGAAGAAGTTTGCCAAACCACATACTAAATACATGAGCTAACAAAAATGCCTGCTTAGGGTCAGGAAACTAAATGTGAGGCTTATTAGCCACCTTCATATGTTTGACGAAGTGGGTGGAGGAAATAGGCTTGTTCTATAGTTTCAAAGGGTAAGACTGAATTATTTGGGAAGCATGCTTTGACTTACTTTGATAAATAAGTTATGGAACTTTTAGAGTTATTCCATAAAATATAAGCTATCTTGGACAGTAGTCTCCTCCAGACTGTTGATAGAAGGATTTAAACAGGAGAGGTATAGTGTTCAGCACAGTAGGTATTCAATGTCTGTTGAACAAATAATACAGTGAATGAATGACTGTCTATAATTTTAGCCATAAAAACAATGGCTAATACTTACATATTAGCTGAGAATGTATTATATGTCAGGCAGGCATGTTCTAAGCACATTGTACATATTCTCGCATTTCATCAATTTTTATCTCATAAAATTATCAGTAGGGTGGCAGAGACTGCTAATTGTCCCCCAGATCTGTTCCCATATCCCTCAGTGACATAAACTCTGAATTTCAGCCACGTACAAAGCCATCTCTTTATCAGCCTCCCTTATAGCTATATGTAGCAATATGACTTAGTCAGTGCTAATTAGATATAAGCAGAATGGTTTGCTACTTGTGGACAGTGTCCTTGAAGAGAGAGAGTATGCCCTTTTCTTTGTCCTCTTTCTCCTTTCTGCTGGCAAGGAAGGCGTGATGGCTGGAGCTGGAGCAGCCGTATCAGACTGCAAGGTGAACATGAAACTAGGTGCTATGCATAGCAAAGAAAAAGATAGAAGCCACTGCGCCTGTTCCTGGATTCGGGAGAGAGGAAAATAATACGCCATCTTCCTGAAGTCACCACTATTTTAGGGTTTCTGTCACTGGCATCCAGATATGTTACTAACAAAGGTGAGTACTACTGTCACTTTCATTTTATGAATAAGGTTCAAAGTACTTGAATGACTTATCTATGAGAACAGACTAATGTAACAAGGAAGCTATATGGAAAATTCCTGAACTGGAGGGAAAGTTATATTCCCTAATTTCTGTGATGTTTCCAGTTTTATGCTCTTAAACCAGAAGGGGTGCTTTGTATCATAAAGAATAGTAAAATTAGAAAAATATGATATACAAGCATACTGTCTTTTCTAACTGTAGGTGTTAGAAGGAGGTGGGACTTAACAGCAACAACAAAAAATAATCTATCAGACAGCTTTCAATTATTTATTAAATACCAATTATATTCTATAGAGTTAAGAAAGCAAGATGGCCAAGGACCAGGGGATCAGTAAAGTTCTTCTGGGGGCGGGGGGCGGGTCCTAGGGTGGAACTTTACAAAGAGGTAGTAACCACTTTACCCATATTCACATAGGATGAGCAGTGTAAAGAAAGACAAAAAAATACAATGCATAACCATGAATTCATTTGAAGCTTGAAGGAGAACATTTCAACTAATCATAGAAAGTGAAAACTGCTCAGGAATTTCACCATCATGGAAAAGAAACACTGGGGTAACCATCAAAGTTGGTAACCAAATAATTCTATTTACTTCTTAACTTAAAGAAAGGATTTTATAGAGTCTTTTTGAGTATCATGTGTATGACAGACAAACAACTATGCCACATTGTTTACTTAGGCTTGCTCTTCTCCAGAGTCCACTCTGCAAAGAAATTAAAGAAAATATTATGTCTGCACAACCCTCTCCTCCCCTTCTTCCTACCACAGGCACATGGAGTGCACAGTTGCAGGTGTATGCACACAATCACACCCAAACTCTGCATGATATGAGTCAGTCTTCAGTGGAGTCTTTCTTCTCCACCGAATGTCTGCTGTTCCATCTCCCCATGACCTCCTTTCTCTGAACTATGATGATAGAAATTCCATAATTCACAAAGAAACAAAAATTCAAAAACACTCCCCAAAAGAACTGGTGTACCCATCTAGATCTTTCCCAAGACCCCAAAGACACAACCCTTTGTGACTTCTTTACTAGAAAAGTTTCAGAGTCTGAGTCTAGACGTATGACTCAGAAACCCAAAGAGATCTTAATCTTTATACTCTATGTATATTAGACATCAGGAATCTACTGATAAGTAGATGAGAAAGTTACCCAAATAAGTAATTCCGAATGAATACACTGATAAGGCTGACAATACAGTAACATGCAAGATCATAAAAAAAGGTTGTCCATACAGGTTAATTTTCAATTATAAAACTCACAAGGAAAGGAAAACATCACTGAAAAACACATTCCCCAAACAGCTTGCAAATCACCCCTTCTCTCCTTGTTGCTGTCCCAGAAATATGGAGATATTAGACATAGTAGAATGTAACTTTAAGTCAAGAGTGGAGGCAGATAGGGTTATGGTATAGACACTCACAAGATGCATGAACAAAAAGATTCATGTTTTTGGTAAGATGATGAGAAGCGAGAAAAGCAGAGAGCAGAAGATGGCATTTAACCCTCTGTGATTTAGTCTCAGCTGATTTTTTTCTAACTTCATGTCTGACCAATACCCTCAAAGAAAAGATAGCTTGTCACACTGGCCTTTTTGCCATTTGTTGAATCAGCCTTGCACTTAATACCTCTTGGATTTCCCTTCCCACTGCCTTCTAACTTAAATAAGCCTCCATCACTCAGCTTACATAGCATTTCCTCTCTGTAGCCCTCACTGATGCTCACCTGTCAGTATTAACTGCTCTCATCTGTGTTTCCTGTGGTTCTTCCCACACTTTACCATCACGGAATATCATGGCACACAATATATTGAAGTTATTAATAATTTAGGACCTCTGTGTAGATGGAGAACTTCTGAAAAACAAAGACCTTGTATCTTCAATCTTGAAGAATCTTATAGACACACCAGGTATATGCCACATTCCTGACACAGACCTAGGCAAACATTTGGTCTCAATAGGTATCTGACTCTCTTTCCCTTCCACGGCTCCTTGAACCTAATCCTTGCCCATTAGGACCTGGATTACTTAAGAGCTTCCAGTCTCCCAAATTCTAAGCTCTTCCAATCCATCCCATATAATTTTTAGAAGAATCTTCCCCAAACACTATTCTCATCCTTTCATCCACATCAATTGAGAAGGAATAGAGAGCTACCTTATTTAGCGTGGTAAACCCAAACCTTACCCCAATCCTCAAGAATATCATCAATCAGCAAGGACTTCATTTGGGATTGGTTTTAATCAATTTGGAGAAAAATAACATCCTAACCATACTGAGGCATCTAATCCGTAAACATGGTGTAGCTAACTACTGCTAGTGCTTATCTCTGTCTCTTTCCACTTACATATGAATACATGTAGGTATATGTATATACACATCTCTGTGTAGACAGGATATATACATAGATATATGTAAAATCTTTTTTGCCACTTAATAACTATTTATTGAGATTTAAAACCTTTGTCTAAACAATACCTGCTATCCTCAGAGAAAATATTTAAGTTGAAATACCTCTGCGCTGGGGCTTTCCCGGTGGCTCTAATCAGCTTGCAAATCACCCCTTCTCTCCCTGTTGCTGTTCCAGAAAATGGAGATATTAGACACAATGGGCCCTGGATCATGTGTTATTTGTCAAATGAGAGTTCTCCAGGCACAACCTCTGCCTACAGGGAAGTCATTTATTACTACAGAGCCATAAGGGGAAAACCTAGATATGACCTATTATCGTAGAACACTGAATAGTACAGTCTAGACAGTTAAAAAGTGGGAGAATCACTCAATAGTGTGTACTAATTGTGCAATAGATAAGAAATGAAGACAGAGATGACAGAAATCGGTATGAATTCCAGTCAAGAGTGAAGCTTTCTTAGAGAATGTCACAGTCTTTAAAAGAGGACTCTGTCCAGGGAAGTGAGGCCAGGGAGAAAGTGGAGGAGAGAGGGAGGAGTCTCATTTTGGAGAGAGATGGAAGGTCATGGGTTGGCTGGCACCTGGAGACTACTCCGCCTTCACTAAGGCTAACTGCAGCAAAAGCAGTAGAACCATCTTGGACCATTCATCCTGGAGTTGGAAAGTTCTCATACTAGGTCAAAGCAGCACATTTCTGGAAGCTGTGCAATGAAAAGAGAACAGTGGGAAGGACCCGGAGCCTCTTCCTTGAAGGTCTTGTTTTACCCAATCAATGCATCAAAAATATAATGGGCCTCCCCAAGCAGCCTACTGCCACCCTTTAGGTGGGGTACCTAGGGCTCATGTTACAAGCTATTTTTAATTAATTGATAGTTAGACAACATCAGTACCCCCATTCACTAAGTGTTTTTTCAAACTGGTATTCTACATGTCATTCCTCAATTAATGTAATTGTCTTTCCAAAGAATTAAAAATACATGTGATGAAAATGAACTCACTCTTGAGTAAGATAACCATAATAGAACCCCTCTACTACTCTAACACATTCTCACATTACAGGCTTTCAGTAAACCGATCCTGATTTAATCAAAATAAGATATGATTCAAGTCCTGCAAACTCTATTCCTCATGGCTGTGTTTCCTTCTCTCCCTCCATCCTGGGTCCCCCACACCTGATACCTAGTCTACATTTCATCATCACATTGAGTAAAACATTTTCCAGACTCAGTAACTCTCGAGTTTCATAGAGGTTCCCATGCAAAGCCCTAGCAGATAGAAAGCATTTTAAATCCACATATTTAGTGCATAAGATGACCATTTTCATTTTTACATTTGTATTATATTTAACACTAGCACTAATGAAGGTCTTCAGAGGTCCTCTGGTCAAAAGCTTCAAAATTATTCCTGTTCCTCATGAATGCTCATCAGTGACATCAAATTCTGGGTGGAGGCCCAAGCCAACAACTGACTCAAACGGTTGATATCATTCTAATGGCACTTGTTTTCAGTAAAGTCAAAAATGCAAATAGAAGATCTTGTTAAAACTCGAAGTTCACTTAAGTAATGTCTCGATTTACCACTGAGATGTCATCATCCAAAAGGGAAAAGCAATATTATTCATACTTTTCACCTGATTGAAAAAATGAAGTGAATAAGTTTTCAGGGTCCGGCTGCTTTTATTTTTTTTTAATTTGTTTAGTCTACAGGACAATACCCTGGCACACTTGTTATTTTTCAGGGCAGTCAATATAATCTAAATTACAGAGTTGTTTGCTGAGTCCACAATCAGAAGAAAGCAGGGCAGCTCTGACCTACGCCACCAGCTTCCAGCCATTCCTGAGCCTCTGACAGGTATTGGGGGTGGGGGGGAAGCAAGTACCCAGGGAGGCTGAGGGATGCGCAGGTAGAGGCAAGGAGCCATGATATGGCCAATCTCAGCATCTGGATGGTGTGGGCTCCTCGGCAGATCAACTGTGTCACGTGACGCAGGTGGGAGTACATCTGCTAAGCTGCAGTTCACTTTTGCTATCATAATGTCACTATTTGAAATATCAGCTGTGATTTTTATGATGAATGCCAGGGATGAAAAAAACAAAGCAGGCTTCGGCAAGAATGTCATACCACATTCTATACTAACTGTTTAACAAACCACACGTTATATTTTTCTGGTTATAAAAGTAACACATACTAACTGTAGTAAATTTGGGAAAAGTCTGGTAAGTAGAAAGAAGAAAAGATAAGGTAAGATCATTGGGTAAGTCTCAATTTTGTTATAACTTCTTCCAGTTTTTTCCCCATGAATACAGATTTCTTAATAGAACTGAAATTAAACTGTTTGTACCATTCTTGTCCTGCTTCTCTTGTTTAATATTATATTCTCTAAAAGAAACTTTGGAACATAATAAAATCTATATCAACTTTAGCCATCTCTAGCCTAACATTCTAAATCTTATTTTAAAAAGGAGAAGATCTAGAGAAATCACAGGCTGTCCACCCCCCCCACCCCCCACCCAAAATCATGTGTCATTTCATCTGTTTGATATACTTGTAAACACTGCCCTATGCTTTGAGTACAACAAATTCCAGATTGCTCAATCTTGCTTCCAAGGGCTGGTCAACCAAAGGGTATGTGCATGTGTGCTAAGTTACTTCAGTTGTGTCCAACTCTTTGTGACCCTATGGACTGTAGCCTGCCAGGCTCCTCTGCCCATGGATTCAACCAAAGGGTAGGATTCATTCATTCACTCATTTAACAAATTATTTTCTGAACACCTACTGTGTGCCAAATCCTTTGGTAAGCCCTGAGTTAGATGGTCCATAAAACTGACGGGTCTAGTTGAAATTTATTAAAGGGATATTTGCTAGGTTTAAGTGACATTTTATGATATTAAACTAGGCCAAACAGAGCCACGTTTGAGGGGCAGCTGATCAAAACTACCCTCTCCAATTCATCAACCTGACATCCACCTGAGCCAGGGTGGTCTAACTCCTGTTCCTTGAACCTGCCTTTCACCTGCCTTTCTGGGTCTTGCTCATCACACCAAAGACCCCCTACCTGCCTTTCTGCAGAACCACATTCCATTCAGGAAGCTCTTTTGAACAGTGACTATGAGCCTTATTCTCAAACTGTTGCCACACCAACTGTGCAGAACCATCCACTCTTTAGACAACCTTAACTGCCCCTGTTCCTGAGTGAGGTGGTGGTATCCATGACAAGTGCCAGAGACTTGTTTCCTTTATTTCCCACAGCTACACACTACATGCATCACTGCTAATCACCTAAACATTCCTCTCATGAACTTCACATGAATCCAGCTCTGAAAGGATCTTTCAGGAAAAATATTCTACCCTCTCAGTTGCTGTAGGAGATATAGATATAGGTATACGTGTGCACACACATGCATACGTATACCTATATCTATACATGTTATTTACATATATGTATTTTTCTGTGTATATATATATATATATATATATATATATATACACACACACACATATACATACACACACACGCATTTTTTTCCTGTCCTGACTGATGGCCTTGGTTGCTTTCCTGCAGTAAGAGAACAGCTAAAGGAAATGCTTCGGGGCTCCAGGGCCAGCTCCACTTTCGGACTCTCAGCACATCACCTGGCCTGTTCCTTCTCACCTTTCAGACTTCAGCTCGTATGTCATCTCCTCAAAAAGGCTTTACCTGCTCTAAGGCAGTCCCTTCACCCCTCCCACTCATCACTTTCTGTAATATTACCTGGCCTGATTGTCTTTTGAGCACGTACTGTCACTGGAAATTCTATCTATTACTTATTTGTACACTAGTCACTTGTTGGCATAGCCTGACTAGAACCAGAACTTCCTGACAGCTGGGAACATGCTGGTTTCATTCATTGTCACGTTCCCAGCAAGGGAATGGGAACTCAATAAATCTATACAGAATAAATAAATGAATCACCTTATCTGCTTCACTGCATATACCTGTTGCCTTCTACTTCCCAAGGTGATTTGTAGGAAAGATCAAATGAGACCAGGTATGCCAAGGTGCTTTGAAAGGAAAGACTCCACATAGGATGTGGTTGTCATGCATGGAAAGGCAGCTCATGAAGCCCTGAGCACCTCAAGGGGCCCCCTTCCTGACCCTGCACAGTATGTGCCCCTCCTCGTTTCTCCACTCCTCCTAGTCAGAGACTTGTCTGGAATCTAAAAATGCCACTCCACCTAGCAAACCATCCAAACAGAATGCAACCCAATAATTTATTATAAGGTGAAGCCTCTCAGTGAGCCTCAAATAAGATGATACTAGTGGGACTCAAATAACAAGATTGCTACTTAGGAAGGAAGCGATCTGCCAGGAGGGCAAACGTAGAAGAAAAACTACAAGGATATTCCCTTCCCTAAACCAGTGGGGTTCAACGAGCATGAACTGAGTGCCTGCATATTCCAGGTCCTGGGCTCAGACCTAGGGACAGAGAGGTAACGGAGACCATCACAGTGGAGTGGCGGACACAGATGCAAAACTGAAAACCCAAAGTCGATGAAGTGAATCTGGCATGAGGGCAGTCAGTGAAGGCTTTGTAGAGTGATTGACACCTAAACTGAACCTAAAGGACAGAGGAAAGAGGGCTGGGGACCAGTGGGCAGCCCAGGGTGAGGCACAGAATGGAAAGACCATGTGCTGTGTTCAGGGAGCTCCAGGTAGTGAACGCATCGGGTATCTACTGCTGGAGTATCTGGTGTGTCAGGGGACGAGCCAGAGCAGAGGGGCTGGGAGATGTACCCAGGGAGGTGGGTGGGTGGTCACTCTCTCACAGGTAGCAGATCAGAGCCGTTTCAAACACAGGCCTGTGGAGGCTGTGTGGACATGAGTCCACTCACTGGGGAGATGAGCCCAGCTCCTGGACCTCAGAGGGCCGGACTTGCCTGGAAGCGGAAACAGGACAAATGCAAAAAGTCAATCAAACTTCACTGTGCTATAAGCAGGGAGGGTGTGAGTCAGGAGGAGCTAGGCTTGGGGAACTAGACAGAGACCCCAAGAGAAAATTCTTCCCACACGTGCTGGAGGACATGGGCTGCCTATGTAGTTGATTTGGGGCTGCTGTGGAGCCCAGCCCTCAGCCATCTCACCCTTGGATGGTGCAGCTTCCTAACTGCCTGGCAGAGCTTCACAGCGGCTGAGTCAGTGCTGAACAGAGGGAAGGGGAGAAAGAAGAACCAGTGTGATTTCCTGAGACTGAGCCAAAGTAGAATCTCCTGAGCCCTAAATGAAGGCAGCAGAAAGGAAGAGAAGGAAAAGGAGGGCCCTGGTATTTTGCACAAAATATGCAAGTCCCAAATTTGCTTACAATATAATATGATTCAGAGCATCAAAGGCAGGAAAACCAGAAAGAGAAAGAGAGGTGGATGGAGAGAAAGAGAGAGAGAGAATGATTGGGGTGGAACAAAGCAAGTACAGAAAAAGCTGTCCTTCCTTTCCCTTCTCAGCTGTCCTTACACTCAAGAAATTTCATATGTTCAAGAAAAAATGGGAGAGTCAGTTCTAGTGAGGTGGATGAATCTAGAGCCTGTTATACAGAGTGAAGTAAGTTAGAAAGAGAAAAACAAATATTGTATATTAATGTACATATATGGAATCTAGAAAAATGGGACCAATGAAGCTATTTGCAGAGCAGGAACAGAGTCAGAGGGGGGAAGGAGACTGTGGATGAATTGAGACAGTAACATCAAAACATAAACATTACCATTTGTAAAATAGATAGCTAGCGGGAAGTTGCTGTATAATACAAGGGAGCTCAACTCGGTGAGTGACAACCTAGAGGGGTGGGAGGCCCAGGAAGGAGGGGACATATGTATACTTATGGCTGATTCACATTGTTGTATGGCAGAAACACAACTTTGTAAAGCAATTATCCTCCAACTAAAAAAAAAAAAATAAAGGGAACAATATACCAATGTTTCACTGGGACATATGATATATTTTCAGGAGCTTCCAGTGAGAATTGAAAATTTTATGTATTCATTTTGATGGTATCTGTGAGAAGAAAAATGTTTTCAAAACCAACCCACCCCTCCCCAAATCAGTCACTCCAACTTTGGCTTGGACCTGGAGATCCAGAAGAAAGTCCCTATCTCATTAGCGTACATCCTCCTCTTCCCTTTCTCCCCACTACTTCCAGCTCCTCCAGCTTAAGGCAAAGAAAGGATCCTGGCAAGGTTAAATACAGCAGGTGGCTGAGCCTGACACAGAAATTCCCTGTCCTAAGGTTCGTAACACATTAGTAATTGATCCCTTGGTGAGGTAGGGAGAACTAGGGCACCAAGACGTAGGGCAATAGATTACACCTCCACTGTCCATCCATGTCTCCATCTAAAACACAAAGAGTTCGGCCTCTCTCATCTCCCTCTGCAACACCACAACAAACAAGGTCTCCTTCCCTGAAGCCACCACAGTGTGCGGGAATCTCAAGAAGTAGCATTTTCTATTACTTGATTTTACTTTATCTTATTAAATACCTTTAGTATACCCCTTAATGTGTCTATATATCTTTTGCCTTCTTTTTAAGTGATTTATTGAATTGATTTGTCTTTCTTTTTAATTGAAGTAGAGTTAATTTCCAATGTTATATTAGTTTCAGGTGTACAAAATAGTGATTCCATATTTTTATAGATTATGCAGAATACAAAGTCATTACCAAAGAGAAAAAAGAAGCAGCAGCATTTTCCGCCTGTCCTCTTCTTTATGTACTTCTCATTACCCCAATAGTCTGCCAACTCCTGGCTTACTATTACCGATGTATCCGTTTCTCCTGGGCAGCCTCCTACACAGTGTGTGTGTATGCCAAGCCTCTTCAGTCATGTTCGACTCTTTGTGACCCCGTGGACTATAGCCCACCAGGCTTCTATGTCCATGGGATTCTCCAGGCAGTGGGTTGCCATTTCCCCCTCCAGGGGATCTTCCCAACCCAAGGATCACACTGTGTCTTGCAGAATGAGCAGATGCAAAAGGTGGAGAGAAGGTATATTTCATCTACAAAGGAATGATTAAATAAAATATAGTACATTCATATCCAGGAGAACAGGTTTTTTGTTGTTTTTATAACTGAGCTCTAGATACATTTACCTAGAAAGGACCGCAGGGTATATTGTTTCATTTTCTTAAGATGAAAATAAATCAAAGAACAAAACATGTTAGGAGCGCCTTATATAAAACAAAACACACAAAGTATATCATTATGTGTATGTGTATGTATAACTGTATAAACGCATAGCAAAATGTTTGAACAGCACCCGCCCAACTAGGAACAGTGATTACCTCTGAAAAAGAAAAAGCAGACTTAGAGAGGGCTTATAGGGGCTTCTACTTTATCTGCAATGTTCACATTCTTTACAACCAAGAACGTGTTTACGTATTGTATAATGAAAAATAACTTTTTGAAAATCTGAAATTATTATATGAGATTTTTTTCATCCTGTGAAAGTTTGCTTTAATGCATTAAAGAACTCCTGGAAGGCAGTAGAACTAGTTCCCACTTGGGCATGGGTTTGTTTATCCTGCTTATCTTTAGTTAGAGCCAACAACGCTAATGATTCTGAACAGCACTGGCCACTCCTTGGCCATCCCAACCCCTCCCACCCACGGCTTCAACTATCACCTCTAAGTGGATGACTCCCAAATGCCTCTTTCTAGACACAGCCGCTCCCACTACAGTCCTGACTTTCCAACTTCCTGTTGGATACAGCCAACACCCCAAGTACAAAACCAGACTCCTGTCCTCCCTTCTCTCCTTAACTCAATTCTTCTGCCTAACTTCCTCCTTCCTATTAACTGGCACCTCCTTCTTCCCAGGAATTCGGAAAGGAAACTTCCCAGTTATCACTAGCTCTCTTCATCCACACACCCACCTAGTTACTTGTCATATTCTGATGATTTTTCTAAAATTTTTTTCCCAGCTGTTGGCCACTGACAGCACCCCCTGGTCAGACCCTTTCCATTCATCATCTGGACTAGTGCAATCTCCTCCTAAATGGTCCCCTTATAAATCAGGAGACTGAGACTGACACTTACACACTACTATATATAAAATAAATAACTAATAAGGACCTACTTATAGCACAGGGAACTCTACCCAATATTCTGTCACGGTCTATATGGGAAAAGAATCTGAAAGGAGTGGATACACGTATAACTGATTCACTTCACTGTATACCTAAAACTAACATAATATTGTAAGTCAATTATACTCCAACAAAAATTTTAAAATAAATAAGCGGTCTCCTTGTCCCTGACTACTTTGATTCATCTGCTAAATGCCCAACTTCCCATTTGGTGAAGGCCTAACATTCCAGACTGTTGAGGTCATTTTTAGCCTCTGTTCCATCACCTATTGTATTAGCTATTTTGCCAACTTTGAGTCATCTGAAAATTTGGAAATAAGGTTTTTTGCCTTCATCCAACTCTGACAAAAATGTTAAACGAAGCTGAGCCAAAGAAAAGCCTCTGGACTACAGATATCTTTCCAAGGGGACCCAGAACTTATCACTAGAGGAAAGACAGCAACTTAAAAAAAAAATAGGCTCAGACACCTTTCATATACCGTCTCATTTAAACCTTACAACAAATCCTGGTACTGAGTATTGTTATCTTAATTTTACAGGTTTAAAACTGAGGTTGAGAATGGCTAGGCACTTTTGTGAAAAGCTTACGACTAAAGCAACTTAGCAGCAGCAGCAGCAGCATTAAGTGATAGAGTTTTGATTTTTACACAAATTTGGGTTGATTGCACAGACTATTGTTTTTCTGCCACACAGTTAGAACTTTCCATGGATCCTCCCCTTCTAATAGATACAGCATACACTTCTTAACCTACTTTAAGGGATTTTCATATTCTAGCTTCAAACCTACCCTTGTAACAGTAAAGACTATACCATGTGTCAAACACATGGTATAATATGTTATATGCTTTATTTATGCATAATTTATTATGCATATAATAGTTTATATGCTTTATTTCCTTTAATCCATGTCAAACCTATGAGGTAGGCACCACACTTAATTACTGATTCAGAAGCTGATGCATAGTGAGATTAAAAATAGCTTAATCTGTAAATTAAAAACTAACTCAATCAAAAAAAAAAAAGATCTATTAAAGTTACCCAGCTAGTAAACAGCAAAGCTAGATTTGAAAGTAGGGTCTGCCTGACTAGAGAAATACTTAGGAGGTAGAATGGACAGGAAGTTCAATTCACACCATCAGTCTACATGTATTTACGGAGCACTTTTGTCACAGGCTGAATACTGTGCTGGAGCTAGAGATCACAGAAGTGAACCCTGCCCCTGGCTTCAGAAACGCTCAGTCCCTTCAATCCTGTCTGATTCTCTGTGGCCCCATGGACTGTAGTCCACCAGACTCCTCTGTCCATGGGATTCTCCAGGCAAGAATACTGGAGTGGGTTGTCCTCCTCCAGGGGATCTTCCCCACCCAGGGATCAAACACGCATCTCTTACGTCTCCTGCACTGGCATGAGGGTTCTTTACCACTAGTACCACCCGGAAAGACCCTGCCTTCATGGAGCACATGATTTATTGGGAAAGATAGATATGGAAATGGAAGGTAGCAGAGTGTGGTGAATACTGGGAGAGAGAAGCTCAGGAGGTAGGGATGGGTGGGGGGTGTGCTTGGAGAGCTGAAGTTTCCAGCCTTGTTAACTGAATCTATAAAGATTCTATCCACTGTGATAGGGACTGTGGGAGAAATAGGTTTGGGAAAAGACTGAGTTCAATTTGAGACATGGGTTTTGGGGAGATGTCTCACAGGCAGCTGGATTTGCAGGTCTGGAGCTTAGAAGTGGGGCATGGATCACAGAAAGATCTGGAACATTGATGAAACTCATGCAGGTGGATATATTCGAAGGATCCACAACATGTATGTAAGGCAAACAAGGAAAAGGAAGGCCTCAGAGGAGACGTTGCTCACCTGGCCAACTAGCACACTCCTGTGAACCAGACTTCTAAGGATGGCTTTATCTCTTCCCAAGCAGAAACACCTTCCCATCCTTTTCACCAAGCCAAACCCAGCTTCCTTCAAGCCCTCTCTCTGTTCCAGAAAATTCCAGCCCAGAGCTCCCTCTCCTGGACTCAGACCATTTAACAGCTGGCCAGGGACTCAGCCATTTCTTGGTAAGGATATAGAAAATTTCAGGTATTTGTGCCCTCTCTCCCTGACTGCACTGAAAGATCTTTGATGGCTAATCCTGGGTATAACATTAGGAATGCAGTCAATACACTCTTTACAGAACCAATTTAAAAAGCATAATGAAGCAATAGCAGAGCATTTATGTGAACTAGTTTCTCCAGATGAACCTGAATGGCTTTCTCAATATAGCAGCAACCACATGCTGGGCACTCTCCCAAGCTTCCACTTGAGCCTCTGCACTGAACAGAGCTGGTCAAGGTGAGCACACCCTGCCTCTCCTTGGTCCTTCTAGTTTATGCCTTAGAATGTCCTTCTTCAGTCCTAGCAGCCCTTGCTTCCAGAACTCTTCCAGTTGAAAAGAAATTTCTTCAGAAGGGAAGAAACAGGGATGAAGATGTTTTGCTTGGGAAAACATCAAGGAGCAGCAACAGAAGCCTCCTTCCCATAAGTCAAGTCACAGAGTTTAATCAAGCCCCTTAAAACAAAATATTGTCCAAAATTAAAAGATGCTTGCTCCTTGGAAGAAAAGCTGTGACAAAAACCTAGACAGTGTACTAAAAAGCAGAGACATTACTCTACCAACAAAAATCCATCTAGTCATAGATATGGTCTTTCCAGTAGTGATGTATGGATGTGAGAGTTGGACCATAAAGAAGGCAGAGCGCCAAAGAATTGATGCTTTGGAAATGTGATGCTGGAGAAGACTCTTGAGTCCCCTGGACTGCAAGGAGATCAAACCAGTCAACCCTAAAAGAAATCAATCATGGATATTCCTTGGAAGGACTGATGTTGAAGCCAAAGCTCCAATACTTTGGCCACCTGATGCGAAGAGCTGACTCACTGGAAAAGACCCCGATGCTGGGCAAGATTAAATGCAGGAGAAGGAGACAATAGAGGATGAGATGATTAGATGGAATCACTGACTCGATGGACGTGACTCTGAGCAAGCTCCAGGAGATGGTGAAGGACAGAGAAGCCTGGCATGCTGCAGTTCATGGCATCGCAAAGAGTCAGACACGACTGAGCAACTGAACAACAACAACAAACTGTCTACTTTTACAATATAGAAATGATTCCTCATTCATGATATTTTATAATATCCTTCTGTAAATAAGCTGCTGCTGCTAAGTCGCTTCAGTCGTGTCCGACTCTGTGCGACCCAAGAGACGGCAGCCCAACAGGCTCTGCCGTCCCTGAGGTTCTCCAGGCAAGAACACTGGAGTGGGTTGCCATTTCCTTCTCCAATGCATGAAAGTGAAAAGTGAAAGTGAAGTCACTGAGTTGTGTCCAACTCTCAGCGACCCCATGGACTGCAGCCTACCAGGCTCCTCTGTCCATGGAATTTTCCAGGCAAGACTACTGGAGTGGGGTGCCATTGCCTTCTCTACTATAAATAAGCAAATGTCTGAAATCCTAAGGGGGAGAGTTAGTAACATCTTATTCCATAAATTAAGAGAGTATCAGATTCTCACCCTCATCATCACCTGGCTCAGGAAAGCTCAGGTGGGCAGTAGCCATGGGGGTCTTGCTCACCAGCCTCCCCCATCAGCCAGCATAGTGCTCGACACATGGGAGTGACTCGGAAGGACTGCCGAATGGATGAGACAATGTTGAATGGGTGAGACAATAAGATTGGGAAAAAACAAAACTGTAGAAAAACAAGGAGACAGAGAATGAGGGGCGATACTGAAGTAGGAAGAGTGTGAAGAGGACTGAGTTGAAGAAACAACCAACCACCTTCTTACATTTTAGGCTCAGATTCTCCTCAACTTCTCCACAAAGATATGCACGCAGTAGCTAAATCACTGGGTCAGTTTCTCAGTCCTAAAAGTGTCAAATGCACATTTACAGTACTCACCATTTAATATTTTTGTTTTGTAACCACTTTCTCTCTTCCCTTCTCTATGCCTTAGGAACATTTTATTTTTTAACTTTTCACCTAAATGAAGACTTGACATTGAGTTTGACTCCTACTAGACTCTAAGCCTGTCTTTCAGCTTTGCTGCTTTGCTACTTAAAATCCCATATCAATTTAGAAAAGGAGACTGAGGTCCACACTCGATGTCTGGAATCATTATGAACAGTGCCGAACCCTCTAGTGGTAGTTTCAATTCTGCCTATTCTATGATGAGTGCAAAGAAACAAGAGTGTCCCAGTTTAAAAAAAAAAAACACACACACACACAAAAAAAACACTGCATTTTCACTTCACAGGAAAGCCCCAGTGAACCAAGCCACTGCTGACACTTCACTGCCCTCACTCTCTCCCCCAGCAACAGGGCCTCCAGCTCCCTCACCATGTTTGAAGCTGCCCCTGTCACTCTCTCAGGGCAGAACAGGAGGCTTCCAGGAATTCAGTCTATGCACACTCAGGGGCAGCATGCTAATTTTAAAGGCAGTCTTCGACAACCACAGCTAAAATAAATCTAACAAGAAAAACCCAACAAAGCAAAATCTAAATAGATCCTAGATGAATCTCTACTTTACAGATAGAATTCATTAACACAATGATACTTAACTGCCACCGCAAGACCGAAAACATGGTTTAATGATGGAAACTCGTGAATATAACATACCAGTAGGTCAAATACGAAAAAAAAGCACACAGTCATCTCAAAGATGACCTTTTGGCTTTTGATAAATTCAACTCCCTTTCATTAAAAAAAAAAAAACTATGAATATAAAACTCCTTCCTCAAACTATTTTTAACCAAAAGCAACATCATAATTACTAGTGAACATGAAAAGCATTTCTATTAAAATCAGGAATAAAATTAAAAGGTCTACCATCCTCCCTTCTAGTTATTTATGTTCAAATTTCTGATTTAAAAGAAACAATTATTATTTGCAGACAACACAATTCTCTACCTAGAAAGTTCAGGAAAATCAGCTAAAAAATTAAGCTGATTAAATAAAAATATAAAACTTTTTTTAAAATAAGAAATATATGATTCACTGGAGGAGGAAATGGCAACTCACCCCAAAATTCTTGACTAGAAAATTCAATGGTAGAGGGGCCTGATGGGCTACAGTCCACTGGGTTGCAAGAGTTGGACAGGACTGAGCATGCATGCATACACATATGATTTACATGATGGTTACTACAAACTTCAGTAAGAGATATAAAAACATCTGAGTAAATTAAGAAACATACCAGTATGGAAAGACTAAATAGATAAACCTATTAATTCTTCCTAAATTAATATATAAGTTTGCCTGTATGCTAAGTCGTGTCTGACTCTTTGTGACTCTATGGACCATAGCCCATCAGGCTCCTCTGTCTATGGGATTCTCCAGGCAAGAATACTGGAGTGGGTTGCCATGCCCTCCTCCAGGGGATCTTTCTGATCCAGGGATTGAACCCATATCTCTTATGTCTCCTGCATTGACAGGTGGGTTCTTTACTACAAGCACCACCTGGGAAGCCCAATATATAGGTTTATTATAATCCTAATCAGAATATGACCAGATA
The DNA here is from genome assembly GCF_001704415.2 of Capra hircus. NCBI lineage: Eukaryota > Metazoa > Chordata > Mammalia > Artiodactyla > Bovidae > Capra > Capra hircus. The sequence goes on from NC_030833.1 coordinate 36,115,324, forward strand.
TTTAACATTTTGACAAAGTGTTTCAAAACTTAATTTATAAGAATAAGCAAGGAAAATAAGAAAAATTTTAATAATTATAATGAGAATCGGTGTGTAATTGTTATAAGGCTAAAATATTAAATAACCAAAACAGTGTGGTACTCATTAAATAATTTACATATAGATATCTTAGGACTGAAATTGACTTTAGAATATACAAGAAAAGATTAGGAATAATCTAGGATAATCCAATATGTATATTATTTAAGGAAATTATATATGAAATATAAATATATATATGAGGAAATAAATATATTATGAAGGAAAATAAAGTATTTAGAAAACAGATAGGTCTTCAATTCATAATATAAACAAAAAAATAATAATAATTTCAAATGAAAAGCTGAACATAAGTAAAAACCTAAAGACCTAAGGAAAAAAAAAACCAGTTAATCACAGAAGGGAGTAAAGAGTACAAATTGAAAAGCCATGGAAGTAATCTCCAAGGAGAACAGAGTCCTATCTGGCCATATGGAAAATTTTCTGCACATTAAGACACGATAAACATTTCAAAAATATGATACTTCGTTAATATATATACAGAGTATCCCATAGTAGGATAAACATAATTTGCTTAATTATGATTTATAAAGTTAGGTGAAAAGTTATAAAATGTGAAAACATGATCTCAATTTGGGAAAAAAGAAAATAAACCCAGAAAGCCATGAACCAAATGTTAGTAAGAGCACTAAACGGTAGGAATGCAGGTGATTTGGGACTTCTTTGCTGTGCCTTTCTCTGTTTCCCAAATTAGCCAAAATTAACTTGCATTGTATTATAATCAGGAAAAAATGCTAGTTGAGAAAAACAGCATCAAATGACAATCATACGTTACAGTCTTAATTCACTAAGACATCTCAAATAAATGGACAAAGTACGTGATTAAATAATTAACCAAGAGAAAGAACAGTGATGAAATATCAATGTTTTTTATCTCTACTAATCAAAGAAATGCACATTCAAACGATGAAGTACCAAGTCTGGTATCTCTCATTGACATCCCACAGGAAAGACTACTCTAGCACATCATTATTTGAAGCGCAAACTGTTGCAACCTTTTTAGAAAGCATTTTGCCAGTATGCATCTGGAGCCTTTAAAAAAGTTCTTTACTTTGACCTAGTAATTTCACTTCTAGGACTCTGTGCTAAAGAATTAGAGACCAAGGCAATGAAGAGTTACTTAAATAGAAAAAACTGGGGATCAACAACTGAATGCCCAAAAAGAGGGGAATCAGTAAACCCTCCGTGGGACAACATGACAGATGAGATTCAGACACAGTAATCAAGATTTTAAAACATTTAATGGAAACATCTTAATGATAGAATGTTAGGCAAAGAGGCAGGATGGAAAATTGTGTATTAGGTATCTATGCTGCCTGCTAAGTTGCTTCAGTCATGTCCATCTCTTTGCAACCCCAAGGACTGTTGCCTGCCAGGCTCCTCTATCCATGGGATTCTCCAGGCAAGAATACTGGAGTGGGTTGCCATTTCCTTCTCCAATTAGGTATCTCTACTATGGTCTTAATTTTGCTTGAAATAAAAGTTCCAGTTCTACTGCTCCCCACCCAGGTGACTTTGTCAAATCTTTGTCTCTGAGAAGATGTTTCTCCAACTCTTAAAAGTGAGAGGGGAACATTTCGATTTCTCAGTTTTCCCTGTTGCAAGACACAGCATATAATTAAAAAGTAACAAACAAATCATAAATAGATGCATAACATCTGCATTAATAATTAAAAGATAGAATTTTAGTTGTTAAAATGGCTTTGGATTAAAAATTCTTTCTAATTAATTTTTTATTTAAGTATAGTTGACTTACACTGTTTCAGATGTACAACATAATGACTCAATATTTTTAGAGATTACATATCATACAAATTTATGATCAAATATCGACTATATTCCCTGTGCCGTACATTACATACCTGTGACTTTTTAGTACTTTTTAAAAAAAGTATGCACTGCTTCATGAATTTGCGTGTCATCCTTGTGTAGGAGACATGTTGATCTTCTCTGTATCATTCCAATTTTAGTATATGTGCTACCGAAGCTAGCTAGCACTGACTTATTTTATAACTGCTAGTTTGTACCTCTTAACTCCCTCCACCTATTTGCCCTAGCCCGTGCTCCCCTCCCCTGTGGTAGCCAGTTTGTTCTCTGTATCTGTGAGTCTGTTTCTGTTTTCTTGTATTTGTTGGTTTGTTTTGATTTTTAGATGTCACATATAAGTGAAAACATACAGTGTTTGTCTAAAAATTCTTTATTTTTTTAAACTAATAATCTAAACAAGTGACATACTTGAGATCTTCGTGACTGCTTAGTGACAATTCATCAGAGACAGACCGCATGGCTAGAAGTAAGCATGCTCTCTGACCCTCTGTAAATAATTTGATCTGGGCTTGCCTGCCTGAGTCAGGAACACACTTCACCTGTTGTCAGCCATCCCATGACTTGGCATTGGAGAAGTTCTCAGTCAGCAAAGGGTACTTAGTCAAAATCCTAGATCGAAGAGGTACCCTGGGAGAACCTGCAAGGCTATCTGACTGCTGTTACACTGATGCCGCAGGAAAGTCACTTTTTGGAGTTCTTTTTACAAATTTATGTAGTTTCTATGCATAACTCAAGAAGCTCTTGCCATCCTCTCTGAGATTCAAATAATAACTGAGCATATTTCTTCCACAACTTCAATCCGTCCCACTGTGAATTTTAGGACCCTGCCGGAGGCACGATGAAAGAATAACCTCTGGCACAGTAAACCAAGTTAAGTTAGGGACTAATTAGCCTGCTGAGCGGCAGAGAAGTGAATCTGAATTTACTCAGACCCCAGCAGTTAGCAAAACTGCAGACCCAGTTAGGCTCACACTCAACTCTGTCATCCAAATTCATTCTGCCTTTGCAGAGAAAAAGGAATACAATCTCAAGCCAAAAGCATTTAACTTCTGTGAATTTTATCCACCTCCCTGAGATGGGCAAACCAGACTATTAGAGAGTGCTTCAGTTCGTCCAGGCAAGCAGATCATGGGCAAAAATATGTTCATCAATGAAATCTGAGTTCATGTTGTTAATAATAACAAATGAATTGAAGCTTTCTTTAGAAATGACAGCAACTTGAACTAACTCCAGTGATATCCAAATTAAACTGTGTTATATGATATTTTAATCCCAGATGTGTCTAGTATGCACTTGGTCACATGTGTTTTTCCCAATGATTTTTTTTTCCATTCTCTGGATTTTCCATAGTCAGTGATATTATATAGTTTAAACCTAAAATGAAGTCATCAAAATAGAGTCTCTCCTTGCTTCTGCCTCTTCCTTAATTCTGAATGGAGCACCCTTACTGTTTTGGTATCAAAATGTAGTGGTTCCTACAAAGCAATAAAATTCATAAATGCTAACTGCATTTTGATATAGCTCTGAACTCGTGTGCAAATGTAACCAGCCCTCCCGAAGGAGACGTTCCAGTGCTTTTTGACACAGAGCATATTTCTGTGGGGTTGCCCTACAGCAGATCACTCCACGGAGCCAGCAGCAATACCACCACTATGTAGATAACAGTTTAACCAACAACCCTGTCAGGCCGAGCCGCCCTGTTTATGATTATTTTATTTTATGCCTTAAGCGGAAAGGGGAAAGGATGCAAGAGTATGAAGTCTGCCTTACAGACCCAATGTCATGGAGAAAAAACAGGGAGAAGACTGGAGCTCCACCCTGTCCCTCTCATCTCAACCCCCACAGCTGGCAGGCAGGAGAGAAAAGAACAAACATCGCGCAGTTTCTCAGAGCTGAAGGGACCCTCTTCCTGGCAGAGGCAGGAAGACCTCAGAAACCTCGGGGAGGGGCAGCTGTGCCCCCATGAGAAGCAGCCTCGTGCACCTGAAGTCATCTGTGGTCAGGGACAGTGAACAGTGGCAACTAGGAAAGAGAGGAGTAATGGAAGTTAGACCACAGCCGCACCAGGGAGAGCACCATGGAGACTCCATCAGAGTGAAAATGGGCCTAAGAGCCAATATTTGTTGAATTCTTATTGTCTATCAGACACTGTTCTAAGCCCTTTACATGAACAGTCTCATTTACTAGGTGTTACTATTTTGTTCATGAACTGTGGCCCTCCAGGTTCCTCTGCCCATAGGATTTCCCAGGCAAGAATACTGGAATGAGTTGCCATTTCCTTCTCCAGGGGATCCTCCCAACCCAGGGATCGAACCTGGTGGCTCCTGCCTCCTGGGCCACCAGCGAGGCCCAGATGCTACTATCTGTCATCCCTCCCATTTAGTGAATGAGGAAGTTTAAGCCCTAGTAGAACAAGTATTTTGCACAAGATCACACAGATTGCACATAAATAGTGGAGCCAGGTAAACAAATTTAAGCAACCTCGCTCCAGATCCTCATCTTGTAAAAGACTATTAGACAAAACACAGCAGAGTTCTATTCCCTGCACATCCAAGTCTCTGGGCTAAGGTCATACCTAGTGTGCCTCAACGCGGGGTTTAGGTCTTCTCAAACTCCTGTCTCTCTAGCACAGAGGTGCGCTCACCTGCCAAATCTGAGGCAGGGCCTCGCTATATAAACAAAATGAGTAACAGTGGGGCTGTGGGCAACATGGGATGAAGGGTTGAGATCTTCCTCTTCCACCATCCCCTTCAACTGGCAGAGGCTCCAACCCTCCTGTGACACAACTGGAAAACCAGTATCACTCTGAATTATGAGCTTGAGAGGCAAAAGAAGCACAGCTAGAAAGTCAACAACAGGCAACTAACCCAAAGGAAAAGGAGAAATCACCACCACGCACCCCCCAGCAGTCCCAGAGGTACCTCACCATCCTGGCTCTGACACGAACCATCTCAAGTTTGAGCATTTGAGGGGCCAGGAAAAGGTGGAATTCAGGGCTGGAGCGGAGAGTCAGGAATAAGGCAAATCCAATAAACAGGCAGAGGTGGGAAGCCGAGCCAACCGGGCGCCGGGGCCAGCGCTCTGTGGTGAGCGAGCGGGGCTGCTGGAGGAACAGAGGTGGGAAGCCGAGAAGGAGGCCAGCACAGGGACTGCTCCCAGAGTCAGCGTCCGCTGGCTTCAAGCTGTCCACACGCATTACAAGACACAGAAAGGGCAAGAACTTACCAAGGGCTTCGATACCCATGTTTCTTTTCTTTTTTTTTTTTCAGTGTGGTGGGGCTATAACACACCCCTTCTCCCCCATTCAAATATTGCTTTTTTCCTTCCTTACAGTAACATACCACTCAGTGGCTGGCACTGTCAGCCTTAGCAGATACAGAAATGCTGCTTTGGGGAATCCTAGATAGATGGAATGGGCGGGAGACAGGGAATGGGGGCAGTGGGAGATAGGTCGAAGAAGGAGGGGATATATGAATACATATATAGTTGATTCACTTCATTGTGCAGCAGAAAACTAACCCAACATTATAAAGCAATTATATCCCCAAGAAAGTAAAGAGAGTCCCAGATTGTGGATTTCATCCCAGCTCTACCCCGTACTAGCGCTTCCCTGATGGCTTACTTGGTAAAGAATCTGCCTGCACTGCAAGAGACCTGGGTTCCATGCCTGGGTCGGGAAGAACCCCTAGAGAAGGAAATGGCAACCCACTCCAGTAACCTTGCCTGGGAAATCCCATGAACAGGCGAGCCTGGCGGGCTACAGTCCACGGGGTCACAAGAGTCACACACGACTTAGTGACTAAACCGCCACCCCATACTAGCCATGTAAACTTGGGTAAGTTACCTATCTTCTCAGTGCCTGAGCATCCCCTTCCATGATCTATAGATAATAAAAGTACCTATCTCAGAAGGTTGTAGTGAGGATGACAGATTAATACACGCAGGGTAGTCAGAACAAGTCCCTAGCAAACTAAATGCTGGTTCTTATTGCTGTCTTACTTTGACAGCTTTCCTTTCCCTCTTGACTACTTTCTTTTTTCTCTTCTACACTCTTGTTAGTTTCCTATTACTACTGTGACAAATGGCCTCAAATGTGGTGTAAACAATACAGATTTGTTATCTTCAGCTCTGGAGGCCAGAAGTCTCAGGTGGGTTGGCAGGGCTGTTTCCCTTCCGGAGGCCCAGCATCTCAAGGCAGCCCAAATCCCTTGGCTCCTGACCACTTTCTTACATTAGCCTGACCTTCTATGAGGGACTCTGTGATCCTCTTGCCGCCCTCTTATAAAACCCTCTTGACTAGGTTGAGCCCACTCAGGTAATCTAGCATAATCCCGTAATCTCAAAATCTTTAAAAATGTTGGCAAAGTTCCTTTTGTCGTGTTAAGAAACATATGTACAGGTTACGGGGATTAAGACTTGGACGATTTACGGGATCACTGGCATTATTCAACATACTAGACGTATATTTCCTAAGCCTAAAGTTGCAGACTGGCAAGACTTAGGAAGACCCAGAGGGAAAAGACAACAACATTAGTAGCTAACGTTTTGAACACTGACTATGTGCCTGGCACTATGCAAAGCGCTTAAGGTACATTACCCTACTGAGGTCTCAAATGCGTGATGTGTGAGAGTTCAGTTGTATCCAACTCTGTGCGACCCTACTGAAGCCCTCCAGGCTCCTCTGTCCATGGGATTTTCCAGGCAAGAATACTAGAGTGGGTGGGCATGTCCTCCTCCAGAGGATCTTCCCAACCCAGGGATCACACCTGTGTCTCCTGCGTCCTCTGCACTGCAGGCAGATTCTTTCCTGCTGAGCCATCAGGGAAGCCCTAGGTCTCTGAGCAACTCCATGAAATTACTGTCTTACAGAAAGGTTAGCTTCTCATCTAAAGCTGTACAGCTAGTAGATGACAAAGCTTATGTAAAACCAGGTGATTTTGATTCTAGAGCCCTTGTATTTGACCAATAGTGCCTTGCCCCTACACCTTAAGCTATTATAACTGGAGGCAACATGACCACTAGGACATTGAAATCTCTGCCATGAGAGGTATACATGCACCCAGGACACAGAGAGACAGGGCTATAAGGTCCACACAGATGGTAGAGCTTCAGAACATTTTCTTACACTCAAAGGAGAAAGCTTGGGGTTACTAAAGAGTTTCTTCAAATGCAGACTTGAACAAAAAAGCCACGAAGGGACCAGCTAAAGAGGGAAAGTGAAAAGTCTGTTCCTGACCCCAGGCCAACCCTGTGATTCTAGTTAACCTCCCCCAAAGAAGAGAGAACCTCACAGCCTCTCCGGGAGAGAATTCTAACCAAGTCAGCTTGACTCAGATCCTCCAAAGCCCTACCAGGAAGTTTCAGAACCCCGGCTGGACACCAGAATGGTCACACCCATAGCACAACAGTCAGTATACACCAGGACCAAACCTTGCCCTACCTTCTGTTCCACAACTGCTAGGAGAACCATGTGCCACAGGTTTCAACAAGGGTCCAGCAGTTTTACCAAGAGCCACAATGAGCAACTTCTTTTCCTATCAGTTCCTTTCCAGAGAAATGGCTCGAAACCAACTGTGATTAGCTAAAGTAGAAAAGGGTAAGCTAAACACTTGCTAAGCATGCCAATTACGGTGGTTTAACTAGCCATAGCATTCCAAAACCTCAGTTGCTAAACAATTTAGCCATAGCCCTATCTGTAATTTTCTAATGAGCCAAGTTCAAGTTATTTGGTTTCACCACACCAAAAAAGAGCCAGTTGTTTGTTTTCGGTGATGAACCTAAGAGTTGATACAGGAAAGCACAGTGGTCAACGGAACAGAGTCTGGAACCAGCCAGCTCTGACTGAATCCTGGCCCTGGCACTTTCTTGCTCTGACTTCATGTATGTTACCTAACCTTTTAGTTCCTCGGTTTTCCTGTCTTCAAAGGGGGCATAAAAATAGAAGTCTATATGTCCTTATACAAAATCAGAAGATGTTTGGCTTTGGTAATGGCAAAACAGTACACATGTCATATATTAAATAATGCTGTAGGTGAGATCTATAGCAAACATGTCCATCATTTCCAAAGTAAAAAATGTATATACTTCTTATCAGGTGAGAAAAATTAAGACCAAAAGAACCTCACGTCATTTCAGACCAAATTTTGTAGCCAAACATGAAAACCAGTTTTGAGAGCTTTTTTTTTTTTAATTTTGGAATTGCAGGTAAGGGATAACAGGTCTCTGGCATTTAGGACCTAATGCTGTTGTTAGAGTTAAATGAATTGACAAATATAAAGTACTTAGAATGCAGTGTTAGCAACAACAACTGCTACTATTATTTTTATCTAAATAGACTTAGTAGGGGACTATGAATAGGAAATTGTTAATTTATGACTAAATTTGACTTGGAAATTAGTACTTTGGAGATTAATAGTCATTATGAATATCCCAGGGCAGATATCTAAGATGATGGACATATTATATATCTTCATTCTCCAGGATGGTAGCAACTAGCAACATGTGACAATTAAGTGCTTGAAATGTGACTCATCTCATTTAATTTTAACTTACTCAAAGTTAAATGTAAGTAGCCCTATGTGACTTGTAGCTACCCTGACTGGACAGCACAGCTGTAGAAGGCCGGGTTCCAATCTGCCTCACGAAAACCTATATAGACAAATTATAGCACTGCCTTAAAAAAAAAAAAAAAAAAAGCCTGAGTCTTGCACCCTGGGAGAAGAGAAGAGCACATGATGCTGAAGAGGGTTTTCTCTTCCTTTCTAGACCCTGTAGCTGGCCATTCACAAAGTGCGTCTTTGATGTCCTTCTCTTCCTTCTCGACTCCCCGCTTCCCCATCTCCAGCTCCATGGGAAACCCCACATAATCGGGCCACACGCATCCCTAAGCCTCCATCAATACCCCTCAGCTTTCTCCAGGAGTACCAGGCTCCCCAGTCACCTGCCCTTGTTCTCCCCAACCAAATTTCCACCTGCTAAGTGCCAACATCTTCACCAAGCATCTAGGGGAAAGCACCTGGATCATACCAGTTCACACTCTAAGCTGTTACTGCTTTTTCTCTCCTCTTCTCTGCTATGCCACTCCTTCAAACTCAAAGCTCTATATTGTTGTGCTCCCCCAGACCCCTTCTTCCCTCAAGCACAGTGAGACCAGGCAAAGAAAGCAGGAGCCCAGGCTGAAGCAACTGTTATCCTATACAGGCCGATTGCCACCCAGGTGTGGTATGGCAGGGACTGCCAACACACAGGTGCAGAGCAGCCTCACTCTGTGCAAATATCCCCTCTCGCCCAGGCATGGGAAACATTCCCTGCTTTCTGCTTGAAAAAACAGCAAGCACAAATCTTTTCAACTTTCCATCATTCATTAAAAAATTTTCAGGTAACAAATTGTACATTAAATGAATTGTTTAAAGTATACAACAAAAGCCCAGAGAAGACTGTAACTTAGAATGGTTGCAAATAGCGAAAGAAAACCAACCACCTTCACTGGAATCTAGCTTCACCACAACCCACTGGAGCATGGAATTTTTAATGACACAGGTCAACATTGGCGCATATCCAAGGAGCTTATTTTACTAGAAGGACTGGAAGACAGTCCCCTCCAGCTCTTACTTGGTCCCCAAGCTTAGACCAAAGATGATCATTATGCCTGACTCTTGGCTATAAGGAAAATTTCCCCTGTGGGGTTGTAAGTGGAGGACAATTCGAATGGTAAACACTATGCTCTTCTCTGAATCCTCTTCTCCAAAACAGAGACTTGTATTGAAGAACCAAAGCCATAGCACAATTTCCAGAGAGGCTTCTAGGTGCAAGCACTGTGCCAAGAAAGCCACAGTGAAGTCCTTCAGTAGGGAAAATGAAACATCTACATAAAAACTTCTCAAAGAATGCTGAGAGGAGAAAAGCCAGGAAGGTAAAATGCTGCAGGCATCAGAGCCTGAGAATGCTGCAGGCATCAGAGCCTGAGAATGCTGCAGGCATCAGAGCCTGAGAAAGTTGACTATTTGGGACTGGGGTATGAGGGAAGGTCTTCCGGCAGCAACAAAACTGGTTAGGATTTAGAGAGATTAAATGGAGCAGAAAGGGCACCCAGGAAGAGCAAAGGATGTTTTAGACGACAGCACCCCAGGTATTCTTCAGAAAGCATCCGTGAAGATATGGCTGGATACAGCATCCAGAGATAGTCAACCACCCCTTCTCCCCCAGGGCCAATTGGGCCCTGTAAGTGCATCTACCAGGTCACCTAAATCCACCTCCCAAGACAGGCTCTCAAAAATTCTTCTTGGCGGGTTACAGCACCCCAGGCCTTGGCTGTGCCCATTCTGACAGGGACCCCACCCTATCCCTACCAGGAGTTCTTACCAGAAACACAAGGAAATGCACTAATCTTGCAGGGATCTAAATGACCTAGTGGCAAATTTTGCATGATGCAATCCAAATTAAGAACCATGTGGAAATAAAACTTTTCCACAAGTGACTCCTACTTAATATCTGTTGAGGGTGCTCCCTCTTTAAAATGATGCTGCTAAATCTTTGAATGATGGATGATGGATCTCTCCTACATTGAATAATTAGTTGAGTCAGTTGCACCAAGTGTCTCATGACTTAAATACAAGGCAAGGGGGGCGGGGGGCAGGGTGGGGGGGACATAAATTTACACTGTGCATTTAACATCATTCACAATGGAGGACTTTTGCTTCTAGGTTATTCATTATCACAGCACTAGAGGACTTTAACAAAAAAGACCTAGCCATTCTTCTAGTGGCCACTGAAAGTGAGATCCAGGTCCAAAATTGTATTTTCTAGGACTTGATGTAGCTAATCTCTCCAGGAACAATCTCTTGAGCACTTTTCCTTGAAATACTGTCGCTAGGGACCGCCTCAGAAAGTTTATATTTTTCATCTTTGTGCTGCACACACAAAATGCAGTGGAGACCCAAGGCAAACATCTGAAGGGGCGAAGGAAGCCCTACCAGGGTGTCCTCCAGCCCATGTGAGGCTGGCTCTCGTCCCCTCGGGAGTCGCCTGCCTCAGTTTTCCCCTGGAAATGGGGCGGGAGAGGGACACTCTCACGCCAGGTACAACTGGGTGAGGCTGGGTGCCCTCGGCGGCTCTACTGACTGGTTCAGGGATTACAAGCCCCTCTCTCCCCTTCTCCACGCCTCGGGAACCGAGCTCCAGGGTCTCCTCCTCACCTTTCCTCTGCTGGCCGGGCGCGCCGGGGTCCCCAAGTTGCAGCGTTCTTCTGGAACGTGCCTGTCGCTAACGGCGTCGGGTGTCCCCGCTACTGTGTGTCAGCGGCGGAGCGGATGCCAGGAGCGCGCAGAGCCGGGCAAGTGCCCGGGAGGCGCAGCCCGGGAGGCACAGCCGGGGCGCGCCGCCGCCGCTCCCGCTCGGGGGTCTGCCGCCCCCGCCGCCCGTCCGGCCCCGCGCCGCGCGGTGCGCCCCCGCCCGGCGCCGCTACCTCGCTCCGCGCCCGCCGAGCTCTGCGCGCTGCCCTGACGGCGGCGCGGGCGGCAGCGGGGCCCCCGCCCTGGGCCGGGCTTTCCCAGAACTCGCCCGCCCCGGGTGAGAGGCCGCGAGCGCCGCCGCGGGCCGCCGGGCGGCCGGGGGGAGAGGCCTGAGGCGGGCCCGCCCCCGGGCCGCCGGCCGCGCGGAGAAGGCAGGCGCGAGGGGCGGACCCGGCCGCCACCCTGGCCCTGGATGTCGGCCCGGCGACCCCTGCCCGGCCTCCCAGGGCCGCCCGGCGTCCGGGCCACAGTGGGAGCTGGAGAGAGTGCGGCGAGGTCTCCCGGCTCTGGCCCGAGAGCCGAAACTCGGTCCAACTCAGGCCGCGGGCATTTACAGTCACACCTTCCGCCAGGCACCGTCCCTGCTCGACACACACGGAAACTGAGGCTCCTGAAGGTTAAATTACTTGACCAAGGTTACTCTGGTAAGGGCAGCACCGAGTCTCCAATGTGTTCCGTCATTCATCCAACAACGATTTATTATTGAGCCCCACAGTGTGCCCAGTGCTGTGCCAGGCCGCAGAGTTTAGTGACCATCCAAATAGTGACATCCAGGTCTATGGACTCCAAATCTTGCAGGAGGTGGTCAGCGCTGCCAGAAACTGCAGCCTCTGCACCCCTGGCCGTTGAGGTGGTTTTTATACCCAACTAACAGTCAAGAGAGCCAGAGACCTGGAGAAAAATCGAATTATCACACCCCCCGCCCCGCCTCCGCCCAATCCCTCTCCCTCTTCACCCCCCATCCCTCTCCCTCTTCACCCCCATCCCTCTCCTTCACCCCCCATCCCTCTCCCTCTGCACCCCCATCCCTCTCCTTCACCCCCATCCCTCTCCCTCTGCACCCCCCCCATCCCTCTCCCTCTGCACCCCCATCCCTCTCCTTCACCCCCCATCCCTCTCCCTCTGCACCCCCCCATCCCTCTCCCTCTGCACCCCCATCCCTCTCCTTCACCCCCCATCCCTCTCCCTCTTCACCCCCCATCCCTCTCCCTCTGCACCCCCCATCCCTCTCCCTCTGCACCCCCATCCCTCTCCTTCACCCCCATCCCTCTCCCTCTTCACCCCCCCATCCCTCTCCCTCTTCACCCCCCATCCCTCTCCCTCTTCACCTATTTTAATGGACCAACCCGTTCCATAGGTATGATTCCTCCTCCTCCATTCAGTCAAGCCCAGTTCCCGGGGCCCCCACCCCTCCCGTCTGTCCGCTCCTTGTTCTCCCTCACACCGCAGCCGTGTGGTCCTTCCTCTTCTGCAACTTGAACCTGTGCAGAAACCTCCATCGGCTCCCGACTGCCTTCCAGACTAACTCCCCGTGACTGTAGGAACCCGACATGGTGTTTCTCCCACTCCGAACCTCTACTCCTCCCACACATTTTCCTCCTGCTCGTTTGACCCCTTCTTTCAGGTCACTGTTAAAAGTGGCCTCCCATCCTTTGAGCTTCCAGGCGCAGGAGGGGTTGGACCAAAGAACGCACAGGAGGGTGCACCGAAGAATTCTGCCTTTAAGAAAAGTATGTCAGCCTGGGTTCTTACACTGTTTTGCTGTTTTCTCACCACTAGGAATTTAATGAAAATCAACATTACCTCCTTCCTTGAGAGCTGGTTGTGGAAAGACCTCTGCAGAAGACAGAGGAAAGTTTTTGTTCATGAAAAGTTTGAGATTTTAGCACTAGAGGAATAGGAAGTAGTCACTCCCCCAATCCCTGTGCCTGCACGGTCCTGAGGAGGTGAATGAGGCTCCAGGAAAAAGGAAGCATTATTGACAATACACAAGGTAGGCTTTTTATTCAATATACAGTTTTGGATTGTGGTTTTATAATGCATTTAATGAATTAGTAATATCAAACATCATTAACAACGCAGAGCCCTCAAAGGCCTGTCTGTTTAAAAAAAAAAAAAAGGCACACAGGAATTAGATTGTTGCAAACTGATAGATGCACAAGCAGTTAACATGAGTCCTCCAAATGAGTCACTTCACTATTAGTAACCAAGGGAAGTCTAGGTCTGTTAGGCAGGAGAGTTATCTGAGCGTGATAATCAATAACCCCCCATTCCTGGAAAGGCCTTCACCAATTTTTTGCAAAGAGATCAGGTCCAGATCAATGTCCTTTGCTCGCCCCCTCCATCCCTCTCTAAATGAGACTGGAGGGAGCCATGTCCCTGAGGCTGCCTCACCGCATTGGAATGTCTGAGCTAACAGTGCTTCCAGAGGGTTCATTGCTCCTCTGAACAGCACTGCCCAGACTTTCTGGAGATTTTAATTCACTCCCCAACCTCGCCAACAGTTGCACACAAGGTGCCTTTTTTACACCCTGCTCTCTGTTCAGTGAAACACACAGACCATCTCAGGGGAACAATGGCTCCATTCAAGACTTTTTCAAAAGTACAGTGTATAACCTCCACACTGTGGGTTGCTGCCAGCCATTATCTGGAGGAAGAAAGACAGTCAGATAAAGTGCTTGTGAATTGGGGGAGCACTGGACAGTTTCCATGGAAAATTCAGTTTCAGTAAACTGAGTTATGCATCTTTGTATACAAGACCATTTTGCATAGTCAAAAACAACAACAAAAACAATAGCCCCAAGAAATAATGCTGTGGAAGCTATTTAAATGTAGTGCATCTTTGTTTGAAATTCCAGAAGAAAGCACACATCTCTTTTGAACTTGTTACATAATGGTCTCCATTTGATGGAAATTGATTTAAGTTGTAAATGCTGGGCTAGGGAATTTAAGTTGTAAAATCATTTTAAGAAATGGAATCATATCCTCACTTTCTTCCTCTCACATCCTGTAATTTTTTATGTGGAGGGGGGTGTCTCTGACTTCATGGTTGTTGCTGCCAGTGGGAGGCCGCAATCCCCCTACTGCACATATTACAGAAGAAAAGATTGGCCCTTTGCCACACTCAACAAGCCGGCCATCAGTTAACCCATGTATAAACAAACCTTAAGGCTGGGAACTGAGAAGTCAGCACAGGCACAATTGACAAATGTATTGATCTTTGTTCAACAGTAGCTAATTGCTAAGTGGAGGAATTTGCCAACAGACTTTTGGGTCAGCTTTGGAAGCCAAGGAAGAACTGAAGGAACAAGGCAGCCCCGAGTTTAGGAATCGCCCTTTCCTCTCATTCTAAGTCGATGCATTAGACTGTACAGGTTTACCAGCTGTCTGCAAATAGGCTAGTGTGTTCAGAGAATGGACACAGAGCCCAAAACAAGTTTTCTGGAGTTTTCTCATATGTGAGGGTAGAAGTACTGAAGCAGTTTGAGGTTGGTCGAAATAGCAGCATGTTAGAGCGGTAGGTAGCTCTACTTCTGTGGGGTGATAGAAGTGAGGGTGGAGGAGATCTGTCATTATCTGGAGGAAGAAAGACAGTCAGATAAAGTGCTTGTGAACTGGGGGAGCACTGGACAGTTTCCATGGAAAATTCAGTTTCAATAAACTGAGTTATGCATCAACTTGGGCCCACTTGAGTTGATAACTTTAACCCACTTCCCAGGTGTGAGTGAGCCCTTGAGCAAGTTACTTACCTCTTCGTGCCTCATTTTCCTCTTCTGTAAACTAGACCTACCCTTCACAGTGGTTGTGAGGACTAAGTGAGTTAATCTATGAGAAGCACTTAAAGAGATAAAACTCAAAACTTAATTTTCATGTATATGTATGGTATTTAAAAACTGTGATCTCCTTTGAATATTGCAAATGTCTTGGTGTTTGGACAGAAAGTCCATCCATTTTTTTTCCCTTGGAATATTCTGGAATCTCATTGTAATATCTGGTTCAGTTGCTATCCATAAAAGGCAGGGGTAGCTCAAATCATCTCAAGGAGCCATAACTAAAAATTATAAACGCACAATTAAAAAAAAATTTTAACTGTCCTGGAATCCCAAAGCATAGACTTTGGGGCAAGAGACTTCCTGAGAGGTAGGTTTTAAGGTTTCATATCATTCTAAGTGGCCAAAATGTTGAAGCGACTCTGGTATGGTTGTGGAGTTCAAAGGAAAATAATAGTCTTTTGAAAAAACCATCTTTTCTACAAACTTAGTTGAAGTAAGTCACTAGGAAAATGGCCATGGCTCCTGGGTGATCCCAAGTGCTGTGAATTGTTCATAGATCATCAGACTGGTCACCTGTGGAGAACAGATGACATGGAGCAGGTTTTCACTGGCTATTAATTTGTTCGCTGATTCTCCAACTGGTATCTTGATGCTGATTAACTGTGCAAGCCCCCCTGCAAGCTCATTCTTTGGTTTCTCTGCCACTCCTCCGGCATTAATGCTAGCATGTTACCATCTGCCAGCTCTCCCGGATCCTTTTATTAGCAATCATCATTCTCAATCACTCCTTCTGCCAGAAATTATAATAATGATAACAGCGGCTCTAATTGTTTACCATTGTGCTGTTCTTTGATTCTTTTATGAAAAAATATCAATATATTTTGATATGCAATATGCATCTGCAATATGCAAATGTATGGAGCACCTACTATTTGTCAAGCATTGTATACCAGAGATACAAACAGTGAACGCAATAGTCAGCAAAATCCCGGCCTTCATGGTGCTTATATTCTGGCATCCATAGACAATGAGCTATGTAAAAAGTAAAGCCTGTAGTATAGTAGAAGGTGATGAATGCTTGAGAAAAGTAAAGCAAGGGAAAAAGACAGTGCTGCAGGGCTTGGAGAGGATTGCAATTTTAAATAGAATGTCTCAGGTAAGACTTCTTTGGGAGGTAACCCTGGAGTAAAGACTATAGGAAGCGAGGGAGGGCGGTAGATACTGCTTACTTCCCTCTTGTATCCACCCTCCACTTGTTTCTTTTAGGCCGGCACTTCTTTTTCTTCATTCTCATGTTCTTGGGGCAGCTTCCCACCCTGTGCTAGCTGTCTAACCCTAACAAAGACGTTACGAGCAGTGTATGAAAGAACATCTCCATCAACCATAGCTCTGTGTGTGTAAGATATGCTCCACACTTGCGCTTCTGAGCAACTGTACTTTTTCTTACGTCCGAGTTGCCCTTCTGACTCTTTCTCCTCTGCCTACCTTTCCTTCTGCTCTCCCAGCCCTTCCAGTATCCTTTTGATCTCTTCTCTTTTCTCTCAAACACTGTCTCTCCCAACTAACATGGCTTGTTCGTGTGACTTGTTTTACAACGGTTCTCTAGGCCTAATTTTATTCATTACTTAAGTATAGATTTTACTAATATAATGAAGAAAGTTGGGAAAACAAAGTCTAAATTACTTTTAACAACATTTACAACCTGTGCATAGAGAATAGATATCTTCTCTTCCGAGTTCCATGGACATTTATAAGAATGGACCAAGAAAATCTCAAAAAATTCCAGGAAATATATGCGCTATGCTGCTGCTGCTAAGTCGCTTCAGTCGTGTCCGACTCTGTGTGACCCCATAGACGACAGCCCACCAGGCTCCCCCGTCCCTGGAATTCTCCAGGCAAGAACACTAGAGTGGGTTGCCATTTCCTTCTCCAATGCATGAAAGTGAAAAATGAAAGGGAAGTCGTTCAGTCACATCCAACTCTTCGCAACCCCATGGACCGCAGCCTACAAGGCTCCTCTGTCCATGGGATTTTCCAGGCAAGAGTACTGGAGTGGGGTGCCATCGCCTTCTCTGATATGAGTTATGTTCTCTGACTAAAATGCAAGAAAACTAGAAATTAATATTAAATATTTTAAACCAAAAACATCAACTGCTCAACAGTTAAACCATGTTCTTCTAAATAATGATTGGGTCACATAAGAAATACAAATGATAATTGTAGATTTCTTGGAATATGACAAAAATGAGAATATTACATAATCTAAATTTATGAGAAGTGGCTAAATCAGTAATTAAAGACAAATGTGCATCTTTAAATGTTTTTATTATTAAACAAGAAAGTATACAAATATATGAACTGAGAATTCAAATGTTAAAAAAAAATGCCAAAAACAATTCCAAGAAAAATAAAACCAAAAAAAAAAATGTAAAAATGAAAGCCTAACCAACTAGAAGTTAAATCTAAGAGCTGGGTTTTTGGAAAATGTAAAATGCCTTTGAGGGGAGCATTAAAACAAAGTAACACTTCTGTAAAACATAATCAAGAATAAAAACACTAACAAAATTATAAAAGGGAAACGGAACACTATAATAGATATGTGACACTTTCAATTATAAAAGAATACCATGGCAAAGCTTGTTCCTCCTGCTGGGGCGTGCCCATTTGTGTCTGCCTCTGCAACCCATGGACTGTAGCCCACCAGGCTCCTCTGTCCATGGAATTCTCCAGGCAAGGATACTGGAGTGGTTTGCCATTTCCTACTCCAGGGATCGAACCCCATCTCTTGCATTTCCTGTGCTGGCAGATGCATTCTTTACCAGTAGTGCCACCTGGGAAGACCATGATAAAGTTTAAGCTAATCATTTTTTGAAAATCTGCCTTAAATTGATAATATTCTGAGAAATTATGTTACCACGATTGATCCAAGAAGTAGAAAAGTCCTTGTTTCCTTTGGAACACCATTAGCTGGATTTGGAAATTTCTTCCTTACAGTTCTTGTTTTCCCAAGTTGTTAGCTATAGACCATGTTTGCTCCAGCCTCCATTGCAGCTGGGGCAGTGACCAGTTACCCGGCATCATCAGTCAGGCATATCTGTGAGAGAATTAGATTCCAAAGGGAACAATTTGAAGACAGAAATTCTATGCAGAATACATTTTGCTGGCAACAATTAAGAGCAAACAAACTAAACTTTGGGGGCATCTGTAAAGCTGGAAAATTGGTGCCAAGGTGGCTTCAGTGCTGGTAGCAGATGAAATTCCCGAAAAGTTGAGTTCCTGGCAATGGTGCTAACTTATAGCTTCCAGTGCCTGGGAAATTATTTGGGGCATTATTCTTGGAAGCCTAGTTTTGAGGCTGACTCTCCAGCTCTCAACAATTCTGCAAGTTACTCAAATTCCTTTTGGTAGATTGCTTTCTTGCCTAAGTTAGTTTCTGTTACTTGTAACTGAGAATACTAACACAATAATCAATGAAAATAGGTAATTAATTGATTAAATGTTTACTGAGTGACTTTTAGTGTAGGAATTGTATAAGGTACTAGGAAAACAACAGTGACTGGGAAGGATTGACATAATCTCTACTGTCATAAAGTTTGTAATTTAATGGAGTGCTTATCAATGAATCCTTACACAAAAAAATTTTAGTATGGTATTTTCAAAGTATTTTCACCTGCTAATATTTAATCAGTGTAAAGAGTCTCTGTGGGCAAATATATTTTAAAATGCTGGAGGTTTACAATTCACAGTGGCATACTAAAAATTATGAGAAATCCCAAATAAATAATCATTTAACTCTGTTTAATCCAGAGATGAGGGCTTCCCTTGTGGCTCAGTGGAAAAGAATCTGCCTGCCAATGCAGGAGGTTCGAGTTGCATCCCTGGGTACAGAAGAGCCCCTGGAGAAGGAAAAAGCAACCCACTCCGGTATTCTTGCCTGGGAAATCCCACGGGCAGAGGAGCCTGGCGGGTTACAGTTCATGGGGTCGAAAAAGAGTCAAACACGACTTAGTGAGAGAGCATGCATGCCTGCTTCATGTACCTTCATGCATGAGGCCAATCCTAATTCACTTCTTCTTTTAGACGATGTATATCATCTGAAGGTAGATTCCTGGGTATCTAAAGGGCTATGCAAGAGCCAGAGGTTAAAGCATCTGCCTCCAGTGCGGGAGACCCGGGTTCAATCCCTGGGTTGGGAAGATCCCCTGGAGAAGGACATGGTAACCCACTCCAGTGTTCTTGCCTGGAGAATCCCATGGACGGAGAAGCCTGGTAGACTACAGTCCACAGGGTCGCAAAGAGTCGGACACGACTGAGCGACTTCACTTATTTACTTACTTACTTATGCAAGAGCCAAGATGTCTCTGAAACAGTAAAGGAAAGGGATGTACTCTACCAAATATAGAAGCTTTTAGACAAAATTATAGGATAAGTTCTCTGTGGTCTCAGAGTAGAAAAGGAGTTCTTTGGTGAGGTTCTTTTAAAAGCTAAGGAGTAAGAGAAAATCGGTAAATTTGGCTTTAGTCACTGGAGAAGGAAATGGCAACCCACACCAGTGTTCTTGCTTAGAGAATCCTAGGGACAGGGGAGCCTGGTGGGCTGCCATCTCTGGGGCTGCCCAGAGTCAGACACGACTGAAGCTACTTAGCAAGAGAAAATCGGTAAATTTGGCTTTAATCATAAAACCTGTGTGCTGCTGCTGCTGCTAAGTCACTTCAGTCGTGTCTGACTCTGTGCAACCCCATAGACAGCAGCCCACCAGGTTCCCCCGTCCCTGGGATAACCTGTGTAAACATGTGCTAAGTCGCTTGAGTCGTGTTCGATTCTGTGATCGTATGAATTGTAGCCCTCCAGGCTCCTCTGTCCATGGGATTCTCCAGGCAAGAATACTGGAGTGGGTTGTGATTTCCTTCTCCAGGGGATCTTCCCAACCCAGGGATCGAACGCAAGTCTCCTGTGTCTCCTGCATTACAGGAGGATTCTTTACCACTAAGCCACAAGGAATGCCCATACATACAACCACAGGCCTCTTTAAGAAAGTTAAAACAAAATCTGAAGATTAAAAGAAAAAAGTTGCAACATAATAACCAATAAATCATTAGTGTCTTTTAAAGACTGTCTTGAAATCAGCAGGAGAAATAGAAAATGGGCAAATGATATGAGCAGGTAATTTATAGAAAATATAAACCTTATTTATAATCTGGAAAAAAATAAAAATATTTTAAAATGAGATACTTTTTACATTAAAAAAAGCTATCTCAGCTACTCGACCGAAAAAGTTTTAAAGTCTGGCAAGAATAAATGTTAGAATTATACTGTTGCTGAGACTATAAATGAGTACAACCTCTTTTAAGAGTCATTAGACAACATCTACTCCAGTTCCACATCTGTGTCTATACAGAGAAAGTTCTTCATATATAATAAAGAGACATACTATAATTTCTTTGCAGCTTGTTGTTAATTACCAAAATAAATTGAAACAAGCCTGAATATATGAATGTTTGTTGGTGAATGCACTAACACGTTTGTTTTTGTTTACTCGTGACCAAATGCTGTACAATAGCTTATGTGAATAAATTAGATTTATGAATTTGAACATGGATATATCTCAAAAATATAATTTTGAGTGAAAAAGAAAAATTGCAGAATGACCTTTACAGTATGATAGCATTGCTATAGATTTGAAAAACAAACAAAATAAGATAATATCTGGTTTATGGGCATATGTGAAATGCAAGTATTGAAAACATGGATAAGATGTGTGCACATGAACTTCATGATAGGGATTTGCCTCTAGACAGGTAAGGAACTGAAAGAGAAGGATATAAAAATCATTTAAATTATATTTGTAATGTTTTTGATTTCTAAAAATATCTAAACTGGACTTTATTAAAATTAAAAACTTCTCTGCAAAACACACTGTCAAGATGATGAGAAGACAGCCACAGATTGGGAGCAAAAGACACATCTGCTAAAGGACTATTATCCAAAATATACAAAAAGGTTTTAAAACTCACTAAGGGACTTCCCTGGTGGTCCCTTAAAGGAAATCAGTCCTGAATATTCATTGGAAGGACTGAAGCTGAAGTTGAAGCTCCAATACTTTGGCCACCTGATACAAAGAGCTGTCTCATTGGAAAAGACCCTGATGCTGGGAAAGACTGAAGGCAGGAGGAGAAGAGGATGACAGAGGATGAGATGGTTGGATGGCATCACCAACTCGATGGACATGAGTTTGAGCAAGCTGCGGGAGTTGGTAATGAACAGGGAGGCCTGGCATGCTGCGGTCCATGGGGTGGCAAAGAGTCAGACACAACTGAGCGACTGAACTGAACTGAACTGGTGGTCCAGTGGCTAAGACTCCATGCTCCCGGGGGGTCCGGGTTCAATCCCTGGTCAGGGAACTAGATCCCACATGCCACAACTAAGAGTTCAGTGCTGCAACCAAAGATCCAGCAGACTGCAACAAAGACCTGGCCCAGCCAGATAAATAGATAAAGATATCTTATAAAAATAAAATGCAGCAATAAGAAATGAACAACCCAATTGAAGAATGGCCAAAAGGCCTGAACAGATGCCTTGCCAAAGAAGAAATACACTTGGCAAGTAACTGTATGAAAAGATGTTCAACATCATATATCATTAGGGAATTATGAATTAAAACAACAAGACACCACTACACACCTATTAGAGTGTTCAAAACCCCAAACATTGAAATACCAAATGTTGGTGAGTATGCAGAACAACAGAAACTCTCAAACACTGCTGCTAGAATTGCAAAATAGGATAACCACTTTGGAAGATAGTTTGGCAGTTCTTATAAAACTAACCATATTCTTATCATATAATCCAGCAACTGGATTTCCTGTTGTTGCTTAGTTGCTCAGTCATGTCTGACTCTTTTGCAACCCCATGGACTATATATAGCCCACCAGGCTCCTCTGTCCATAGAATTTCCCAAGCAATACTGGAGTGGATTGCCATTTCCTTCTGCAGGGGGTCATCCCAACCCTGGGATCGAACCTGAGTCTCCTGCATTGGCAGGTGGATTTTTTACCACTGGGCCACTGGGGAAACTCACTGGACTCCTTGGTGTATACCAAAATAAAATGAGAACTTATGTCCACATAAAAACCTGCACGTCAGTGTTTATAGAATCTTTATTCATAGTTAAGAAAACTTGATAATAGCCAAAATATTTTCAATAAGTGAATGGATAAATAACCTGTGGTATAGTCAGACAAAGAGATGTGTTTTAGTGCTAAAAAGAAATGAACTATCAAGCCATGAAAAGATTTGAAGGAACCTATAATGCATGTTACTAAGTGAAAGAAGCCAGTCTGAGAAGACTACATGCTGTGTGATTCCAGCTATTAATACATGACATTCTGCAAAAGGCAAGTTATGAAAGCAGTAACAAGATCAGTGTTTGCCAGAGGTTAGGTGGGAGGAAGGGATGAATAGTTGGGGCACAGAGGACTTTTAGGGCAGTTGAACTATTCCACATGATACTACAATGGTGAATACATGTCCTTGTATGTTTATCAAGACACATAGAATGCACAGTACCAAAGGTGAACCCTAATGTAAACTGTGGACTTGGAGCAATAATGATGTATCAATATGAGTCATCACTTAACAAATGCACTCTTCTGGGGCAGCATGTTGATAATGCCGAGGCGGTGTGCATGTGTGGGGACAGGGTGTTTAGGGGAACCCTCTATTTCCTGTTCAGTTTTGCTGTGAACCTAAAATGGCTCTAAAAAATAAGCTTTATTAGTTTAAAAGATATGTGAAACAAATATAATAATATTTGTTGATTCTGAAAGGTGGTTACATAGTGTTTATTACTTTCTGTACTTCCTGAGCTTGAAAATTTTCTCAATACCACTAAAAGAAAAAATGAATAGTATGAGCACAAGTATAAACTGAACAAAATGATAGAAAAGATGGATTTGAAAATAACCCCAAAAGACATACATGCATATATATAATATACATAGGTATAGTAAATATTAAGATAAGTGCAATAAGCCAGTATGAAAGGGATGGTTTATTAAACAATGCCTTAGGAAAATTGACTGGCTATTTGGAAAACTATCAAGTAAGAACCTCATATACATATCAAGTACATTTCAGGAGAATTAATAACTGAATGTTAAAGCAAAATCATTAACATAGGGAAGTAAAATAAAATGGAGGTGAATATTTTGCTTGTCCAATTGTGGGAAAGTGCTTTCTAAGTCTAAAAGCATTGAATCAGTTCAGTGAGGTGGATGAACCTAGAAGCTGTTGTAAAGCATGAAGTAAGTCAAGAAGAGAAAAACAAATACTGTATGTTAACACATAAATGGAATCCAGAAAAATGGTACTGATGAACCTATTAGCAGGGCAGAAATAGAGGCATAGACATAGAAAACAGGCTTGTTTCATTAACCTTCAAGAGTATATGTATATGAATATGTGTGTTAGTGAGTGAGTGTGTGTGTTTGTGCTGGAACAAAACATAAACCATTTTTCTTACTGTGTGTCATATTTAGAAAAAATTGAATGCCACTGTTTTACTTAGTATGAGGCCAAATATTCATACTCAGGCTGTGGCTCTCTAAAGCCTATGGCCTTGCAATTCATTTACTGTTCAACCTGGCATTCAAGGCCCTCCATCACCATCACCTTCCTGTCTTGTCAGCCTTATTTTCTACTTCTCTCATCCAGCCATGCACTTATCATCTTTCTACACTATTTTCTCAGGATGCTCTGTGTTTAAGCCTTGGATCAGATGGTTTCTGCCACAGATCTGCTGTCCCATCTACTGGGTAAAAATCCTCCAGAGTCACCATGTCATCTTTTACATGAACCACACAACCACACATTTTCCTATTTTGATTTCAGAGAAGGAGGGCCCATTTTTAAAACTAAGATTTATAAAGTGCATGCTTTTATGTTGTATTGGTGGAATTTTAAATTTTAAATTTCCACATTGGTGGAAAGTTAAGCAATCTTCAGTACTTTAAGGTTACTATGATGCCATTGAGTTAATCTGTGATGAAGGAACAAGAGTGACACCAATAGTAGCTAACATTTATTTGCTGTATACCAGGCCCCGAGCTAACTCTTTACAGGCATTGCCTCATTGAATCATTATCCCCATTTTATAGATTAAAAAGTTGAGACATAGGGGTGTAATTTGTCCAAGTTTGCATAGCTAGTAAGAGAAAGATCTACTTTTCAAAGCCAGGCAGTGTTTTTCTGGAACATACTTGGTTAACTCCAATTACTACACTGCTCAAAACCAATTTCCCTGAAAGACACTCTGAATACTTAGTTTCAAGTTCGTGAAATGCACTGGGGAAAGTCTGAGGGCTGGGGGATTGTTCACATGGGTAGTGCCGGGGGAAAAGCTGCCTTGGAGGGTTGAAGTATGCTTGGAATGGGGGTTATGTGATCTGGTATGAGGAAGCAAAAATACAGTTGGGTTGGAGAACAAGAATTGATGCTGAAAGATCCAGGGTCAGCTGGTGGGGAAATGGTCCTGAAGGTTAACAGTGAAGACAGGAATCAAAATGGAAAAGTAAGCAGTCAGGGGAAGATTCAGAACTAAGGCAGCAGCCACCAAGCTCACATGTGGGAAGCTCTTTGCTTGTCCTTGGGGACAAGGGACTTGAAGGTCATCAGCAGTCATGGGGCAGTACCTCTTGTGGGCCTCGCTGGGATAGCACTAGATGCCTTTTCTGCCAAGCAGCTTGCACATGCCAGGCACTCACCCTGAGCCAGGCAGGTAATGGTGTGTAGCTACATTCCTTTGAAGAGCAAACACTGCCATTTGTCATTGCAGTGGACCTCGATGTGGGATTCAGATGATCTTCCTATCATCCGCCCTCTAAATGTAAATATTTTAGACAGACCATTGCCCTAGTAAGTGAAACCACTTGCTGTGTATTTTTAACTTTACTTACCCAGTGAGCTCAGAACCATGAAATACTGGGCATTGACAAATAATGAATAATAATAGTACATTTTTATCCTGTATCTGCTGCATGAGGGTCTTTTAACACATTCTCTCCTCTTTTTCCCTAGAAAGAACAAACAAGTTAATCTTCTGAATTACAGCGGCGGGGGAGGAGAGGTGGGGGACTCCAGGGCCTCTCTTTTGAGCTATACCAGTGCTTCCCAGTTGGAAAGGTATTTCTCAAGACTACTTCCCCTGAATGGAAGGTGATCATTCTATCAGGCAATCAATAATGAGTTTTGTTGTTGTTGTTTTAGAGTTTTCTTTATTTTTGGCTGTGCTGGGTCTTCATTGCTGTGTGGGCTTTTTCCTAATTGTGGCAAACGGGCTACTGTTGGTTGCAGTGCCCGGGCACTCATTGCAGTGGCCTCTCTTGTGATGCATGGTCTCTAGGGTGCCTGGGCTTCAGTAGTTGTGGTTCCCAGGCTCTAGAGCACAGGCTTGATAACTGTGGTGCTCAGGCTTAGTTGATTTCTGGCATGTGGGATCTTCTTAAAACAGGGATTGAACCTGTATCTCCTGCATCGGCAGGAGGATTCTTTATCACTGAGTCGCTAGGGAAGCCCAGTGAGTAACGAGTTTTTACCACATCATCCTATTTTATTGATAGTTTCTTTATCACTGCTTTCTTTGCAGTCTTTCATACAATTTTTTTTTCTTCCTTCAACCGTTATAATATGATATCATGGTTCACGGCTTCTGTCACTGATCTTTGCTTCTTTGTCACATATATTCCTCTGATCTTCCTGTCTCCCTTTTACAAGGGTCCATGGGGAGATCTTGGGCTTGCGTGGATAATCCAAGATAATCTACCCATCTCAGGATCCTTAACATAATTATATCTGCACAGTCCCTCGTTGCCATGTAAGGTAGCATGTTCCTAAGTTCTGGGGGGTTGGGAGGTAGATATTGTTGGAGGTCCACTGTTCAGGCAGATCTTAACCAGGGAGAATTAGTTCTGGGACTTCACCTTGTAAAATGTAGGTTCTTTTTCAGTCTGATCCCTTGGTAGCTGTTCCGATTTACCTTATCTTCGTTCTACTATTAACTGTGATATTATCATGTAAAAACACAATATGTCAGGTACTATTTTATGTACCTCATACATTTTAACTCATTGAGTGTAGATTCAGGAAGATTAAGTAATTTAAGTGGCAGAATCAGGATTTGAACCCAGGCAGTTTTTCCCTAGAGTTAATGATTATGTTGTCCTATCTCTGATGACCTAGCTTCCTCCTGAGTGCCCCAGTGCTGAGAGTGGCATCTCAGTTAAACCATTTGACATCTCACGACATCTTCCTCAGACTCTGGATCCCACATGGAGACGCCAGCATGACCTCTGCTTTGGGCCACATATACCTTCAGGCAGGCCAGAAGCTGCCTTCAGCCTTTGAGCAGCTTTGGATCAATAACCAAATTAGATCTCTGACCCCTCAGAGCCAAGAACCAGCCCTCGACCAAGGTAACTCCACAGAGGATCAGTCCTTGACATCCAGCTGGATGCATTTCTGCAGACTTTACCACAGTATTCAAAAGTATTACTTTTAGAATTGGGAATGTGACTCATGCTTCTACTTTTTATTGAGTACATAGAAGCAACAGTTAATGCAATTTTGTCTGAACCTTGAGCATAATTCTACTGTCGGAAGAGCAGTAATGCTCAGATTTATCAGAGGCTGCAGGCTCTGCCATAGTTCATTAAAGTTTTTCATTATTCATCTATATTAAGCTAAACACATTACATGATGTCAGACAACACAGAGTTGCTGTTCTGATTAAACACACTTTCCTTAACCCAGAAGACTCTGGATACTTAGTAAACTCTTAGGCTTCAAGTAGTCTGTGGATGTGCCCATAGGTCAGTGATGAGTTTCTGAGAGGCAAGAGCCCCCAGGAAACAAGCAGTGAGGCTGCTATGTGCCCCAAAGATGGTGTTTATTTCTCACCACCTGCTTTGGCCAGAGCCGCCATCACCTTTTACCTGCACCCTTGCCAACAGCCTCCTGTCTGCTTCTGCTCTTGCCTTCTACCATCTACTTTCCATACCACAGCCAGAATAATTCTTTTTATCTTTGTTGTTATTATTTATTCTTTAATTGGAGGCAAATTGCTTTACAGTGTTGTGTTGGTTTCTGCCATGCAACAGTGCGATTCAGCCATAATTACGAGTATGTCGCCTCCCTCCCCTCCCTGTACCTACCCTTCTGGGTCATCACAGAGCACCAGGCTCGGCACCCTGTGCTATACAGCAACTTCTCACCAGCTATCTATTTTGCACATGGTAGTGTATATATATTGATGCTGCTTTCTCCATAGGAGAAGGGAATGGCAACCCACTCCAGTATTCTTGCCTGGAGAATCCCATGGACAGAGGAGCCTGGTAGGCTAAAGTCCATGGGGTCACAAAGAGTTGGACACAACTGAAGTGACTGAGCACACACTTTCTCCATTCGTCCCACTTTCTTCTTCCCTGACTGTGTCCACAAGTCCATTCTTGATATCTGCCTCCCCATTCCTTCCCTACATATAGGTTCATCAACACCGTTTTTCCATATATAAGCGTTAACATATGATGCTTGTTTTTCTCTTTCTGATTTACTTCACTCTATAGGTCTAGGTTCATCCACCTCACTACAACTGACTCACATTCATTCTTTTATGGCTAAATAATATTCCATTGTATATATGTACCTTAACTTCTTTATCTGTTCATCCATTGGTAGACATCTAGGTTGCTTCCATGTCCTAGCTATTGTAAATAGTGCTGTAAATAGTGCTGATTAATTTCTGCCTCCTCATTGAAGTCTCCATGAGGTCAGGGGTTTTGCTTGTTAGCTGGTATCCTAGGATAGTACCAAGAATAGTACCAGGTGCATAGAAGGTGCTCAATAGCAGATATAGAACCATGGTTAAGGCACAGCCTGGACTTAGATGACCTTGACCTCAATTCTGACTCTGTTCTTTATTGCTGTGGGAACTTAGGCAACTTCATTTACCTGTGGCTCAGTTTCATTCTCTGTAAAATGCTGATAATAATATAATAATGATAATATTGATATATATAATGATAATATTTATATAATATAATATGATAACAATGCCTAGTGGGGAGTAGTGTTCATATAAGAAGAGGAAGAAAGACCAGAGCTTGTTCCCTCTCTACCATGTAAAGACATAGCAAGAAGGTAGTTGTCTGTGAGCCATGAGGAGGGCCCCTATCAGGAGCTGAATCAGCTGGCACCTTGATCTTGGACTTCAGAGTCCACAGAACTGTGAGAAACAAATGTCTATTGTTTGAGCCACCCAGTCTATGGTATTTTGTTACAGCAGTCTAAGCAGTCTACAACAAGCCTTTAACTAGAAACAACCTAAATACCTATCAACAGATGAATGGATAAACAAGTTGTAATATAGTTATATAATTAAATAGTACTCATCAATTTAAAAAAGACTGCTGATACATACAACAATATGGAAGAATTCAAAATAATTATGCCTTGTGAAAGAAGTCTAAAATTTTAGAAGGATATAAAAGAAAGATATATTATATTATCCTATTTATATGTAATTCTATAAAATGCAAGCTAATCTGTAATGACTGAAAGCAGATCAATGGTTGTCTGGGGACAGGGTGGCAGAGATTGTCAGGAGGGAAGGATTATAATGAGACAGGGGTTGGGAATTCCTTGGTAGTCCAGCGATTAGGACACTCTGTGCTTCTACTGGTGGGTAAACTAACATCCTGCAAGCCTCCTGGTGTGACAAAAGAAAATGAGAGAGAGGTGATGGACTTGTTCACTATCTTGATTGTATTGATGGTTCATAGGTATATACACAGGTCAAAATGTAGGAAATTATACACTTTAGGTATGTGAAATTTATTATATAGTATTAATGCCTCAATAAAGCTATCTAGGAAGAAAGCAGTGTACAAAAGAACATTTAAATATTGCTACCTATTGTATTAAAAGAAAGGAGAAATAAAACTTATGGGTTTTTTCACCTGTTTTTGAAATCGTGCATGCATGTGCACACACACACACACACACACACACACACACACAATTAAAACAGTTTCCTATAGGAGAAGGAGAGAATAGAATGAAAAAGAAGAGATGTTTGGCAGATTATAGATACCATAGATTTTTTGACATCTTTCTATAAAGAGGTAGATTCTGTGTTCCTGATTGAATGTAGGCAGGTTCGGATGCTGTTTTGACCAATAGAATTCAGTGGAAGAAGTAACTATGCCAGTGCACAGACTTGGATCTTAAGAAAGAGCTTCTTCCTGTCTCTGGGAACACTGGCTCTTAGGAGCCCTGAGATGCCATGTGAGAAACAGTTACTATGAGGTTGCCGTATTGCTCAGAACCCTAAGCTAGCCATGCGGATAAGCCATATATATATGGGGGAAGTACCAGACAGCTCCCAGTTGTTCCAGCCTCCCACATTCAAGTCATCCTTACTGAGGTCTCAGACATTGTAGAGCAGTATCAAGTCTTCCCTGCTGTTCCTTTTCTGAATTTTGACCTACTAAATCATGAGAAATAATAACAAATTCTTGTTTGATGCTTTTAAGTTTTGGGGTAGTTTTTTATGCAACATTACCATTAAGACTTCTCTGAATGTGTATTTTATTTTATAAAATGTAATGCCCCAAACTTAGTGGTTTAAAATAACGACAGTTTATAACTTCTCATGATTTGAGGGTGGTTCTTTTGCTCCACGAGCTGTCAGTTGGAACCATTCCTGTGCCTGCCTTAAGCTTTGGCCTCATTCTTCACACGGTATCTCACTCTCCTAGGTGTTTCTATGTGGTCTCCATCTCCAACAGGATAACCTGGACTTTGTTACAGCTTGATGGCTTGGTTTTACAAAAGAGTGTTCCCAGGAGAACGCATGTAAGAATTAAAGATTTTAAAATTTAAAAAAAAAAAAAAAGAGTGTTCCCAGGAGACAAGTTCTAATGCAAAAGCTAGTCAAGCTTCTACTTGGTCTTGCTTGCTAGGGTCCCCATGACCAAAGCAAGTCCCGTCCCCAAGTCTAGTGTCAATGTAAGAGAAGGCTACACAGGCATGAAAAACAGTTTATATTGCTATTTTAAAGGGGAGGAATATAGCTCATTTATACAGAAGTATGTCAGCTAAATCTGTAAAAAGGAATAATAACTGAATTAACAATGCTACTTATAGCCACCAGTGTAGTAATTAGGAAGCATTGTCAAGGGATCCCAATCCTCTGGGTGAAATGTTGTTGGGAAATGAGATAGTCACACAGTCTCCGAGTGTTACCTCTGTAGATTAATTATTAACTACAAAGGGAAAAGGTACTTTCACAACAGACAGTACTTTAACCCAGGGGAGAAGCTTAGCATGACCAGTAACTGGACAACCTGACATCATGTGCTTCCTCTTGGGATGCTGTGACAAGAACATACACATCACCACATACATAGTGCTCTTGACCAAAATGTCTGACCTGAATTTAATCATGAGAATACAATGTGGCAAGTCTAGAATGTGAGATATACAGTGAAACAGTTTGTCAGGACTCTTCAAATAAAAGTCAGTCTCTGAAAGAGTTAAAACTATGACAGGGCACTTTTCTAGACCAAAAGAAACCTAAGAGATGTGAGAAAGATATATTGCATGAATCCCAAATTTTAAAGAGCAACTTTAGAAGATATTCTGGAAGTAAATGCTTATGTACCATATATTAGATACCCTTTTATATCAGTGTTAAATTTTTTGTGTATGGCAGTGCTATTTTGGTTATGTAGAAGACACATGATTGAGTACTGGGGTCCAGCCCCAGTTGGATCCAGGGTTATCTGAAGCGTGAACAGTGTCGGCAACTGAAAGAGCTAGAGATAAGGAAAGAATTATGCAGTTAATAAAACAGAGGAGAGAAAGAG
Source organism: Capra hircus (assembly GCF_001704415.2). Taxonomy (NCBI): domain Eukaryota; kingdom Metazoa; phylum Chordata; class Mammalia; order Artiodactyla; family Bovidae; genus Capra; species Capra hircus. The sequence goes on from NC_030833.1 coordinate 36,146,233, forward strand.
GCTGATATTCCTTGGTTTACACAGAAAGCCATTAAAGCCCCTGCATGGGACTTGCTCTGTTCACAGAGGCCACAGGCGCCCTCTCAATGGGGCAAAGCTGCAGAGCACCTTCTCGAGAGGGTCTTAGAACCCTGGGCAGGAAAGTGAACTCAGAGGGCCCCTGTGCTCCAGGGAGTCAACCTGAAAAGGAAAGAAATGAAGAATGACATGGGGAGACCAAGCTTCAGTAAGCAAGGCCCATTACTTTATTTTCAGAGGGAGCTTTTATACCCTGAGTTGTACATTGAGCAAAGTGAAAAATGCAGAGTCAGCTCAACGTTCCATCAGTATTAACTTTTATCGATACCAGGTTTCTTCCTGCATACCATTTCATAAACAAGGGTCTTATTTTTTGTACATTATCTTCTGGCCCGGAGGCCTGTTGACATTTTATGACCCCTTTCTGATAAAGGTTGGTCAGCTAAAACACTTACTTTCCCTTGAAATGTTTTTCTTAAATTCCTTAGCCTGTGTCACCCTTAAAGTACAGAGTTACATTTTTTATGGAGCAAAGATTCAGTGGGTTACAGCAAAGAAAGAACTTATTAACTCAAAGTCTAATGTTGCTAATGTTAAGACTACTACTTGTTTTTTCTACATCTTAACTATATGCACTCCTGGGAACACAATGGATAAGGGATATGGGAATTTGGCAGCAAGCATTGGCTCAGCAATGTTGGAAGGGTCTGGATAAACCTGCCAAGTAAGCTAGAATGCTAACAGGGGGTTTGAATTGAAATACTCCTTTCATGCCCAGGAGATTTATCAACTAGAGCCCTAAGTTAATTTTTTCCAGAAAAAGGTGGTCGGGGATAGCTCCCTGTTAAAGTCAGAAGAGTTGGTGAAAGGCATAAAACAGTAAGACAGACAGATTCTGGTTTGGGGGTAGATGCTCGAGCAGGTCCAGGGGGTCCCTCGAGTCCTGATCTGCCTTGCTCGTCAGGTCTCTCCACATGACTGTCATGGGTGGGATCGGCCCAGGGAGTCCCTCGAGTCCTGCAGCCTTGCTTGTCAGGTCTCCTTTGCCTGACCTTGTCATGGGTAGGATCTCCCGTGCTGGCTCCCGGCAATTGAGTATTCAGGCATCAGGTATTATGATATCTAGAACTTTCAGATGGTTCAGCAAAAGGAAATCGTGTATGTGTGTGTTGTGTGGAGGAGTGTGGATGAGAGACAGAGAGAAAGAGAAAAAGCAAATGTGGCAAAATTGTCACAATTGGTGGATCTATGTGTAGGGGATATAAAGATATTATTGTTGCATCTTCTCTGTAAATTAAAAGAATTTTAAGTAAATAGTTGGAAAAATAGAAATAGATTCCAACTTTAGGGGAAAAGAGCATGAATGTATATGAACCAAGAGTAACAGGTAATAAGCAAACTACTATAGTGGCAGAATTATAGATGAGCTTTTCTTTAATTTAAGACAGTTGCAGTTTATGCAGTAGAGAAAAAATAACCTCAATGATGTTAAATTTATTTCTTATAAACTTTCATGGATTGGTAAATAAAGACACCATACTTTAATGAATCCTGGTTGTGTGGGTATTCTAAAGATCAAATAACAAATTAGTTAACCTTCAAAAATATGGATGCCAAGGTTATGGACTGGAAGGAAAGAATAAAACTCAAAACTGTGTGCCAGTGTGGTGAGATCCTGAATGTTTTCATTTCTCTTAATATTGTTATTTTATCAGTACATTAAAAAATAATTTAAACAAGAAACAAATAATGAAACCCATAGTCCCCATTCATTTAACACTTATTTTACATATTTGACGTCTTTTAAGCTATAGACTCATTCTTTAAAAAAAAAAAAGTATTTTAATTGTGTTATCATTCACATACTCGGTTGTTCAGCCATTGCCACTAACTCCAGAACATTTCCATCACCCAAATCAGAATCCCCAGACATTATCAGGAAACCCCCCATCCTATTCTTCCTACCTCCTGGCAAGCATTAATCTACTTCCTGCCTCTAGAGATTTGTCTATTCTAGACACTTCCCATCAGAGAAGGTAATGGCAACCCACTCCAGAACTCTTGCCCAGAGAATCCCAGGGATGGAGGAGCCTGGTAGGCTACAGTCCATGGGATCACAAAGAGTCGGACACGACTGAGTGGACTTCACTTCACAGACACTTTCTATAAATGGAATAGAACTCATTCTTTAAAGTAGGAGTTTAAAAGTGGGTTGGCTATGGGGGTTGCTTTTCTCCTCTCTCTCAACTGGCTGCCCTCTGTGTCTTCATTAGGAGAGTCCTGTCATTTTGGTTCTAGCATCCTTTCTCCCTTCACCAGTAACAGTGCCTCCAATCTTGCTCTAGGGGCACTACCACTTCCCAATTCTTAGCCATGTGCTTTGTGTGTGTATATATGTAGCTAACTTTATGTGCTGCTTCTTAAGTAATAGAAACTAGCTCATAAGATGGCTAATAAACCAATGAAGAGATGCTCAACCTCACTCATTATTAGAGAAATGCAAATCAAAACTACAATGAGATATCACTTCACCCCAGTCTGTCTGAAGCATGGAACCCTAGCACCATGTTCAAACTTCTGCAAAGACTGGGTGTTCCCCAAATGCTTCATCTTAAAATCTCTCCAACTCTGCTCCCATCATTGCCTCTCTTCTGTGATGCTCTTGTCTCCCTCTTTCCCTTTTGAAGACCTACATGGCTTAATTGTGGTACTTCTCTTTGTTAAAATCACATCAGCAAAGTCTCTTTTACCATGTAGGTTCCAGAGATTAGAACATGAACATATTTGGGAGGCTGTTATTCTGCTTGGCACATGCCACATTCCATAGAGGAATGTTTTGGAAGGACACTATATTATCTCAGGAAAGTGGAGGAGAAGTTGAACCATGGAGATTTAAGGAGGCCAGCACGTTCAGGTGGGCTGGGAAGGAGTCTGTATTCTCCCTACTCCAGCACATTTGTGCCCTGGATCTTCTGATACAGATCTGGCTGAACAGCAGGAAATCAGGCAGGAGAGTGAGGTCTTTGTTCTCAGCTTGGGGGAAATTTTATTCTTTATTCATTTTTGTTCCCTAGCACCATGTTCAAACTTCTGCAAAGACTGGGTGTTCCCCAAATGCTTCAGACAGACTGGCAGAGCAGCAACACAGGCAGCCAAAACTGTGAACAGGCTCCCCAATTGTTCCGGGGACTTACTGTTCCCCAGCTCTTTACCCCGAGGGGCTCTGGAGAAGGGGATGTGCAGGCCTGGTGGTATCCGATTCGACAGAAATAGACTCCCAGGCATGGAAGGCAAGGCGCACAAAGGGAGAAACATACCCGGCTATATGGGTGTGGCCCCCTAAATGCATTTTTACCCCTAAAGTAGAGATTAGATATTTCAAACTCCTTTCTGCAAAACTGAGCTTGGGCTAAACTGCATGTAAACACATTCGTTTCTTCAAATCACTGTCTTTCATCATTTCACAATTAGATTGCAATTTATTGGTTTCTAGAATTAGATTAAAGCAGTCTGTAGGCAATGACTCTTATTAAAATAGTATCTGCCAAAAAGAAAGGCTCCAAGTTGGTTTGAACTCCAAATGATTCAACATGTAATATCCACATCTTCTCTCTGACCTCCCGTTTCTAATCCTGTTGAGCTCGGTCTAAATTTTGTATAAGGTTTATTTGCCCTCATCAGAAGCTTAATAGGCTAAAATGCAATTACTGTACTTAAGATATATGACTGTGAAAGGAACTAAAACTTGTTTTTTCCTTAGATGTACATGAAAGGCAATTTCAGCTCAATTGACTTAACTTCGACAGTCATTTTTTTTTTTTTCTTTCATGGGGGTGTCAAGTGGGTTTCAGTTGCCAAGAAGTAAACAAAAACAATCTCTTTCATTAGGAAGGCATAACGTTAACAAAAGTAAAGCAAGCAATGTCAAAATCAGTTGACCTTTCAGAACAAACCAACACTATTTCTAAATGACTGCAATAATTTACAAGTGATTGTTTTAACCCACTCTTCCATTTTACAGTGGCAAATAAATATAATGACTTGGGCATAAATATGTTCACAAAAGGGAGGTAGAGTAGTTTAACAGGTTCTTATCCTGGCTCCAACCCCTTAAGAAAACCACCAGAATATCCAGGCCTCCTTTTCTTTGCCTTTAAATGAGCATGAAAGCACCTCTGCTGAGAGTAGCTTGGTGGTTGCTAAGGGCAAGGAAGAGGAAGGTATAGGGATGATTTCTAATAGGATTGGAGTTGCTTTTCTGGGATAATGAAATGTTCCGGGATTAGTTAGTGGTGATGGTTATACATCTTGCAAATATACTAATAACCACTGCATTGTACACCTTAAAATGGTGAATTTTATGGTGTGTGAATTATGTATCAATTTTTAAAGAAATTACATGTCCTACTTAACCAGTTAGGAGGTATAGAGAAAACCTTTGTAAAACAAAAAGTGTCATTTTTAGTGAGGATCAGTTATATTAGTTGAGAGGGTTTCATTGTGATGGTTCTTTGTGTTTTGGTTGCAAGAAATAGAAACCTAACTTGAGACTTCCCTGATTCACATAGCCAAACCACAAGAATGCTATAGACCTTGGAGTTCAGGATTCCAAGTGGGCCACATTCTCTCTACCTGTCATCTTGTCTTTCCTGAACATCACCTTCACTCCCTCTCCTGTGGTAGGGAACAGGTATCTTGTCAACCAGACAGGCAACTTCTGTTTTGTCACTAGAAGGATCAGAGTCTTCGGTTCTCTGGCCTACAGTGGAAAACTACTATGGAATGACTCCAGTTGGCCCAATTTGGGTAAGTTATGCAACCTTAGACCAGCTACAGAGGTATGGGGGATGCATTCTGTAAGAAGACTGGCAAGCCCATTTAGAATTACACAGGTAGCAGGCAACCTCCCAGAAGAGGTGGACAGAATGCTGCTTTTAGCAGAGAAAGCAACAAATGTCCTACAGTAGACCAGTGACCCAGGCCTCCCCATGTCGGAGTCAGAAGGGACTTTATTATTCTATATTTTCATTTTTATTGAAGTATAGTTGATTTACATTATTAGTTTCAGGTGTACAACATAATGATTCAAAATTTTTATACAGTATATTCCATTTAAAGTTATCTTAAAATATTGACTGTAATTGCTGTGCTGTACAGTATATCCTTGCAGCTTATTTATTTTATATATAGTAGTTTGAACTTCTTAATCCCATTCTCCTATCTTGCCCTCCTCGCTTCAGAATTACCTGGTGAGATTTTGAAAAATATCACTGTCTTGAGATCCAGGCAAATTAAATTAGAACCTGTAGGGGTTGAACCCAGGTGTTTGGGGCCTCCCAGGTGGCACTGGTAGTATAGAACCCGCCTGCCAATGTAGTAGACATAGGAGGCATGAGTTCGATCCCTGGGTCAGGAAGATCTCGTGGAGGAGAGCATGGCAACTCACTCCAGTATTCTTGCCTGGAGAATCCCATAGACAGGGGAGCCTGGCAGGCTGCAGTCAATAGTGTCACAAAGAGTCAGACACGACTGAAGCAACCTAGCGCACACACACGCACCAGGAACTTGAAGTATTACTAAAGTTTCCACAGAGATTCTGATGTGCATCATTAGCAATTCTCAATCTTGGTTGCACAAGAGAGACCTCACAGCTCAGATCAACACTTGAGCATCTCCGGGAGGGGGAGAGATGCAGGTATTAGTATTTCGTTCTCTTTTCTAAGGGTGGATCCCAAGCATCAGAATCACCTGGAACACTGTAGTTGAATTCAGACTCATCCTATTTCAGAAATAGTAAAATGTAAGGGGAAAGGTATATATTAGAGTCGCAGAAACATGATACCTATGACCCCTATTTTCCCATGAAATTTAAATTTTAAGAAATGTTAATACAAAGTGACATGGTTGATTATATGGCCCCACCAGAAATACAATATATGGCTCCCCTGATGCTAGAGTTCTTGAGGAGCTCCTAGACAAAGAAACTTTAATTTACAAACTTTCCTTAACAAGAGAACAGTGATTTGTCAGAACACAATGTTACCAACTCTGACTTCTGCCAGCAATTGGATTTAGGAGTCCCCCCGGGACTTGCAAATGCATGAACATGTTGTGGGCTTTCAAGATCTAACCAACTCCTACTAGAGTAGAGTTTGTATCTTTCAGTGCAATGCGGGAACTGGTTTTAAAGTATTTTGAAGCAGGTGTAAAATCTGAAAATTCAGAGTCCAGTAAGATATAAATGCTTTTGTTTTTTAAAACAATAACTTGAGTAGTTGAGACAGTTAAAAAGGGAAAACAAGTTGAGATTACAGAATGAGGATGAAAAGGATTGGTTGGATCAGTTTTATGCTTGAACAGCCCATTGTCAAATTGTCAGCATGACCAGATTTACCTGACACTGTTTGGTTCTTTTTCTATTAAAATTACTGTTTAGTTCTAGGAAAAGTTAATGCTGATTTTAGAAAAGGAAGCAGCAAAGAAGAACTCAAAAATAAAAAAAAGTAAACATTTAATCTCCCTCCCCATCACTTTGGAGTGTATTTTTCTAGAATATCCATTCTAAACCAAATTTGCTTTACTAACATGGGATTGCATATATGTTGTTTTTAACATTTAACAATATGTAGTGGCCATCTTACATTATTTTAACTAGAGGGTAAATCAAACAACCTTCCGTAAGCATATTGAATTTCTTTTGTAGCCCTAAATGTTTGTTTGGCTTTAGCAGAAATGTTCTTAATTGCAGCCCTGCTCTACCAGCTTTAGTAAAACCCTGTAAGTCAAATCCAAAGTCACTGAACAGGATGGTACGTTGTTCTTGTCTGCTGGTATGGAGAAGACTTAGTCTGTGGCTTCCAACGTTTGTGAGGTATTAAACAGCAACCTCCCTCCCTGATTCCCTGGAGGGTCAGCACTATGCTGGTTAAACTAGGCTTGGATGGTGGTGAGTAGGGAGCCCTGGTCTGTAGTTTGTCAATTTCTAAGTGTAAATACTACCACTGTGGTCAGTTTCAAGTATCAACAGTTTAACAATTAGCACAAAATTCTCAGTTATTTAACGATCAGCTCTGAGCTGCTAAAGCACTTGAGAGTTAAGTCAATCAATGATCAGTTAAGGCACCTATAAGACATTTCGATCTGATTTCCTACATATAGTCACTGCAACTAAAAAAAAGGCAGGTATAATAGAACAAATGACCAAAGTCCAAAACTGGGAGGAAAAACCTGAATCAGAAAAACATCCCTCTCATATTTCTTTATTAACTTGGAGTTTCTAGAATATAACCTTTGAGTATAATGAGATCCCTTTATAGATGTATAGGATAAATATTATTATGTAGCATTTTTTCTTTTCCCAGATAAAAATAAAATAATTCATAAGTGGTTTTATGTACCATTTAACGTTCTTTGCAATTTTCCCATTCACAGATGTTAAATAGCTTATACCTCTAGTATTTTTTTCCTGCATAATGATTTTGATGGATACAAATATAGTAAGCATTTTAAAGTCTTACCAGTAGTAACAAGAAAAGAGTGGGACTTTAAAATCCAATCATCAGTTTGGAGAGATAAGAAAACTGTGAATTTATCTCCTGGAAAACCACACACTCATTCTGTCAAGGATGCCATTGCTCAAAGTGTTTTGGAAGTCCTCTTTTTAAATTGTCTTTGGCACAATATTATGAGGTATGCATGAAAATTAGCTAGGTTGCCCTATTGTACTACTTCATATGTTTCAAATAAAAAATAGAACCTCTGATGTTGAATAAAAAGCAATGGATTTGAAATCTGATCTGAATTCAAGTCCAACCTCTGTTTTGTGACTTTGCATATTCCTTAAATTTCTTAAATTCGCTTTCTTCTTCTGCAATTGGAGAATAAAAGTATCTACAGGAAGAGTTGTCCTGAAGATTAAATGAAACAGGGCATTATTACACCACCTTGTGAAATGAAACCCACTGTCCAAGTGTAAGCTATTATTGGCCCAGCTTTATTAGAACTGAATGGACTTTGCTGTTTCCAAAACTTAGATGTAACCACTGAAAGCACAAATGTTCCATCATTGAAAAAGTATTCAAATGAATGTGGAAGAAGCTCTGATTCCTCATTTGAACCCAAAGGAGAACTCAGCTGGGATCCAGAGAAATGATATCCTGTGCTGAAGTCTCCTTCACTCTCCACGTCCTTAGTTTTCTCATTTCTTCCTGATTCTCTGCTTCCCTGCACCCACTCTGTTGGGTGAAAGTAGGGAGTGCTGGCAAAATGCAGGGTATTTATGAAAATGAAATTTGCAAGGATCCAGACTGGGCAAGGCATAACATCAGCATCCCTTGTATACCCAGGAGCCTGAGCCAGCCAGCCCTCCTCCTCTAAGATGGCTGGCTCTAGTACTACTGCTGCTCTTGCCAGCAGTTAAGATAGCTTCAACCTGAGGGTCCAGGCCACAGATTCACACTGGAGCACACAGCATGAGCAGGCCATTCTGTGCAGTCTGAGGCTATGAGTGAGAAACTAACTGTACTCCCAGCCAAGCCACAGTCACCCACACTGCTGAGCAAATTCCCTACCCTCCCACCCCCAGCCCGCTCAGTCACATGAATGAAATATTTAGCCAGGTTACCCCAAGTTTCTTGCTGTAAAACTAATCCTTTGTGGTCTGCTGGAGCAATTACTGAAGTCTATCATCTGCAGTACTTCTTCCAGATGTAAAAGTATTCTCTCTTTTCATTCTTCATGTTAATCAGAAAAAAATAAACAGCCATCGCTTAGGTATTCCAACAATGCTTGCACTACGTATAGTCTACAAGATAGAACAATGGATAAAAAAGTATCAGTTTACTGCATTTCAGATTGTTTTTTCTTTTTAGGTTTAAAAATATGCTTTGGTTATAAGAGAATAAGTAGGGAAGATTGTTTACCATCTGAGGAGAAAAGAAAGCCTCTCACATATGGCTATAAAATTTTCATTTATGATGACAAATTGTTTTGTATGAGAATAACCTTATCCAAAGTTTTACTACGGACACCCTCTCTATTTTCCATAGTCAACAGTGCAGGGTTTTGTAGTTAATGCAAGTAGAGTATGACCTGCTTTTTTAAAAAGGCAAACACAAATATAATATTTGAAACGCTTTGCAAGATAACAACTGTTCCAGTGGCAGATTAAACACAGTAAATACTCTGGCTCAAGATTTGGTTAGGGCTTCCCTCATAGCTCAGTTGGTAAAGAATCCTCCTGCAATGCAGGAGACCCCAGTTCGAGTCCTGGTTCGAGAAGATCCGATGGAGAAGGGAAAGGCTAGCCACTCCAATATCTTGGCCTGGAGAATTCCATGGACTTTATGGTCCATGGGGTCACAAAGACTTGGACACGACTGAGCAACTTTCACTTCAAGATTTGGTTATTCTTTGGTTGGAGCCACTACAGATGATTTGAAAAACAAGCAAACAAACAAAACACCCAGCTTTTTCTTTTAGGAATTCTTTGAAGTAGAGGAATCTCAATATGATAACTCTATTAGTATTCTGTAACTATCGGCTGGATGTTTGAAGCTAAATTAGATACCAAAGCAGTAGACCAAATGTTCAAATGTTGCCTAGCAGAAATCTGTACCACAGACCAATTTTGTAAAGCACCGAGTTATATAGTTCCTTACTTACTGTTGCTGCCTATTGTTGTTCAGTGGCTAAGTCATGTCTGACTCTTTGCCACCCCTGCAGCATGCCAGGCTCCCGTCTTTCACTCTCTCCCAGAGTTTGATCAAATTTATGTCCATTGACTTGATGAGACTATCTAACCATCTCATCCTTTACCGCCCCTTTCTCCTTTTGCCTTCAGTCTTCCCAGCATCAGAGTCTTTTCCAATGAGTCGGCTCTTCACATCAGGTGGCCAAAGTATTAGAGTTTCCGCCTCAGCATCAGTCTTTCCAATGAATATTCAGGACTGATTTCCTTTAGGATTGACTGGGTTGATTTCCTTGCAGTCCAAGGGAGTCTCAAGAGTCTTGTTTAGCACCACAATTCAAAAGCGTCAATTCTTCAGTGCTCAGCCTTCTTTATGGCCCAACTGTCACATCCGTACACAAGTAATGGAAAAACTCTAGCTTTGACTATATGACTTCTGTTGGCAAAGTGATGTCTCTTCTTTTTAATATGCTGTCTAGGTTTGTCATAGCTTTCCTTCCAAGGAGAAAGTGTCTTTGAATTTCATGGCTACAGTCACCATCTGCTGTAATTTTGGAACCCAAGAAAAATAAAATTTGTCACTGTTTCCACTTTTCCTCCCATCTACTTGCCATGAAGTGATGGGACCAGATTCTATCATCTTAGTTTTTTTAATGTTGAGGTTTAAGCCAGCTTTTTCACTCTCCTCTTTCACCCTCATCAAGAGGCTCTTTAGTTTCTCTTCATTTTCTGTCATTTGAGTGGTATCATCTGCATATCTGAGGCTGTTGATATTTCTTCTAGCAGTGTTGTGATTCATCCAGCCTGGCATTTCTCGTTATGTACTCTCCATATAAATTAAATAAGCAGGGTGACAATATACAGCCTTGACCTACTCCTTTCCCAATTCTGAACCAGTCAGTTGTTCCAGGTCCAGTTCTATCTGTTGTTTCTTGACTTGCATACAGGTTTTTCAGGAGACAGGTAAGGAGGTCTAGTATTTCCATCACTTTAAGAATTTCCCACAGTTTGTTGTGATCCACACAGTCAAAGGTGTTAGTGTAGTCGATGAAGTAGTAGAAGTAGATGTTTTTCTGTAATCCCCTTGCTTTCTCTATAATCCAGCGAATGTTGGCGATTTGATCTCTGGTTCCTCTGCCTTTTCCAAACCCAGCTTGTACTTCTGGAAGTTCTTGATTCACATACTGCTGAAGCCTAGCTTGAAGGATTTTGAGCATAAACTTACTAGCCTGTGATATAAGTGTGTTTGTTCAATAGCTTGAACATTCTTTGGCATTGACTTTCTTTGGGATTGAAATGAAAACTGACCTTTTCTAGTCTTGTTGCCACTGCTGAGTTTTCCAAATTTGCTGACATATTAAGTGCAGCACTTTAACAGCATCATCTTTTAGGATTTTAAATCATTCAGCTGGAATTCCATCACTTCCACTGGCTTTGTTTGTAGTAATGCTTCCTAAAGCCCACTTGACTTAACACTTCAGGATATCTAGCTCTAGGAGAGTGACCACAGTATCATGGTTTTCCAGGTCATTAAGATGTTTTTTTGTACAGTTCTTCTGTGTATTCTTGCCATCTCTTATTAATCTCTTCTGCTTCTGTTATGTCCTTGCCATTTCTGTTCTTTATTGTGCCCATCCTTGCATGAAATATTCCCTTGATATCTCCAATTTTCTTGAAGAGATCTCTAAGTCTTTCCCTTCTATTGTTTTCTTCTATTTCTTTGCAATTGTTCATTTAAGAAGTTTGCCATTTCCTCCTCCAGCGGACCATGTTTTGTTAGAATTCTTCACCATGACCTGTCTGTCTTGGGTGGTGCAGCTTGGTTCACAGCTTCATTGAGTTACTCAAGCCCCTTTGCCATAACAGGGCTGTGATCCATGAAGGGGATTGCTGCCTATATAGCAAAATGTATATACCCCACCATAGGTCCTGGTTACTTAGTCCCATCAATTATTAACTTCTCAGAATCAAATAGAATCTTTGAGGTCTCAGTATTAATGTTAAAGTAAGCTACTTAATTGGAAAATGTTTAAGCAGTGATAAAATTAGGCATTCCTTTTTTTCTCCTAATGGAGACTTAGTAGTCTTGCACAATGAATATCTTAAATATATATATTTTTAAATTTAAATATATATTTTTTTAACTTAAAAGTAACTCATGTTCAGAAACTACAAAAATGGAAATTTTTTTTAATGAAAACATAAGTCACCTGTAGTCCAACCACCAAAAGGAAAACAACACTTTGTTGTTTACCCTTTAAAAATTTGTGTATGTCAATTGAAAATATATAGTGAGAATTTAATATATGCCCAGAACGATTTTAGGTGCTGAGAGAAAGAGATAAACATGGCAAGGACTTGTCCCCAAGAATTCACAAAGAGGGCAGTTAAGTTATTGACCAGAAGCTTGTTTTCAAAGGGCTAGTTGACATTTGATAGTTTTCCATGTTTTGAATATCATGGTTTTAAGCCTAATTGAAAACATTTCTATCTAAAGTATGTCAGAGTCTACTGCAACCTCTTTGATCAACAACTTCATTCTCACACACACACACAGCATTACTTCCCAGACTTGTTTACATATGAAGTCCTTTTTTCAATGAAAATATTGCTTCACCCAAAGGAATGAAAGTACATACCTACAAAAAAACTGGCATTGAAAATGCAGCATAGCATCTTTGCAGTATGAATGAACTACTGGTGCCCACCTGGCTCTCTTTCTCACATCTGGTACCCTGGATTCCAGCCTTTAGACCCCCTAGCTCCTGCCTGCTATGGGCCAGATGCCCATGTCCACCTATGGTATTTTCTCATTTTATTCCCACCCAGCCTGTGCCAGTAGTGATCTGATTGTTTACTGGGCACCCTGCCATGTGACCAGCATCCAGTGAGAAAGGCTTTGGTCTCTGGGGCTGTTCAGGATTATCCTGAACTTCCTTGAGTCATCCTACTTCCCACTGTGTTTCCAGACCTGTTTCTGATCTCGGCTCCTGGTCTCTTGCTTCATTCTTGACCACAGTCTCAAACTGACCTCTTGGATTTAGCATCTGATTCTGCTCCTTTGGCTCCAGTCTTGCCCTAAATAGAACTGCACCCCATGCATCATCCTAGCAGCCTCCTCTACCCTCTCTGGAACTAGCACCTTCCAATCCAAACCAGGACCCCTCTCTCCTGCCAGCGGGATTAGCCTCAGTATCAGAAAGGGGATGGGGCAGTTTCTCCTGTCTCAGCTAATGTCCCTCATCTTACCTAAATATGTAGTTTGGGCCTGACCACTCTGGCTTGGCTGGTCTGACCTTCTGATCCAGCATGACCATCTTTATTTTGCTGGACATTGCAAAGAGCTGGAGTTAAATAAGAGAAAAATGCCTGGACATGCATTAGGCTAAAGCCATTGTATCAGGTTTCTGTGAGCTTCAGAGGGGCTGGTGTCTGCCCTGCATTCCATTCTACTGACCATGTGGTACATTCTCAATGCAGGCAGCTGGATGAAGTGCATATCAGAAAATACAGCTGCTCAGCCCTGAGAACTCCAAGTGCCCTCTCCTGTCATCTGCCTTCCCCGGCTCCAGGGTGCCCCTTCCTAGCCTGGGCTGTAGCTTTGATCCAGGGTTTATCCTCATGTCTATTTTTGGTTTGGATCTGTCTCTAGCCTCAAACCCATATCACAGATCCCTCCAAGGGGACAGAGAGGCCAAATTCCTGACTTCAGGTTCATGGGCATCTGTTGTTTTTGCCTGGTCAGCCTCCACTCCATTCTTCTGGTAAGACCACCCAACTTTTTTTTTTTTTAACTTTATTTTGCTTTACAATACTGTATTGGTTTTGCCATACATTGACATGAATCAGCCACGGGTGTACATGAGTTCCCAATCCTGAACCCCCCTCCCACCTCCCACCCCATATCATGTCTCTGGATCATCCCCGTGCACCAGCCCCAGGCATCCTGTATCCTGTATCGAACATATACTGGCGATTCATTTCTTACCTGATAGTACACATGTTTCAATGGCATTCTCCCAAATCATCCCACCCTCTCCCTATCCCACAGAGTCCAAAAGTCTGTTCTATACATCTGTGTCTCTTTTGCTGTCTCGCATACAGGGTTATCATTACCATCTTTCTAAATTCCATATATATGAAGAGCACCCAACTTTGAATTAGGGGAATCTGCGCTCATCTCCCATCAGAAATAACATAGATCCATCATGTGCGTGAAGTGTCTTTCCCCCTTGGCTAAGGTATGAGCGGGATCACGAACTAAATCCTTCAGATGCTCTCTGAATGGAGCAGAACAACAAAAGCTTTACAAAGGCCCCAAATAGTCAAACCTACTTATCTGTAAGGTAATGCTTTTATGTTTTTGCCGTCTTGAGCTGCTCCTCTCTAGTTCCTGCCATTATCTAAGCTTCATTTTAAAGCTTTTCCTTCGATTCCCAAGTTCCTTAATTATTATGATTATTTTTTACAATAGTGAGAAGTGGTTCTTACTGCAGTCCATGGGATTGCAAAGAGTCGGACATGACTTGGTGACTGAACAACAACAAAAAATTGGTTCTGTTGTTTGTGGCCAATAGATACAGCTAGTTTACAGCCAACTTTTTTCTTTCTTTTTCTATGATTTGATAGAATTATTTTGAAAGGGTGATTTGTATACCAGGATCGCATTAAAGGGCTGTAGATCAGATTCCATTAGATCAGATTAGATTACAGATATTCCCATATAGTCCTCACACCATGCAGATGAGACTTTAGAAACTGAGGGAACAGGAAGTGCCCCTATCATCTACTTGCTGAATTTATATCAGGGAAATTATCTATTAATCACTTCTATGGATGGGTATTGTTATTGTTTGCAGCACACCAGGCTTCCCTGTCCTTCACCATCACCCAGAGCTGGCTCAAACTCATATCTATTGAGTTGGTGATGCCATCCAACCATGTCATCCTCTGGCATCCCCTCCTCTTCCTGCCTTCAATCTTTCCCAGCATTAGGGTCTTTTCAAATGAGTCGGTTCTTCACATCAGGTGGCCAAAGTATTGGAGCTTCAGCTTCAGCATCAGTCCTTCCAATGAATATTCAGGACTGATTTCCTTTATGCTTGACTGATTTGATCTCCTTGCAGTCCAAGGGTCTTCTCCAGGACCACAGTTCAAAAGCATCAATTCCTAGGTGCTCAGCCTTCTTAATAGTCCAACTGTGACATCTATACATGACTACTGGAAAAACCATAGCTTTAACTTTATGGGTATGTTGGTGATGGTGATTTAGTCGCTAAGTCATGTCTGACTTTTGTGACCCCATGGACTGTAACCTGCCAGGCTCCTCTGTCCATGGGATTTTCCAGGCAAGAATACTGGAGTGGGTTGCCATTTCCTTCTCCAGGAGATCTTCCCGAACCAGGCATCAAACCTGGGTCTCCTGCATTGCAGGCAGATTCTTTACCTACTGAGCTACAAGGGTAGCCCATACGGGTATAGGGAGACATTTATTTAACATTTAGAGATGTCCCAATGAAATGTGAATAATTTATTTACCTAAATTTTCTTGAAAACAGCATCTCAGAGGTTCCAAATTCACTACAGTCCTTTTCTTTTAAAGTGATGCCTGGTCACTGAATGCTTTTTGATTTAAATGTTCTTCTACCTCATTATTTTTAATAATTGTCCAGTATTCCATTCTATAGCTATTGCTAGAGTTTTGTAATACTTTATAATTACTATTACTAGACATTTAATTGATCTCTTTTTTGGGTTATTATTGACATAATAATGTATGTTCATGTATATGGATCTCTGTGTGAATATGTAACTATCAGGATAAACTTCTAAAAGTGGAACTTCTCAAAAAAAAATAGATGCTTTATGATTTCTATTTAATGGAAAATAGTGGAATTTGGTCAAACTTTTCAAGTAGCCGCAGAAGTTTTCTGATTACAGAAAGATAAAATGTCCTCTTTTTTGGTTCAGAAAGAAATTGTTATAATTACTGTCATCTATTATCTCCAATATATATTATACACTTCATATGCAAAAATAACATTCAGGATCCGTCATGAATGTAAAATACGCAACTGAAGTAGTTTTTACAGGGTGAAAAGAGTGTCGCGTCTTTGGGAGCCCACAGACTCTGTATCTGTGTACCATCTGTGTGTCACTGTATCATCCTGCTGCTGCTGCTGCTGCTAAGTCACTTCAGTCGTGTCCGACTCTGTGCGACCCCATAGACGGGACTATGTAGCCCACCAGGCTCCCCCGTCCCTGGGATTCTCCAGGCAAGAACACTGGAGTGGGTTGCCATTTCCTTCTCCAATGCATGAAAGTGAAAAGTGAAAGGGAAGTCGCTCAGTCGTGTCTGACTCTTAGCGACTCCGTGGACTGCAGTGCACCAGGCTCCTCCGTCCACGAGATTTTCCAGGCAAGAGTACTGGAGTGGGGTGCCATTGCCTTCTCCTAGTCAGGCTAATTATTTTACATCTCAGGGCCTCAGGTTCCTTATTTATAAAGCAGAGTGTGCCAGGAATATCTGTTTCATGGAGACCCAGGACAGGATGCATAAGAACAGCTTTCAGGTCTGGCACATCATAGGCAAACAAGCATTTGTTGAATGAAGTATTTGTGTATTTCTTTGCAGGTCCACTTTGCTTTCCCAAAATGCTTTCTTAACATTATACAGTAGGCAGATGATATAAAACTGTCCCTGGGACCTAATCATAGAAAATATTCCTGACAAAGTACATTTTGAGGTATTTGGTCTAGGAACATAGCCAATGATTCTGTAAGCATATCTTGCTTGCAAAAATAAGGCATATGTACAATAGAAGCTCTTATTCCTTTCTTGACTACTTTGGATTGCTCTGCTTCTGTGTATGCTCAAATTTAACCTGGAAAAGGCCAGAGTGTAAACTCAAAACCTATTATCTTACTAAGGAGAAAACAGATACAAGGGAGACAGAATGTGTGGCTTGCGCATGAACACAATGTTAATAGGGGTCAAAAACCAGAGTAACTATCTTACTCTCTCTGTCCCCCAATATTTGAGAAACTGTGCTAACTCAAGGAATAAACTGGATAAATAAGTTATAGAGAAACTTATTCATGTCAGACAAACCTCGAGTCTGTGAACACTTGTAAAGCAAAAAAAGAGGTAGGAAGTGCTGATGGGGAGGGCTCAGAATGCAGACTGTAGTCCAATACACAAAAGCTACTGCCCAGTCAATCCAGCCCACTCATCTTCTTACTATTTCTGATAATGGATGCATTTTGTATCTGTGTAAAATTGGAAGACACTAGAATAAGAAATAATAAGAAATGTATACTGATATTGATTTTTTTTTTTTGGTCTTTTAGTTCCTGCCTGTGTTGTAGGAACAAAATAATTAAGAGATAGTCTTCATTTTTTTGAAAGCAGAGACATTACTTTGCCGGCAAAGGTCCATCTAGTCAAAGCTGTGGTTTTTCTGGTAGTCATGTATGGATGTGAGAGTTGGACTTTAAAGAAAGCTGAGCGGAGAAGAATGGATGCTTTTGAACTGTGAAAAGACTCTTGAGAGTCCTTTGGACTGCAAGGAGATCAAACCAGTTAATCCTAAAGGAAATCAGTCCTGAATATTCATTGGAAGGACTGATGCTGAAGCTGAAACTCCAATACTTTGGCCACCTGATGCGAAGAATTGATTCATTTGAAAAGACCCTGATGCTGGGAAAGATGGAAGGCGAGAGGAGAAGGGGATGACAGAGGATGAGATGACTGGATGGCATCACCGGCTCAATGAACATGAGTTTGAGTAAACTCCAGGAGTTGGTGATGGACAGGGGAGCCGGGCATGCTGCAGTCATTGGGGTTGCAGAGTCAGACAGGACTGAGCAACTGAACTGAGCTTTCATTTTTTAAAGCCCAACTCAGCTGTATTTTTGGAAACAAATAAGTGAGAAAGAAAAGAAAAGAAATTTAAATCAGCAAAGGTGTAATTATTATCCAAATAGATTGTAAATGTTGATATGTTAAATAAGGCATCTGAATAGTGTTTGGCTCATAAAGACACTTAATAAAGAAATGAATGAATGAAAGATAAATATCTGTATGAGCAAACCATTTGCTAATTTTTATGTTATATTATGGCATATGGGGCTAGAAGGAACCAGGAACACTGGTTCAATCCTGACAGTTTACAAGGGAGGAACTGACCTCAAAAGAGGTCACTTGACTAAGGCACAGACTAGTGGCAACTCTGGAAATTTTTTTATTTCCCTGGAAGCTGTCCTGGCAAACCTCTTCCCACAAACTGACTTTTAATGTGTACATAATCAGCATACTGATATAATAGGTTCCCCCATCAGTTTCCCCCAATAATTTAGCATTCTTTCATTCACACAACATATATTTATTGTATTTTACTATGGCTCTGTTATAAGCAGTGAACAAAACAGACCAAAATCCTCCTTTAGGGAGCTAATATTCTAGTGGGAGAAAGGCAGATAATAAAAAAGTAAGGAAGGAAACATATGTTGTGTCAGATGGTAATAAGTTCTCAAAACAGATAAAAATCATGGGGATTCATTCCTAGGTGTACACTGAAAAGAAATAACATATGTCCATATAAAAACTCATACACAATGTTCTCCATAGCATTACTCACAATAGCCAAGAAATGGAAATAACACAAATATCCATCAACTGATGAATGGGGCAATTAGATGTGGTATATCCATACCACTGTCTTCCCTGAAGGCTCAGTTGGTAAAGAATCCACCTACAATGCAGGAGACCCCAGTTCGATTCCTGGGTCTGGAAGATCCGCTGGAAAAGGGATAGGCTACCCACTCCAATATTCTTGGGCTTCCCTTGTGGCTCAGCTGGTAAAGAATCCTCCTGCAAGGCAGGAGACCTGAGTTCAATCCCTGGGTTGGGAAGATCCTGTGGAGAAGGGAAAGGCTACCCACTCCAGTATTCTGGCCTGGAGAATTCCATGGACTGTATAGTCCATGGGGTTGCTAAGAGTTGGACAGGACTGAGTGACTTTCACATATCCATACAATGGAATATTATCTGGCAATTAAAAAGAAATGAAGTACTGATATGTAGTACAGGGTGGATGAACTTCAAAAACATTCTGCTGCGAACACAATATTATACATCAGCAACACTTCAGTAAAAACAAAACGAAAAAAATATGCTGAGACCAGTCACAAAGAACTACATACTATATAATTCAAGTTATGTGAAAAGTCCAGAATAAGCAAATAATTCAAGAGAGAAAGTAGTTTAGTGGTTGCTTAGGTCTGGAGCTTCCCTAATAGCTCAACTGGTAAAGAATCTGCCTGCAATGCAAGAGACCTAGGTTTAATCTCTGGATTGGGAAAATTCCCTGGAGAAGGGAAAGTCTACCCGCACCAGCAGTCTGGCCTGGAGAATTCCGTGGGGTCACAAAGAGTCAGACAGGACTGAGTGACTTTCACTTTGACTTTAGGTCTGGAGATTTGGGGTGATTGAGAAGTGATGGATAAAATATGCAGAATTTTTGGGGGGAAGCAAGGAAAATATTCTTGAGTTGATAGTGATGGTGGTTGCATAAGTCTGTGAATATACTAAAAGTGATTGAATTGTGTGTTTAAATGGGTGAGTTGTATAGGAGGTAAGTCATATCTCAATAAAGCCTTTAAAAAAAAAATGGAAAGTACTAGAGTGAGAGTGGGCTCACACCCTAAAACAGTGCTGCTGATTTAGGGATGTGGGTCAAGGAAGGTCTCGTTGATGATGTAACATTTGGGTGGAGACCTCAAGGAACTGAGGAAGAGTCTGTGGTTATCTGGAGGAGGAACGTCTCAGGCAGAGGGGACAGCAAATGCAAAGGCCCTGTGGTGAGTAGAAGATTGAGACGTCAGGGGAACATCATGCAGCTGTTGGAGAGAGCAACGGGAGATGGTGGAAGAGAAGGGTAGATGGTTAACAGGGTGGAGTAGCGATGTGTTGGTGGGACTTCACCTCTGAAGAACTGTGGCCTTTCTCTGAGGGAGATGGGCAGATACTGGAGGCTTTTGAGTAGTGGCATGACATGATTTCTAGACAAATCATGCTGAGACGGGAATGGCAACCCACTCCAGTATTCTTGCCTGGAAAATTGCACACAGAGGAGCCTGGCAGGCTATAGTCCATGGGGCCACAGAGTCAGACACGGAGCGACTGACCACACACACACACACACACACACACACACACACACACACACACATACACATACACATACACACATGCCCTTATCATAGATCAGAAAATTAACTCATTTCACACCAGTAATCAAAGGAACCTCTAGCTTTACTTCTGGGCTTAGAGTTCCAAATGTAAGTGGAACCATGGGTGGGGGTCTCTCACCCAAGCCTGCTGAGAACCTGACTTAGTTTGCACTGTCAGAGCTGGAAGTTAGGGAGAAGTTTGGAATTCTGAGGCTAGAGCTGATGTAACTCCATCTGGTTTTATAAAATTAAGAAAAAAAAAAACTTTTCCGTATGAAAAGAGATAGCCATCAGATTAACCAGTAACCGTGTTTGATAGTAAGAATGCCAGGCCATAAAAGGATGATCTAATACAAGTGGAAGGCTCTATCTGATGTAACTCAAGGTCAGTGGTAGAGATGAGCAGCAGAAGCTGACTTCTGAGTCCTTGACTAAGTCAAAGGGTAGATGGGGGGAAGATAAGCGACTGAGTTTCACAGATTTTACAATCCATTTGTCTGTCCCTGACCTCTGTTCTCTCTGCCAGTGCTTTTTACCAAGAGACACTGAAGAATCGGTGAGAAGGGCTGGTGGGAGGAAGGAAGTGATGAAATTTATTTTCTTTAATGATGAAATAACTCTTTATTGTTTTCCAGGATGAGTTATTTACTTTCTTCCTCAACATTTCAAATCAAACTAGTTTTTTTTAATGTACATTCTAATGTATCCTATTTCTGTTGAAGTTTAAGGAACAGATTTTTTTCCCCCTCTTTTTCACTCTGCTTAAGTAACTTCACTGTTGACAACTTGCAACTTTCATTGACTCAAATGAAAGAAGTTATGTGGCTGCACACAAGACGTTTTGAGAGAATAGTGAGTTGTCTGGATACTAGACAGTGATGTTATAGGAAGTGAGAAACACCTTAGAGTCAGTTGTTCTTAGCATCACAGATGATATTCAACAGGATATCAGGAAATGCTGGTTGAATGGATGAATTATAAAGTGCTAGCTATGTATTTTTTTTTCTTGGCTCCTAAAACTGAGCTATTTGAAATGCAACCAATAAAATCATGTCCTCTAGAAAATGATCTGGATCATTAAGGCAAATAATCTATTGTCAGGTTTCTACCCTGAGTGTGCTCATTGTTCTTGAGGGGATTGAGATAAGATCGGGAAAAGAGGATGCTGTAACTGGTTTTAACAAGGGGTCTCGGGGGTTGGATATATTGCTTCAGGGACCAAACTGAATGGACTAGCTATGCCAGAGGCTCCTGGAGCCAGGGTTAGGAGCTGTGGCATTGGTACAGTTAGCATGTAAGGTGAGTTTGTGAAGTAAGATTGTTGGGAGCCTTACTGAATAAGGAATCAGCCTCTGGTTCCTGCCCTCCACCTCTGAGTACACTTCTCTCTCTCACAACCTCTCTAGTCCTCTTTCCCTTTCCTTTTGCCCATTTTCTACCCTCTCATTTTGCTGTCTCTCTCCACGTGTATTATTATACTAAACTGAAACCTTTTTTTTATTGATTGATGTGCAGTAAGTAGAGAAGTTTTATGTTCTTGAGTTTGTTTCCTCATTCATTCTTTTGTAGGCTGCGTGAGAAACAAAATAGATCAGTGACCGTAACCTCTATGCTGACTTTTCAAAGTGACTAACTTAAGAAAAGGTTTAAGTAGATTTCTTTTTAGTGGGTCAGTAGATTTTGATAGAAAAAAGAAAACCTTCCCGCTGACTCCAAATCTATACGAAAGTGCTCAAAAAACTTCCTCTGATCAAGAAGAAAAGTGGTTAACCAGAAAGGGGAAAAGGCCATCCTATTTATGTATCTGATATAATAGTCAAATTGATTTTTGATAAGGAAGCAAGCAGCTGCAAATACTGACATGCAGCTTTTATGAGAAATGGTTGCTCTATTTTAGGGTTCTTGTCAAAGCTGGAACAGGTGCTGTTATTTTTTTTTCTTTTCTAATCACTCCTAGCTCACAGGGGTTTAACTGGCTAAAGGCCCGCACTCAGTAGACTTAGGCCCACGTGGGCTGTTGTTCAGACAGCACAATGCTCCAACCAGCTTGATGCTCTAATACAGTTCCCAAAGCCCTTCTGGGATAGCAGGCTAGGCGGACTCCCACCCATATTAAAATTAGAATTGCACCTGCCATGTCCAGCATGTGTTAAGGTTCTGAAAATACTAGAGAAGGAAGATGGCAGAAATATTCATACCAATGTCCTTAAAGAGATCGGAGTGCTAGGACATTGCTGGTGGGGAGGAAAGGGGAGGGGGTGGGAATAGCAATGGCTTTTACTAAAGCCTTCTCATTGGTGCAGGACTGTGGAGATTCCTTGGGGCAAATGGTGGCAAAACATTTGTTTACACCTCTTTATTTTATAGTTTTCAAGCCTAACCTTAGTTTTGCCAGACTTCTGAGTGACTTGTTTCTAAAATACTTAAAATTTTGCTTAAAATTTTTCTGAGGACAGAATACAATACAGAAAGATTCAAAGAGGAAGGTGAAGGCGCCACAAGGGTTTTCAGAGGTAACTTCAGGGAATTCGCAGCCCACCTGTACTTGTCCTGTGCTGGGCTAAGGCACTTAAGTCATGTCCTGCTCTTTGCAACCTTGTGGATTATAGCCTGCCAAGCTCCTCTGTCCATGGGATTCTCCAGGCAAGAATACTGGAGTGGGCTGCCATGCCCTCCTCCAGGGGATCTTCCTGACCCAGGGATTGAACCTGTGTCTCTTTTGTTTCCTGCATTGAAAGGCAGTTCTTTACCACGGGCGCCACCTGGGAAGCCTACCTGTACTTGTCACAGGTGGTGGCTCAGACAGTAGGGAATCTGCCTGCAATGCAGGAGACCTGGGTTTGATCCATGGTTCAGGAAGATCCCCTGGAGAAGGCAATGGCTATCCACTCCAGTATTCTTGCCTGGAGAATCCCTTGGACAGGGGAGCCTGGCAGTTTGCAGTCCATGGGGTCACAAAGAGTCAGACACAACTGAGCAACTAACACACAAATGCTGTAGAGCCCACCTTCATGTAAATGATAGACTTGGCCCGGGTATGAGACAGCTGAGAGTGGAGAGGGCTGAAGTGAACTGCAGAGGACGTGCTCTCTGTGAGGCTACCCAGCTCCACCCAGTGTCACCATGTGAGAACGTGGGCTCAGTGTTGTCAAATTGCCCGCGCTTTCGGGACAAACCAGACATCTGGATGCTAGCTAAGATTTCTCAATTTTTTAAACCCTGGAAAAGTCGAAGAAAGCACGTCTGCCAGCTTTATGTAGCCGTGGGCTGCTGTTTGTAACTATCGCCCTCTCTCCCATCTGTGGCTTACTGGGCATCCCTTCTGTGCTAGCAGCTCCAGCATGGCCTGGCTTGCCCTATCCTGCAGCAACCCCATGTCTTCCCAGGCCAGGAGTGCGTCCCTGTCCTCCTTAAATACCCTCCCTGCCACCATCCCTCCTTGTTAAGTCCTACTCAGTCGTCACTCTCCCTTCCACCTTCTCTGATGGCCTTTCTGGGCTTTCTCAGCCGGGCTTTCAATGAACTCATCTTTATTGCTGCTTATTATGTGCCTGGCACTCTTCCAGGCAGGGGAACATATCAGTGAATTGGACAGGCCAGACACCCTACCTTTGTTGAACTCCCATTGTAATCTCCCTTAATGGCTCTTTGCCCCTGAATCCACAGAACTTGCAGGGAACTTGACGTGCTGTCACACATCTGGCACCTACAGGCTAGGACAGATCCCCAGAGAAAGTCTCCAACACAACACTCTATCCCTGACTAAAAGGGGAGCTTCTGGACAGCAGGGACCATGTTTTCTACTTCTTGGAGTTTCACAAGCGTGTGTCTGTGTGCTCAGTCACTTCCGTGTCCGACTCTTTGCAACCCCATGGTCTCCAGCCCGCCAGGCTCCTCTGTCCATGGGATTCTCTAGGCAAGAATACTGGGGTGGGTTGCCTTGCCCTCCTCCAGGGGATCTTCCCGACCCAGGGGCCGAACCCGTGTCTCTTTCATCTCTTGCATTGGCAGGTGGGTTCTTTACCACTAGCACCACCTTATCTCCCCCAAATTATCTTAAACCCAATGCCTAAAAACACCCACTGTTGGGTTGATTAAACAGATTTCATCATAACTAATGAAATGGAGCATGTTAGAATAAGACATCACTTCTTATCACTGTTCTTCGAACAAAATTCATGAATCTTTCTTTACTTTGAGCTTCATATTATGACATTTTATTTTAAATATTTATTTATGTATTTTGGCCTCGCTGGGTCTTCGTAGTTGTGGCATGCAGGATCTTTAGCTGTGGCATGTGAACTGTTAGCTGAGGCTTGGGAACTCTTAGTTACAGCATGTAGGATCTAGTTGCCTGACCAACAATCAAACCCAGGCCCCCTGCATTGGGACTGTGGCATCGTAGCCACTGGCCCACTAGGGAAGTCCCCATATTATGACATTTCATTTTGAAGCATGGGTTAATTAACCTCAGAGGGTAAACAGCTTGGGATTTGGAGATCCACTGTGAGGACTTTGTGGTATCTGCCAGCTTTGTGCCATGAGAAGAGAAGCTGATCAACAGAGTCAACGGCAGAAGGGAGAACCTGGGTGCATGTCTCATCTCAGGGATAATGTTCCAAGACTCTGCATGTCTTTTTGTGCTTTGGAGGATTTAAGGCTGCTCATTTCACAAAGCATGTAGGTCACACTTGAGAACACAAGCTTCATATTTGCTCATCAGCATTTTTCATCCTCTCTGACCGCTTAAGTCAGTTCTGTGAGATTTAAAATGTCTTTATTTTGCTGGACTAGAGAATTATGTGGGTCCAACCTAAGGAGAATCATCTCAAGGGAGAAAATAAAGTCAGCCTAGAGGAAAATAGGGGAGAGAGAGAGACAGAGAGAGATAGAAAATCCTGATCACATGGATTGAACCTCTGGATGCAGCTACGTGAAACAAGTATACCATCTGACTTTACGGTTAAATTCTCTGACTTCCTTTGTCATGTAGGCAATTTGAACTGGATTTTATCACTTGCAATTCAGTGATTCCTGGCTGGACTTTGTCCTTTAATTTAAGCATTTACTAAACATTTATAGGGCTTCTCTGGTGGCTCAGACAGTAAAGAATCTGCCTGCAATGCAGGAGACCCAGGTTCAATCCCTGGGTCAGGAAGATCCTCTGGAGAGGGGAATGGCTATCCACTCCAGTATTCTTCCCTGGAGAATTCCGTGAACAGAGGAGCCTGGTGTGCTACAGTTTATGGGGTCACCAAGAGTCTGACAGGACTGAGTGACTAACACTTTCACAGATGAATATGGTGGATGAGACAAAACTCTGTAGCCCAATTCATTCAACTTTATAGGCTTCCCTGGTGGCTCAGGGGGTAAAGCATCTGCTTACAATGCGGGAGACCTGGATTCGATCCCTGGGTCGGGAAGATCCTCTGGAGAAGGAAATGGCAACCTACTCCAGTACTCTTGCATGGAAAATCCCATGGATGGAGGAGCCTGGTAGGCTACAGTCTATGGGGTCACAAAGAGCTGGACACGACTGAGCGGCTTCACTTTCACTTTCACTTTAAACATTTACTGGGCATCTACTATGTTGCAGATATTATTTTGCTAAGAAGTGCTGGGGATACAGAGTTGCAATGAGAAAATTTCTTCTCTTTATAAATTAAAATTTTGAAAACTTCATGTTTTATTTGCAACTTCTCTTTCTCACACACACACATAAACATGTACACTCTTCTTTTTTTCAAATTAAACACTTGAGAGTAAATTGAAGAGATCAGGGCCCTTTACTACTAAAATGTGTATCTCCTTGGAACAATTTGACAATTATCAAATTTAGGAAATGCAGTATTGATCCAATATTTTATCTAGTATACAGTCTATATTGAATGGGACTGACTTTCCCAGTATTGAATATAACCACACTTGTCTTCACTTGTGCAGGATTTAATCCAGGACCACACACACTGCATTTAGTTTCCATTTCTCTTTCATCTCCTTTAATCTGCAACGATCTGTCAGCTTTTAACTCTTGGTTTTTTTTGTTTTTTGTTTTTTTT
Organism: Capra hircus; assembly: GCF_001704415.2. Taxonomy (NCBI): domain Eukaryota; kingdom Metazoa; phylum Chordata; class Mammalia; order Artiodactyla; family Bovidae; genus Capra; species Capra hircus. Next base: position 36,172,231 of record NC_030833.1, read on the forward strand.
TTTTGGTGACATTAACATTTTTAAAGTGTGTTTGCCTGTTGTTTTACAGAATGTTCCTCATTTTAGGTGTGTCTGAGTGCTTATTATGACTTGGTTATGATTATGCATTCTTGGCAGGAATATGACAGCAATGTTATGTTTCTTTCAATGCATCACAGCAAGAATCATCTGATGTGGTTCATTCCATCTTGGGTGATGTTAATATTGACCACTTGGCTAAAGTATTATCTGACATATTTCTGTAAAGATACCATTTCTTCTTTTATAATTAATAAGTAATCTGCAAGGAAATGCTTTGAGCTTGTATATGTATTCTGCTTCCCAGCAAATTTTTTTCCCAGTGAGTTTAGCGACTATTGATGATGCTTGCCTGAATCAGTTAATAAGATGGTGGTTGAAAAGTGATGATTTTAAAAATTCTTTCTCTCATATATTTTTCAGCTAGCATTCTCCTGTAAATAAGAACTTTCTCTCTGTATTCCTTTATTTTTGTCTATTTATTTTTATTGTAAGTATAGACATGGAATCTTTTCATTTTTGAAATAAGTCAAACTTAAGAAAATGGTATTAATTTAACTTTTTAATATGTGAAAACACTAACATTCTTCTAAAAGTCAAAATGATACAAAAAGATTTACTCAGAAAAACATCAGTAGTTCCCCTCCCCGTTCCCTCTTTTCCCTTCTCCCTCTTTAGGATACATTATCATTAATTTCTAGTTTATCCTTCTTGTGATTCTTTCTGAAAAAATAAACTGGTGCATGCAGTTTCACCTTGTTTCTCACAGTGTATTTTTTAAATATAAATTTATTTAAATTAGAGGTTAATTACTTTACAGTATTGTATGGTTTTGCCATACATCAACATGAATCCGCCACAGGTATACACGTGTTCCCCATCCTGAACCTCCCTCCCTCCTCCCTCCCCATATTGAATAGCCTTTTGCTTTTTAAACTTTTCATACTAGAACTATACCTTTCAATATTAAAAAGCTTTTCCTTATTTTTTTTAGTAACAGTTTTATAGAGATATGATTTACATACCATACAGTTCACCCACTCAAAGGATACAACTCAATGGTTTCTACTATATTCACAAAGTTGTATAACCATTGCTATATTCCATTTCAGAACATTCCATCACCCCAAAAAGTAACCCTGTACTCTATAGCAGTCACTTACCATTCCCCCCAATTACACCAACTCTAATAAATGCTGGGCTGGAGGAAGCACAGGCTGGAACCAAGATTGCCAGCAGAAATATCAGTAACCTCAGCTATGCAGATGACACCACCCTGACGGCAGAAAGCGAACTAGAACTAAAGGGCCTCTGGATGAAAGTGAAAGCGGAGCGTGAAAAAGCTGGCTTAAAGCTCAACATTCAGAAAACGAAGATCATGGCATCTGGTCCCATCACTTCATGGCAAATAGATGGGGAAACAGTGGAAACAGTGACTGACTTTATTTTGGGGGGCTCCAAAATCACTGCAGATGGTGATTGCAGCCATGAAATTAAGACTCTTACTCCTTGGAAGGAAAATTATGACCAACCTAGACAGCATATTAAAAAGCAGAGACATTACTTTGCCAACAAAGGTCTATCTAGTCAAGGCTATGGTTTTTCCAGTGATCATGTATGGATGTGAGAGTTGGACTATAAAGAAAGCTGATCATCGAAGAATTGATGCTTTTGAACTGTGGTGTTGGAGAAGACTCTTGAGAGTCCCTTGGACTGCAAGGAGATCCAACCAGTCCATCCTAAAGGAGATCAGTCCTGGGTGTTCTTTGGAAGAACTGTTGTTGAAGCTGAAACTCCAATACTTTGGCCACCTGATGCGAAGTGTTGACTCATTGGAAAAGACCCTGATGCTGAGAAAGATTGAGGGCAGGAGGAGAAGGGGACGACAAAGAATGAGATGGCTGGATGGCATCATGGACTCAATGGACATGAGTTTGGGTGAACTCCAGGAGTTGGTGATGGACAGGGAGGCCTGGCGTGCTGCGGTTCCTGGAGTCGCAAAGAGTCAGATACAACTGAGCAACTGAACTGAACTGAACTGAACTAATAAACCACCAATCTATTTTCTGTCTCTGTGGTTTTACTTATTCTTTCCTATACGTGGAACCATATCATCTGTAGCCCTTTGAGACTGGCCTCTTTTGCGGATCTCAATGTTTTCAAGGTTCATCTGTGTTGTACCATGTATCAGCACTTTGTGTCTTTTTGTTGCCAAATAATATTTAATTGTATCAAAATACCACATTTTCGTTGCTCCTTTCTTCAGTTGATGGACACTTGAGTTGTTTTCTTTTTCTGGCCTTTATGAATATTGATGTACAAGGTTTGTGTGGACTAATGCTTTCAGTTCTCTTGGCCATGTACCTACGAGTGCAATTGCTGAATTATATGATAACTCTATGTTTTATTTTTAAGGAACTGTGGTTGCACCATTTTACAATCCCACAAGTAATGTATGAGGGTCCCAATTCCTCCAAGTTCTTGTCAACACTTGCTATTATCTCACTTTTTGACTACAGCTCTCCCAGTGGATATAAAGTGGATATAAAGTGGTATCACACTGTAGCTTTCATCTTCACATCCCTGATTCCTGATGACTCCTTATTCTCTTTGCCTGCAACACAGTACTGCCCTGTGTGATGTACCATAACAAGCAGAGCAATTTCTTGCAGTCTTTTGCCCTCTGATGAGCTCATTGACTCGTATGAGAGATAGACAGTCAAACTAAAATAATTAGAATATATCACTCATACAGTGATTTATAAGAACAGGCCACTCCAGAAGTAGAAAAGAAGGAGAAACTCATTCTAACTGGGAAGTGAAAGACTTAAAAGAAAGCTGAGTCTGAAAGGGTAACTTAGGGATAGGGATAACAGCCTTTGAGAAAGCAGAGAAGCTTCCAAGAGCTTGTGTGTCTAAGGAGATACTCTTTTCCTGCTCTGGTTTCACTGTTCTTATAGTATCACATGTAAGCTACTTATGAAAGTGAATCCTTTCCTGTACAGCTAATTGTTATTTTTCCTAACAATACAGGAGGTCAATGAAGGACAGGTAGAATTTTCTGTGGTCAAGTTGGCATGTCAATAAATAAAGCCATAGTAAAACAAAACACTGAATGTCATGCTGTGTCTAAGTTAGAATTAAATAATTTGTGATCCATGCCAAGTTGTTCCCTTTGTGCATATAAAAACATAATGATATGTTTTGTTGGCATGTGACCATAATGAAATAAATTTGGATTGCTTTCATTCCTTAATCAGTTTCCAAATTCCTGCTAGGTTAGCCACAAGTTGGCTGGCATATCTGAGGAGAAGAGCTGAGTCCTGTCTTATTCCCAGTTTGCAGGTGACTGGCTTGGCCAGGGGAATCCTTCATCTCACCAGATAGACTCGCTCCTATCTTTCTTCTCAAGGGGTCTGTCTGGGAGCCAGGTCTGGACCATTCAGGGTCAGGTTCACTCTGTCACCATCTCAATGCATCATTTTGATGGGAAGAAATCTGGTTCCTAGTTTGGTTTCCAAGCCTTGCTTCTTGGATCATTTGCTGTCATTGGTCCAGTTTATGGTGGTCCTCTGCTTGGCCCTTCCCTGGGATTCCAGGGTGGCTGAGGTAAGGGGTAAACAGGAAAACCAACCCCAATCCTTCTGGGCCTGCTAGCCCTTTTGACCATGGTCTGCTTATTTATTCCAGAATTTCACTTTCAAATTCTGATAGGATGCTATTTGCTAATTCTTCGTGCTGACACTGGGCCTTAACCAGTAAGTCAGGGACTCTTCTTGCTCCCTTTGTTTCATAGTCTGACCCCAGACTTTGCAAACACTTGAATTAGATTGTTCCATTCACTCCCCAAAGGCAGAAACCAGCAGTTTAAATGGACTAGCACTGGGAGTGTTTGGGTATAGGAAACTTAATGTTTTATTTCTCTCTACTGTGAATTTTTTTTCTTTATAAAGTATATGTATTACTTTCATGAAAAAGAAGACAAAGTAAATTTACTGTGAATTCCAGCCTGGAAACAAATCTTTTCCTTCAGATCAGGTGAACATTCAAGCCCCTCTGGGGTGGCTTTGCTCAGTGGACAACAGCAGGAGTCTTTCCTCTGTTAATGTTTGCCTTCAAAAAAAAAAAGACCTTCTTTCACTTTTCCATACAAATTTCAGAAAAGAAGAAAATTATATCTGATGGAAGGCATCCCCCTGCTGGAAACAGGCACTGGCTATGAGCTCATGCAATGGGGTGACTAAAGCGCAGTAATGCAGGGATTGGGTGGGTGGCACAAGGAGGTCCTGACAAGCTACCTGTGGCTCAGGAAGACATCTGAGAAGAGCATCCTTCATCATGATCCCAAGCAGCTTTTGCTTCCTGTTTGTTTAAAACATAACAATCATTTTTAAAATTTATTTTTGACCACACTGGGTCTTTGTTGTCGCATGTGGGCTTTCTCTAGTTTCCAGTTACAGCACGTGGACTCTAGTTTTGGCTCGGGGGCTCCAGAGAGGGGGCTCAGTAGCTGTGGCACACAGGCTTTGTTGCTCCGTGGCACGAGGGATCTTCTTGGACTAGGGGTCAAACCCACATCCCGTGCATTAGCAAGCGGATTCTTAACCACTAGACCACCAGGAAAGTTCCTAAAACATAATTCTTAATACTTATTCAGCATTAGGCATTGTCCTAAACTCTTTACCTCTGCAAGTTTGTAATTCTTACCTGTGGGGAACCAACAAACCCACTTCATAGATGAGGAAACTGAGGTTCAGAAAGGTGATGTTACTTACTCAAGGTCATCTGCCTAATGATGAAGCTAGGATTCAAACTTGTGTTGATCTGACTCCTGAGCTACAACTATTAACCACCATGCTATACCAAGGAATTTTTAAAATATTCATGCTCAGTAACTGTGTCCATCAAGCATTGTACTTAAAGTCTCAAAACCATCCCATTTCATTTGTATAAGTTTAATAAAAGCATATTACATGTAAAATTCCACCCCAGAAATTTTATTTACATTGTTGTTGCTGCTGCTGCCGCTAAGTCGCTTCAGTCATGTCCGACTCTGTGCGACCCCATAGACGACAGCCCACCAGGTTCCGCCGTCCCTGGGATTCTCCAGGCAAGAATACTGGAGTGGGTTGCCATTTCCTTCTCCAATGCATTGTTAGGCTGGTATAATTGTGTTTAGTTATGTCTCTGCCTTGCCAAACTGAGCTTGGTTAATTCAATTTGAAGCTATTTTTAATGGAATTTGTTAAATAATTAAACATTTATACCTATGACTGTTTATCTGCCATGTAGCTTCTAGTTCATGGCTTACTTATTTCACTCCACCAAAATATAATAACAATTACAAAATTAAAGCTAAAGATAGGTGTCCAATACTTCTAAAAACTCTATTATAAGTATAGAGTGTTATACAGGCAGAATGCAAATGTTGCAGTTTATAGTTATGATGTGAGGAGCACAGATCCAAAACAGGTGGACCAGAACCTTGCTGGGCATTTAATGGAGATCTGGGCTGTGAGAGCATGCTCACAATTGCATGTGAGTGATCCTGAACAGTTCCTGAATTTTTTTTTGAACAGTGCAGAATTGTTGATTTTATATTATAAACTAATAAGTTTATAATAAGTTTGAATAATTGCTCCAAGATGGAAGAAGTCTCATTCCACATGGTTCACAAAAACAGTTTAGCCTAGTGGTTCAACTTAACATATTAACAGCATTGGGCATAAGTGTTGTGCTTAGTCGCTGTCGTATCTGACTCTTTGCAACCCTTTGGACCGGCAGGCTCCTCCGTCCATGGGATTTTTCAGGCAAGAATACTGGAGTGGGTTGCCATTTCCTTCTCCAAGGTATCTTCCCCATCTAGAGATTAAACCTACATCTCCTGTGTGTCCTTCATTACAGGTGATTCTTCACCTGTGAGTGAGATACAATCTTTATGCTCTGACATGGAAAATGTCCATGATACACTGTCTAGACAAAAGGTGGAGGACAGTATCTTTAATATGATGTCATCTTTGTAGAAATCAAACAAATTTACATGTATCCATATAAAAAAAGAATCCACTATGTTACTTAGCATCTAGAGGCATAAATTGGGAAGTTGAGACTTCCATTTATTTTACACATTTACTTGTTGTTGAATTTTTAAAGTATCACTTTTGAGAGAGAAAAAATTATTATATATCTTTTTTTAATATATTGGGTTGGATACACAAAGATAAACTCAAAATGTATTAAAGACCTAAATGTAAGACCGGAAACTATAAAACTCTTAAGAGGAAAACATAGGCAGAACACTCGATGACATAAATCAAAGCAAGATCCTCCATGACCCACCTCCTAGACTAATGGAAATAAAAACAAAAGTAAACAAGTGGGACCTGATTAAACTTAAAAGCTTTTGAACAGCAAAGGAAACTATAAGCAAGGTGAAAAGACAACCCTCAGAATGAGAGAAAACCATGACAAATCAAACAACTGACAAAGGGTTAATTTCAAAATATATGAGCAGCTCATACAACTGAATGCCAGAAAAACAAACAACCCAATGAAGAAGTGGGAAAAAGACCTAAACAGACATTTCTCCAAAGAAGACATACAGATGGCTAACAAACACCTGAAAAGATGCTCAGCACCTTTCATTATTAGAGAAATGCAAATCAAAACTGCAATGAGGTATCACCTCAGAATGGCCATCATCAAAATGTCTACAAACAATAAATGCTGGAGAGGGTGTGGAGGAAAGGGAATGCTCTTACACTGTTGATGGGAATGTAAATTGATGCAGCCACTATGGAAGACAGTATGCAGATTCCTTTAAAAAAACTAGGAATAAAACTACCATGTGACCCAGAAATCCCACTCCTAAGCCTATACCCTGAGGAAACCAAAATTGAAAAAGACACATGTATCCCATTGTTCGTTGCAGTAATATTTACAATGGCTAAAACATGGAAGTAACCTAAATGTCCATTAACCGATGAATGGATAAAGAAGTTGTGGTACATATACACAATGGAATATTCAGTTCAGTTCAGTCGCTCAGTCATGTCCAACTCTTTGCGACCCCATGAATCACAGCACGCCAGGCCTCCCTGTCCATCACTAACTCCCGGAGTTCACTCAGACTCACATCCATCGAGTCCGTGATGCCATCCAGCCATCTTATCCTCTGTCGTCCCCTTCTCCTCCTGCCCCCAATACCTCCCAGCATCAGAGTCTTTTCCAATGAGTCAACTCTTCACATGAGGTGGCCAAAGTACTGGAGTTTCAGCTTCAGCATCATTCCTTCCAAAGAAATCCCAGGGCTGATCTCCTTCAGAATGGACTGGTTGGATCTCCTTGAAGTCCAAGGGACTCTCAAGAGTCTTCTCCAACACCACAGTTCAAAAGCATCAATTCTTCGGCACTCAGCCTTCTTCACAGTCCAACTCTCACATCCATACCTGACCACAGGAAAAACCATAGCCTTGACTAGACGGACCTTAGTTGGCAAAGTAATGTCTCTGCTTTTGAATATGCTATCTAGGTTGGTCATAACTTTTCTTCTAAGGAGTAAGCGTCTTTTAATTTCATGGCTGCAATCACCATCTGCAGTGATTTTGGAGCCCAAAAAATAAACTCTGACACTGTTTCCACTGTTTCCCCATCTATTTCCCATGAAGTGATGGGACCAGATGCCATGATCTTCATTTTCTGAATGTTGAGCTTTAAGCCAACCTTTTCACTCTCCTCTTTCACTTTCATAAAGAGGCTTTTGAGTTCCTCTTCACTTTCTGCCATAAGGGTGGTGTCATCTGCATATCTGAGGTTATTGATATTTCTCCCGGCAATCTTGATTCCAGCTTGTGTTTCTTCCAGTCCAGCGTTTCTCATAATGTACTCTGCATAGAAGTTGAATAAGCAGGGTGACAATATACAGCCTTGACGTACTCCTTTTCCTATTTGGAACCAGTCTGTTGTTCCATGTCCAGTTCTAACTGTTGCTTCCTGACCTGCATATAGGTTTCTCAAGAGGCAGGTCAAGTGGTCTGGTATTCCCATCTCTTTCAAAATTTTCCACAGTTTATTGTGATCCACACAGTCAAAGGCTTTGGCATAGTCAATAGAGCAGAAATAGATGTTTTTCTGGAGCTTTCTTGCTTTTTTGATGATCCAGCAGATGTTGGCAATTTGATATCTGGTTCCTCTGCCTTTTTTAAAACCAACTTGAACATCAGGAAGTTCACGGTTCATGTATTGCTGAAGCCTGGCTTGGAGAATTTTGAGCATTACTTTACTAGCATGTGAGATGAGTGCAATTGTGCGGTAGTTTGAGCATTCTTTGGCATTGCCTTTCTTTGGAATTGGAATGAAAACTGACCTTTTCCAGTCTGGTGGCCACTGCTGAGTTTTCCAAATTTGCTGGCATATTGAGTGCAGCACTTTCACAGCATCATCTTTCAGGATTTGAAATAGCTCAACTGGAATGCCATCACCTCCACTTGCTTTGTTTGTAGTGATGCTTTCTAAGGCCCACTTGACTTCACATTCCAGGATGTCTGGCTCTAGGTGAGTGATCACACCATCATGATTATCTTGGTCTTGAAGATTTTTTTGTACAGTTCTTCTGTGTATTCTTGCCATCTCTTCTTAATATCTTCTGCTTCTGTTAGGTCCTGACCATTTGTGTCCTTTATCGAGCCCATCTTTGCATGAAATGTTCCCTTGTTATCTCTAATTTTCTTGAAGAGATCTCTAGTCTTTCCCATTCTGTTGTTTTCCTCTATTTCTTTGCATTGATCTCTGAGGAAGGCTTTCTTATCTCTTCTTGCTATTCTTTGGAACTCTGCATTCAGATGCTTATATCTTTCCTTTTCTCCTTCGCTTTTCGCTTCTCTTCTTTTCACAGCTATTTGTAAGACCTCCCCAGACAGCCATTTTGCTTTTTTGCATTTCTTTTCCATGGGGATGGTCTTGATTCCTGTCTCCTGTACAATGTCATGAACCTCATTCCATAGTTCATCAGGAACTCTATCTATCAGATCTAGTCCCTTAAATCTATTTCTCACTTCCACTGTATAATCATAAGGGATTTGATTTAGGTCATAGCTGAATGGTCTAGTGGTTTTCCCTACTTTCTTCAATTTAAGTCTGAATTTGGCAATAAGGAGTTCATGATCTGAGCCACAGTCAGCCCAGCCATAAAAAGGAATGCCTTGAGTCACTTCTATCAGGTGAATCAACTTAGAACCTATTATACAGAGTGAAGTAAGTCAGAAAGAGAAAGATAAATGTCATATTCTAATGCATATATACAGAATCTAGAAAGATGGTACTGAAGAATTTATTTACAGGGCAGCAGTGGAGAAACAGACATAGAGAGTAGACTTATGGACGTGGGGAGAGGGGAGGAGAGGGTGAGATGTATGGAGAGAGTAACATGGAAACTTACATTACCATGTGTAAAATAGATGGCCGACAGGAATTGGCTGTATGGCTCAGGAAACTCAAACAGGGGTTCTGTGTCAACCTGGAGGGGTAGGATGGGGAGGGATACAGGAGAGGAGTTCAGGAGGGAGCGGCTATAGGTATACTTATGGCTGATACACGTTGAGGTTTGACAGAAAACCACAAAATTCTGTAAAGCAAATATCCTTCAGTAAAATAATTAATTAAAAAATGTATTGGTTTGGCCAAAAAGCTTGTTAAGTTTCTGTAACGTGTTATGGTAAACCCAAACAAACTTTTGGGCCAATACAATATTTTAAAACATACCCAATGTTTGAAAGTCTCATGAAGGCGTGACCATTTAAGCCACGAGGGGGTGCTGATGGACTTTGGATGAGTTACCTCATAGCACCTCAGTTCCCTCTCTTCAGTGAAGATAAGACTCATCTCATAGATCAGTGGTGAAGAATTATTTGGTGTGCCCTGGGAGTTCACCTTTAATTTTCCTAAATCTTAATAGGGGTTGAGGAAAGATGAGACCAAACAATCCTTCTTCTAATTGACTGTATTTATAAAACCAGAACAAATAAATAACCAAAGAATGCTTCTTCTAATTGACTATATTTATAAAGCCAGCTTAATTTCCTCCTTTGACTTATGTCTCATGGAAAATCAAAGTGCTGGAGGGGAAGGAAGATTGGAAGGAGGTTTTCTTGGGTCACTCTCTCCTTAAAGAATCTGATGAAAATTATGCATTGTAATCCCAGAAAACTGCATGGATTTTCGGTGCAATTCCTGGAGATATCCAGGCCAAAGTTAAGGACCCTTCATTGGTTTAATTTTACCTGGGAGGAGACATGGTCCAGAGAAATCAAGGTCACCAAGACCTTGTTGAAACAGGCTCCACCCTGTATGCTCACTGCTGTTTTCCATACATTTGCCACCAGTCGGGGGGCCAGGTGACCAAAGCATGTGGAAACAATAGATGGTGCCTGTCTGAGAAGTGGACATTCTGTGACTGAGATTCTTCATCGCAACTGCATTCCCACTCCAAGAGTTAGATTTATCTATATATTTAAACATAGGTGTGTTTTTTAAATACCAGTAGCTGGTTAACCCCTTTAATCCACACAATGGCCCTAGGTAACTTAGTGAACACAATGGACCCAACCCAGATCCCCTGAGGTCTGCATGTGCACCGGAGCCTGGCAGCTGTGCACTTGGCTGTGAGCAGCTCAGCGATTCCGCCCTTGCCCCGCCACCCAGAACTGCTCGTGGGATTCCAACCACCTTGAGTTCTGCGGTGCAGTCTGTGCTCCAGAGCACCTCTGGATCAGGCCAAGACTAGACTTCACCTGAAACCCTATCCTGGCTTGCCTCCCGCCTCTGACCTCATCTGTTTTTCTCAGGCCCTCACAGGATTTTCCTGAAGAGAGTGTCTCCAGTAAATCACCCACCCTCATCCCTTTCTCAGGCTCTGCTTCTAAGGAATCTGACCTAATACAAGTGGTATCTCTGACCCCATTACTCTAGTTTCCAGAGAGTCACGACTTCTGTGAAGACAACACACAACACTCCTGGGGCCTCAGGGATCATCTGTCTAGTATTTTACAGAAAGAACATGTATTATATATACTTTATGTATTTTTATGTATATTTACCTTTATATATGCGCTCTCTTGCTTTTCCATTTAGCATTATATCACAATTATTTTTATTTCTCTTTATAAACATAATTATGAAAAGATGCATAAGATTCTGATCTATGAATATAGCTTAAAAAAAAAAAAAAACATAATATTAGGATTCCCTGCCAGTTCAGTGGTTAGTATTTGGTGCTTTCACTGACATGGTTTTAACCCCTGGTTGGGGAACTAAGATCCCACAAGCCACAGAGTGACTCAGAGGGAGAGGGAGAGGGTGGGATGATTTGGGAGAATGGCATTGTAACATGTATACTATCATGTAAGAATCAAATCGCCAGTCTATGTCCGACGCAGGATACAGCATGCTTGGGGCTGGTGCACAGTGATGACCCAGAGAGATGTTATGGGGAGGGAGGTGGGAGGGGGGTTCATGTTTGGGAACACATGTACACCCGTGGTGGATTCATGTCAATGTATGGCAAAACCAATATAGTATTGTAAAGTAAAATAAAGTAAAAATAAAAATTAAAAAAAAAACCCTAATATACTCAAACAGGTAAATAGTTATTTATAGTTTTATTGTTATAAACAGTGGCTGACTTTATTTTTGAGGGCTCCAAAATCACTGCAGATGGTGATTGCAGCCATGAAATTAAAAGACGCTTACTCCTTGGAAGGAAAGTTATGACCAACCTAGACAGCATATTAAAAAGCAGAGACATTACTTTGCCAACAAAGGTCCATCTGGTCAAGGCTATGCTTTTTCCAGTGGTCATGTATGGATGTGAGAGTTGGACTATAAAGAAAGCTGAGCACCAAAGAATTGATGCTTTTGAACTGTGGTGTTGGAGAAGACTCCTGAGAGTCCCTTGGACTGCAAGGAGATCCAACCAGTCCATCCTAAGGGAGATCAGTCCTGGGTGTTCTTTGGAACGATTGATGCTAAAGCTGAAACTCCAGTACTTTGGCCACCTGATGCGAAGAGCTGACTCATTTGAAAAGACCGTGATACTGGGAAAGATTGAGGGCAGGAGGAAGAGGGGACGACAGAGGAGGATGGGATGACAGAGGAGGAGATGGTTGGATGGCATCACCGACTCAATGGTCATGAGTTTGAGTAAACTCCTGCAATTGGTGATGGACAGGGAGACCTGGAGTGCTGTGCTTCATGGGGTCACAAAGAGTTGGACACAACTGAGCGACTGAACTGAACTGAACTGAACTATTACAAATTATAAATGAACTATCTTCATGTAAGATTTTTTTTTCCCCTGTAGTCAGATTGTTTTCTTAGGAAAGAGTCCTAGAAATAGAGTTACCAGGCCACAGGGTTTAATACATGTTGCAGATTTTTTATTTTTTATTTTTAAAAGTGTTTTGACCACACCTCCAGGCATGCAGGATCTAATACCCTAACCAGAGATCAAATCTGCACCTTGTGCAGTGAAACCAGGGAGTCTTAATTACTGGACCACCAGGGAAGTCCCTGGATTTATTTTCAAAAAGATTTTACCAGTTTATGCTCCCAACCATAGTGCCATCTGGCAATTTGAACCCTTACACTCTCTTGCCAGTCTTGAGTACTGTCATTAAAAAAATAAAAAGCAAAAAACAAGCTTTAACTTAAAAGAGCTCATTGCTTTGTTAAGGTGTTTCTCTTTATTTGTAGTAAGATTGAAATTTTTTTCTTATATTTATGAACCATTTGTTTTTCCTATTTTGGGAGTTTTTTCCTCTATTTATGGCTTTAATAATGAATGTATATATGGTTTTTGAAAGTCAGTCTGGAAAAATACACTGTTTTGGGACTTGGTTATTTAAGCCCTTGATTTAGAGGTATTTATCCTGTAATTTTTCCAGAGCAACATTTTCTACCTGCTCTGAGGCAAAGTGGGTGGGGGAAGATGTGAATCTGAAGAAATTCCATTTAATGATTAACATTCAACAAGATTTACCTCCCTCGCCAGAAGCAAGGTGGAATGTCTCAAAGAGAGGGTTTCAAAATATAAAACGCAATGAAATAATTTAACAAAATATTTAAGTGAAACAGAGCAGAACTGAAAACAACCCGGTGGGGCTAGGAAATGTCTACACATCTATGCAGAAACACAAAGCAAGTAGATGACACTGTTCCAAACGCAAGGGTTAGGGCAATAAGCCCATGTGCCTTGAAAATATGAACACAAATGTCCCTTCATGTGAGGTTTGTTAAAACTTTGGCTTGTGGCTTTGAAAACGCTTCCTTTTTTTATTTCATAAGTGAGATGACAATAAGAAATAGTAAGTTGGATAGATAATCAGCACTGAAAGTCAAGTAAACATTTTGGCCTCCTACTCCTTAACATAGTATGATCAATTATATATTTTCATGCTGAAAAATTTTAAGTGCTGACCAATTTTCAAGAGACAAGACTAAATTCTGTACTGAAATTCTTTAAGCTTCAGCTGTAGCCAGAGGTGAACCTTTTATTTTGGAAAATCCGAGAAAATAGGCTGTTAATTCTGTTGAGCAGAAGAAAGGGTCTTGAAATGCTCCTTGCTTCTCCCAGACATGTTGTTGAACTTCACACTTTGCTCACAAGCAGCTGCTCCAAATCTTCTCCACTTTCCCCCAGACCCTCCTGAGCTATGCAGAGAGAACAAAGGCTGGGTGACCGTCCTCATTCAACTTACCCCTCATCTCCACACACCCCATCTTTACTCCTGCTCAACGTCAGCTTCTTTTACAGCACTTGGCTTTCACTCCTTTATATTCTCTTTCTCCTGGCACACAGCGAAGTGCCTGTCTGTAGGCATGGCTCAATAATTGAGATGTTCTTAAATGAATGATTCAGGTAAAGTCAAGTTTTTTAAAAATTGAGATATAATTGACATAACATTGTATTTGTTTAGATCAGTTGGTAAAGAATCTGCCTGCAATGCCAGAGACCCCAGTTTTATCCCTGGGTTGGGAAGATTCCCTGGAGGAGGGCATGGCAACCCACTATAGTATTCTTGCCTTGAGAATCCCCATAGACAGAGGAGCCTGGTGGGCTATAGTCCATAGGGTTACAAACAGTTGAACATGACTGAGTGACTAAGCAGAGCACATGCAACATAATGATTTCATATTTGTATATACTGTGAAATGATCACAATGCTGCTGCTGCTGCTGCTAAGTCGCTTCAGTCGTATCTGACTCTATGCGACCCCATAGACAGCAGCCCACCAGGCTCCCCCGTCCCTGGGATTCTCCAGGCAAGAACACTGGAGTGGGTTGCCATTTCCTTCTCCAATGCATGAAAGTGAAAAGTGAAAGTGAAGTTGCTCAGTCGTGTCTGACTCTTGGTGACCCCATGGGCTGCAGCCCACCAGGCTCCTCTGTCCATGGGGTTTTCCAGGCAAGAGTACTGGAGTGGGCTGCCATGAAATGATCACAATAGATCTAGTTAAAATCCATCACTACATATAGCTACAGTGTTTCTTCTTGTGATGAAAACTTTTAAGATCTACTGTCTTGGCAACTTCCAAAAATAAAATACAAGATTATCGACTGTAGTCACCTTTCTATACATCGTATCTCCATGACTCACTCACTTTACAACTGAAGTTTGTACCTTTTGATCACATTCACACATTTGATCCACTCTTCACCTTCCAGGTCTGGCAACTAACAATCTGTTCTCTGTATCTATGAGTTCAAAGTTTTTTTTTTTTCTTTTTATTATTTGTTAGAGTCCACATATATGTAAGATCATACAGTATTGTCTGACTCATTTCCCTTAGCATAATGCCTTCAAGGTCCATCCATGTTGTTACAGATGGCAAGATTTCCTTCTTTTTTTACCAGTATATATATACTTTGTTTTTGTTTCCTTTGGATGAACACCGAGGAGTAAAACTGTTGGATCACATGGTGCCTGTGTGCATGCTAAGTCACTTCAGTCATGTCTGTAGTTCTATTTTTAATTTTTTGAGGAAACTCCATACTGTTTTCCATAGTGGTTTCACCAATTTACATTCCCACCAACAGTGAACAAGGATTCCCTTTTGTCCATATCCTTATCAACACTTGTTATTTCTTGTCTTTGTGATAATAGCCGTTCTAACAGATGTGAGGCAATATCTCATAGTAGTTTTGATTTGCATTTCTCTGATAATTAAGGATGTTAAGTATCTTTTCATGTACCTATTGGTCATCTGTACATCTAGGGGGAAATTCAGATCCTCTGCCTATTTTTTCATTGGATTGTTTGCTTTTTATGCTATTGAGTTGTATAAGTTTTTTATATATTTTGGATATTAGCCTCTTGACAGATATATGATGAGCAAATGTTTTCTTCTATTCCGTAGGTTGCCTTTTCATTTTGTTGGTGGTTTCCTTTACTGAGCAGAAGCGTTTAAGTTTGCTGTAGCCTCGCTTGCTTATTTTTACTTGTATTGCCTTTGCTTCTGTTGTCAAATCAAAAAAAAAAAAAAAGATGTCAAGATGCTTACCACCAGTTTTCTTCTGAGAGTTTTATAGCTTCAAGTCTTACATTGGTGTCTTTATCCATTTTGAACTGCTTTTTGTGTGTGGTGTGTAAGGTAGCAGTCCAGTTTTACCCTTTTGCATATAGATATCCAGCTTTCCAATACCATTTATTGATAAGCCTGTCCTTTCTCTAGTGTATATTCTTGGCTTCTTTATGGTAAATTTATTAACTATATATGCATGCGTTTATTTCTAGGCAAGGAGTAAAGCCAACTTGAACAATGAAACCCCAGATTTTATCTGGTCAGAAACTTATAGATGCTGCTGCCTTGGAATAATGAACTAAGAAAGAACATAACAGAGTGCTTCACACAGGGCTAGGTTTAAATCTTGTTTTACCATTCTTTAACTAGGTGATCTTAGATAGGTTGTTTAACCATTCAATTCCCCACCCCTTATTTTTCAGATATTTCATCTCTAAAAGTGGGGACAATTTAAAATGCCTACCTCACAGAACTTTGGGGAGGATTAAATCAGATAAGGGACTTGGTACAGAGTGTGCCCCTTAGCAAGTACTCAAAATGAATATAATAAGTACTGTATATATATTCAGTATAAAACCTCTGAATTATATGACAGTTTTGTAAACTGTCTTTGTGATGTCTTTATGTCATGTGCAGGCCAACCTCAGCTGAAAAAGGGAAAATGGGTGTTGAACGAGCTAGTGAAAATTATTTCTTAGATCTTCCTTCCAGATTTGAAAATTTGTGTCTGTCTCAGGTGCCAGGAAAACCTGCCCCTACCCCTTTCACAGACGGAGGACAGAACAAATGGCCACTGCTTCACTTTCCTAGGGAGCCCTAGGTACCATGTCTCCTCTCCCACTATTTTCAGTAGAGCCTTGCTGATTGTTGACAGGGGTGGATATATTTAACGTCTGTGAAGGTGAGTTGAATTCTCATGCCCCATCTCATGAATAGACTCTAGACAAGTTGGTTTCTTCTAAACTTGTCTGCTCATATCTTAGAAATCATTTTTATTTTGCAAATTCTAAAGCTTTTCCTCTTGACAGTCCTGTCCACATACTAGGTCACAAAGATTTCAAGGCATAATATGTCTGACTGTAGCGACATCTACTGGTAAAATCGAGCTCTAAACCAAGGGGATCCAGTGTGTGTAGACTCAAAGGTATTTTAACCATTCTTTTACCGCTAAAGTGTAGTCCAGGCAAACATCCAAATCAACATTCTTTGATAATAAGAACTACTAAGCCACTTTACGAAATGATTTTCTATGAATGATTTTGGAATCTTAAAAGCTTTCCTGTTTGAAATACTTCTGCTATCTTTGCTGAAAAATCATTACCATATGTGAAATAGATCACCAGTCCAGGTTCAACGCATGAGACAGGGCGCTCAGGGCCAGTGCACTGGGATGACCCTGAGGTATGGTGGGGAAGGAGGTGCGAGAGGGGTTCAGGATGGGGGACACGTACACCCATGGCTGATTCATGTCAATGTATGGCAAAAACCAGTACAATATTATAAAGTAATTAGCCTCCAATTAAAATAAATAAATTTTTTTAAAAAGTCATAGGCCAAGTTGCTGAGCAGCCTTTTGAAAGGACCCATAGAGGTGGTGCTAGTGGTAAAGAACATGCCTGCCAATGCAGGAGACTTAAGTCATGCAGGTTCAATCCCTAGGTCAGGAAGAGCCCCTCCTTCTTAGGAGGAGGGCATAGCAACCCTCTCCAGTATTCTTGCCTGGAGAATCCCATGGACAGAGGAGCCTGGTGAGCTACAGGCCATGGGGCCGCAGAGTAGTGCACAGCTGAGGGACAGAGCACACGTGGGCTAGCCTGCCAGGCCCCTCTGTCCATGGGACTTCCCAGGCAAGAATACCAGAGTGAGTTGCCGTTTCCTCTTCTAGGGATCTTCCCAACCCAGGGATGAAACCCACGTCTCCCGTGTCTCCTACATTGGCAGGGAGAGTCTTCATCACTGCACCGCTTGGGAAGCCCTAGTAAGTACCTAGGATGTTAAAAAATTGTAAAATAAAGTTTTTAAATAATGTTTTTTTTATTACTTTGAGTTCTGTGGGGATTAATGACTAGCTGTCTAATAATGTTGGTATATTAGATATTAGCATTGTATCAATGTTAAATTCCTGATTTTGTAAATTTTACAGTGGTTATTGAGAGAATATGCTTTTCGAAGGAACTGGGCAGTGCAGAACTTCAGGGGTATGACAGCTAATTTTATGTGTCAATGTGGCTTGGCTATGGTGTCCAATTGCTTGGTCAGACAACTATCTATTTGTTGGTGTAAAGATATTCTTAAGATATGATTAACATTTAAATCGTCAGATTTTGAGTAAACTAGATTATACTCCATAATATGGGAGGGCATCATCCTATCATTTGAAAGCCTTAAAGAGCAACAACTTAGGTTTCCCAAGGAAGAAATTCTTCTTAAGACATAGACAGTCTGCCTGATTTCTGTCTTGTTGCGCTGTGGAATTCAGACTCAAGAATACAACATCAACTCCTACCTGAATTTCAAGCCTGCTAGACTGCCCTACATATATGGTATGTCAGCCCTCACAGCTGCATGAATCAGTTCCTTAATCTACGCTCCACCCCACCCCAACAAGGCTGCTGCCCATACTTCTTTCTCTCAAGATACGAATGTATCTCCTGTTGGTTTGTTTCTCTGGAGAATCCTAAACAGTGCAAGGGGTAAATGGCATCGTGTCCACAACTTACTGTCAAAAATGTTCATTCTTGGGGAATCTAAGCGAAAAGGTAGTCGGAATTCTTGTAGCGTTCCTGTAACTCTGCAATTATTATGTCAAAGTAAAAAGATAAAAACAAAATGTATTTGAAACCTGGTTTGGAACATGGCCTTTCTCTTGTACAAAAGCTTATGAACTTGGCTAAGTTCCCAAGGTAAACTGACAAAGGACTGTTCAACATAATACTGGGACCTTTGAAGGTGGTTAAGTAGGAAGAAGGCAATACTGTTTTATAGTGACTCAACCATAAGGGAAAGTATTAAAACTGATTTTAGTTCATCTTTATTTTGGTGGAGAAATATCACACAGTTTTTATTGCATAGTTTTAAAATATTAAGTTGCCAGTGTGAAAAAGTGGAGGGATAAACAGTTGTGGGAGGGAGTTGAGGAAAGAATCGTAGTTAAAGAAGAAACACCATGGTGCTCAGGTATATCCAGAGAGGAAGGGAAGATAGTTTAAGGAAGGTTTCATTTAATTTGGTTTACTTGGAAGAAATTCAAGCATATTTTTGCTCTGAGGGGATGGAACTAGGGTAGAAGGAGTAGTTGAAATTATACCAGAGAAAAACAAAATCTGGTATATATGAGAAAGGATGGAATCTTAAGCAGTACTTTTTTAAATTTTATATACCACAAAAATGTTTTAAATGATTAAACTGGAGGACCAACATAAAATTGTCAACTTCTACATTTGCCAGGTGAAGACATTAAAACAAAGCCATCCAAACATTGGGAATCCACCCTTACCATCATTTCATAAATAAAAGACATTTAAACTCTAAATATAGAAAAGGCAAAGGTAAGGATTTAATAAATTTTAGTACGATGTTCTCTCTTCACTGAAGACCGTTTGTATGGATTCCTGCTTTCGGCATTAGTCCTAGCTGAATACGTATAAGCAGCTGTGTTGGTAGCTGGTGCAGAGCCTGTCAGAATGGGGTGTTTTAGCAGCACACCTTGGATGGTTGCACATCCTTATCTCTGTTGTGACCTTGACTCTTCCTTTGACGTGCTTTCCAAGGTCGATCCTGATAACCCTTCACGTGGCTCCAGGCTTTGGTTCCTCCTCTTCCCAAGATCAACTTTACAGGTGAGACCTGTGGCATCCACTTCCACTTGCTTGAATGGCATGTTTATCTACCAAGGTTGTGATCATTATTATATCCCCAACTTTTGCCCTTGGTTAATGTTCAAACTCACTTATCACTTTCCGGTTAGCATAGCTATCCTTTTTCTTTTCGCTTTGTTCATTCCCTCACCTTTGCTTCTCAAAGAAATTTTTTTTTCCCCCCCTGAGGAAGTTTATCAGCACCTTGTTTCTGCTTCTATTCTGATAGTAGGTGCCTGTTTGCCTCCAGAGGGAATGGCCTGTTTAGTTACACAACTTACTGGTTATGTTAGTGCCCTTCCTTTGAGCTTTGTTTAGGACCTGAGCTGCTTCACAACCTGCAGGGTGAAGTCCAGAGCAATTCATCTTCTCATATATGTAAATAAGAAGCATGAGATGAATTAGGAAGTGTTTTGGGTCAAATCTCTGTCCTTGGCTAGTTATGTGACCTCACAAAAGTCTCTTAAACACTCTTAAGTGTGTAAAATAGGGAAGAGAACATGAGTCTTGTAAGGTTATTCCAAGGATCAATGGGAGAAACGTATAAGGAGCTTTGATAGGTACTGTCACATGGCAGCTACAGTGACAATGGTAGCTGTTACTGTAACCCTGCTTTCCTCCCAGCACTGTCTAGATTTGTGCTATTAAAGGTGGTAACCACTAGCTACATGTAGTTATTGAGAACCTGAAATGTGGTTAGTCTCAGCTGAGATGTGCTATACACATAAAATATACACCAGACTTTGAAGGCCATGGATGACAAATAAAACGTATTAATACTGGGGGGCAGTCCTAAGATGGTGGAGGAATAGGATGGGGAGACCACTTTCTCCCCCACAAATTCATCAAAAGAACATTTGGACGCTCAGAAAATTCCACAAAACAACTTCTGAATGCTGGCAGAGGACAGCAGGCACCCAGAAAAGCAGCCCATTGTCTTCAAAAGGAGGTAGGAAAAAAAATAAAAGATAAAAAGAGAGACAAAAGAGGTAGGGATGGAGCTCCGTCCCGGAAAGAGAGTCTTTAAAAAGAGAGAAGTTTCCAAACACGAAGAAACACTCTCACTGCCGAGTTTATGGCAAGCCTTGGAACCACAGAGGGCAACATAACAGAGAGGAAAAATAAATAAATAATTAAAACCCACAGATTACGTGCCCAACAGTAACTCTGCAGACACCTGCATTTGCCACTAGCAAGCAGGGACTGGGCAGGGAGATGTGGGCTGTATTGCTTAGAATAAGGACGGGGCCTGAATGCCCCAAGGGCAATCTGAGGGAACTAACTTGGGATAGCAAACCAGACTGTGGGATGGCTACCACGTGAAAAGACCTAACCTAAGACACCCTCAGGCCCGCTCACAGAACAAAGGACAGAGCAGAGCTAGCCGGCTGCAGGCCAGCCCATCCCCCTCCGGAGACAGGCAGGCGAGGGCAGCCAGACCCGGAAGGGGGCAATTGTGGCCCCAGAGAGGCATTAACTACCAAACTGCAAGCAGGCTTCATTGCTAACCTTGAAAATCCAACCTCTACTCTAGATTTTTAATCTTTGCTTTTTGGTATTTAGTATCATTTTTGTACCTTTAAGAACCCAAACTTCAGTACCCACTTTTCCTTGGGAGTGAGATTACTGGCTTGACTGCTCTCTCCTCCTTTGGACTCTCCTTTTTATCCA
Organism: Capra hircus; assembly: GCF_001704415.2. Lineage (NCBI taxonomy): Eukaryota > Metazoa > Chordata > Mammalia > Artiodactyla > Bovidae > Capra > Capra hircus. The sequence continues at coordinate 36,193,352 of NC_030833.1, forward strand.
CCAGGTCGCCTCTATCTCCTCCCTCCCCCTTCTCTTCGCTGTCCAACTCTGTGAATCTCTTTGTGTGTTCTGGACGGTAGAGAACACTTAGGAAACTGATTACTGGCTGGATCTGTCTCTCTCCTTTTGATTCCCCCTTTATCCTCCTGGCCACCTCTGTCTCCTTCCTCCCTCTTCTCTTCTCTGTATAACTCCATGAACATCTCTGAGCAGTCCAGACTGTGGAGCGCACATAAGGAAGTGATTACTGGCTAGCTTGCTCTCTCCTCTTTTGATTCCACCTCATCTCATCCTGGTCACCTCTATCTCCTTCCTCCCTCTTCTCTTCTCTGTGTAACTCTGTGAACCTCTCTGGGTGTCCCTCACTGTGGAGAAACTTTTCATCTTTAACCTAGGTGTTTTATCATCAGTACTGTATAGATAGAGAAGTCTTGAGGCTACTGTAAAAATAAGACTGAAAACCAGAAGCAGGAGGCTTAAGTCCAAATCCTGAGAACACCAGAGAACTCCTGACTCCAGCAAACATTAATCGACAGGAGCTCATCAAACACCTCCATACCTACACTGAAACCAAGCACCACCCAAGGGCCAACAAGTTCCAGAGCAAGACATACCATGCAAATTCTCCAGCAACAGAGGAACATAGCCCTGAGCTTCAATATACAGCTGCCCAAAGTCACTCCAATCCCACTGACATCTCATAACTCATTACTGGACACTTCATTGCACTCCAGGGAGAATAAGTCTAGCCCCACCCACCAGAACACCAACACAAGCTTCCCTAACCAGGAAACCTTGACAGGCCACCTGTACAACCTCACCCACAATGAGGAAACTCCACAATAAAGAGAACTCCACAAACTACCAGAATACAGAAAGGCCACCCCAAACACAGCAATATAAAGAAGATGAAGAGACAGAGGTATACCCAGCAGGTAAAGGAACAGGATAAATGCCCACCAAACCAAACAAAAGAGGAAGAGATAGGGAATCTACCTGATAAAGAATTCTGAATAATGATAGTGAAAATGATCCAAAATCTTGAAAACAAAATGGAATCACAGATAAATAGCCTGGAGACAAGGATTGAGAAGATGCAAGAAAGTTTAACAAGGACCTAGAAGAAATAAGATAGAGTCAATATATAATGAGTAATGCAATAAATGATATCAAAAACACTCTGGAGGAAACAAATAGTAGAATAATAGAGGCAGAAAATAGGATTAGTGAGGTAGAAGATAGAATGGTAGAAATAAGTGAATCAGAGAGGCAAAAAGAAAAACGAATTAAAAGAAATGAGGGCAACTTCAGAGACCTCTGGGACATTGTTAAATGCCCTTACATTTGAATCATAGGAGTCCCAGAAGAAGAAGACAAAAAGAAAGACCATGAGAAAATACTTGAGGAGATAATAGTTGAAAACTTCCCTAAAATGTGGGAGGAAATTATCACCCAAATCCAAGAAACCCAGAGAGTCCCAAACAGGATAAATCCAAGGTGAAACACCCCAAGACGCATATTAACCAAATTAACAAAGATCGAACACAAATAACAAATATTAAAAGCAGCAAGAGAAAAACAACAAATAACACACAAGCAGATTCCCATAAGGATAACAGTTGATCTTTCAATAGAAACTCTTCAGGCCAGGAGGGAATGGCAAGACATACTTAAAGTGATGAAAGAAAATAACCCACAGCCCAGATTACTGTACCCAGCAAGGATCCACACACCTATGTACACCTTATCTTTGACAAAGGAGGCAAGAATATACAATGGAGAAAAGACAATCTCTTTAACAAGTGGTGCTGGGAAAACTGGTCAACCACTTGTAAAAGAATGAAACTAGAACACTTTCTAACACCATACACAAAAATAAACTCAAAATAGATTAAAGATCTAAACGTAAGACCAGAAACTATAAAACTCCTAGAGGAGAACATAGGCAAAACACTCTCCGACATAAATCACAGCAGGATCCTATATGACCCACCTCCCAGAATATTGGAAATAAAAGCAAAAATAAACAAATGGGACCTAATTAAAATTAAAAGCTTCTGTACAACAAAGGAGACTCTAAGCAAGGTGAAAAGACAGCCTTCAGAATGGGAGAAAATAATAGCAAATGAAGCAACTGACAAAGAATTAATCTCAAAAATATACAAGCAACTTATGCAGCTCAATTCCAGAAAAAGAAACAACCCAATCAAAAAAATGGACCAAAGAACTAAACAGACATTTCTCCAAAGAAGATATACAGATGGCTAACAAACACATGAAAAGATGCTCAACATCACTCATTATCAGAGAAATGCAAATCAAAACCACAATGAGGTACCATTTCACACCATTCACAATGGCTGCTATCCAAAATCTACAAGCAATAAATGCTGGAAAGGGTGTGGAGAAAAGGGAACCCTCTTACACTGTTGGTGGGAATGCAAACTAGTTCAGCCACTATGGAGAACAGTGTGGAAATTCCTTAAAAAACTGGAAATAGAACTGCCATACAAACCAGCAATCCCACTTCTGAGCATACACACCAAGGAAACCAGAATTGAAAGAGACACGTGTACCCCAATGTTCATCACAGCACTGTTTATGATAGCCAGGACATGGAAGCAACCTAAATGTCCATCAGCAGACGAATGGATAAGAAAGCTGTGGTACATATACACAATGGAGTATTCAGTTCAGTTCAGTTCAGTTCAGTCGCTGAGTCGTGTCCGACTCTTTGCGACCCCATGAATCGCAGCACGCCAGGCCTCCCTGTCCATCGCCAACTCCCGGAGTTCACTCAGACTCACGTCCATCGCGTCCGTGATGCCATCCAGCCATCTCATCCTCTGTCGTCCCCTTCTCCTCCTGCCCCCAATCCCTCCCAGCATCAGAGTCTTTTCCAATGAGTCAACTCTTCACATGAGGTGGCCAAAGTACTGGAGTTTCAGCTTTAACATCATTCCCTCCAAAGAAATCCCAGGGCTAATCTCCTTCAGAATGGACTGGTTGGATCTCCTTGCAGTCCAAGGGACTCTCAAGAGTCTTCTCCAACATCACAGTTCAAAAGCATCAATTCTTTGGCACTCAGCCTTCTTCATAGTCCAACTCTCACATCCATACATGACCACAGGAAAAACCATAGCCTTGACTAGACAGGCCTTAGTCGGCAAAGTAATGTCTCTGCTTTTGAATATACTATCTAGGTTGGTCATAACTTTTCTTCCAAGGAGTAAGCGTCTTTTAATTTCATGACTGCAATCACCATCTGCAGTGATTTTGGAGCCCCCCAAAATAAACTCTGACAGTTTCCACTGTTTCCCCATCTATTTGCCATGAAGTGATGGAACCAGATGCCATGATCTTCGTTTTCTAAATGTTGAGCTTTAAGCCAACTTTTTCACTCTCCTCTTTCACTTTTATCAAGAGGCTTTTTAGCTCCTCTTCGCTTTCTGCCATAAGGGTGGTGTCATCTGCATATCTGAGGTTATTGACATTTCTCCCGGCAATCTTGATTCCAGCTTGTGTTTCTTCCAGTCCAGCGTTTCTCATGATGTACTCTGCATAGAAGTTAAATAAGCAGGGTGACAATATACAGCCTTGATGTACTCCTTTTCCTATTTGGAACCAGTCTGTTGTTCCTTGTCCAGTTCTAACTGTTGCTTCCTGACCTGCATACAGATTTCTCAAGAGGCAGGTTGGGTGGTCTGGTATTCCCATCTCTTTCAGAATTTTCCACAGTTTATTGTGATCCACACAGTCAAAGGGTTTGGCATAGTCAATAAAGCAGAAATAGATGTTTTTCTGGAGCTCTCTTGCTTTTTCCATGATCCGGTGGATGTTGGCAATTTGATCTCTGGTTCCTCTGCCTTTTCTAAAACCAGCTTGAACATCACGGAGTTCACTGTTCACGTATTGCTGAAGCCTGGCTTGGAGAATTTTGAGCATTACTTTACTAGCATGTGAGATGAGTGCAATTGTGCGGTAGTTTGAGCATTCTTTGGCATTGCCTTTCTTTGGAATTGGAATGAAAACTGACCTTTTCCATGTATTACTCAGCCATTAAAAAGAATACATTTGAATCAGTTTTAATAAGGTAGATGAAACTGGAGCCGATTATACAGAGTGAAGTAAGCCAGAAAGTAAAACACCAGTACAGTATACTAACGCATATATATGGAATTTAGAAAGATGGTAACGATAACCCTGTATGCGAGACAGCAAAAGAGACACAGATGTATAGAACAGTCTTTTGGACTCTGTGGGAGAGGGCGAGGGTGGGATGATTTGGGAGAATGGCATTGATACATGTATAATATCATATGTGAAACGAATCACCAGTCCAGGTTCGATGCATGATACAGGATGCTCAGGGCTGGTGCACTCGGATCACCCAGAGGGATGGTATGGGGAGGGAGGTGGGAGGAGGGTTCAGGATGGGGAACACATGTACACCTGTGGTGGGTTCATGTTGATGTATGGCAAAACTAACACAATATTGTAAAGTAATTAGCCTCCAATTAAAATAAATAAATTTATATTAAAAATAAATAAACACACACAATAGAAACCCCAATGTATTAATACAATACCTCATGAATAATTTTTTATAATGATCACATGTTGAAATGGTAATATTTTGGATTCATCAGGCTTAAATAAAATGTACTATTAAAACTAATTTTTCCTATTTTTTACATTGTTTAATAAGGCCACCAGAAAATTTAAAATTACATATTATCTTCATCAGCTCAGACTGCTATAACAAAATACCATAGATGGAGGTGGCTTCTCACAGTTCTGGAGGCTGGGAAATCCAAGATAAGATAAGTGTTGGTATATTTGGTTCTTAATGGAGGACCTTCTTCCTGGCCTGCAGGTAGCTTCCTTCTTGCTGTATCCCTACATGGTAGAGAGAGAGGGCTCTGGTCTCTTCCTCTTCTTAGAAGGACAGCAATACCATAATAGAGGCCCCATTTTCATAACTAGAGATTTGGGCAACAAAAAGTTAAATGACCAAATTGGTAATTTAAAATAATATCCTTATACCAAAACACTCAGGTATATTATTAATTAGTTCAGTTCAGTTCAGTCGCTCAGTCGTGTCTCACTCTTTGCGACCCCATGAATCGCAGCACGCCAGGCCTCCCTGTTCATCACCAACTCCTGGAGTTCACTCAGACTCACATCCATCGAGTCCATGATGCCATCCAGCCATCTCATCCTCAGTCGTCCCCTTCTCCTGCTCCCAATCCCTCCCAGCATCAGAGTCTTTTCCAATGAGTCAACTCTTTGCATGAGGTGTCCAAAGTACTGGAGTTTCAGCTTCAGCATCATTCCTTCCAAAGAAATCCCAGGGTTGATCTCCTTCAGAATGGACTGGTTGGATCTCCTTGCAGTCCAAGGGACTCTCAAGAGTCTTCTCCAACACCACAGTTAATGCCAAAAATTGCATAAATTTTTTTTAAAAAGTGTGAATCCTCAAAGAACTTTTGAGCTTGAGATGGGCAGCTTCAGTCTTAGGATGAGCAGTAGAGTAGCAGAGTCAAGAACAGAGGGTTGGGGTTTGAGAGAGGAGGGTTTTAAGTCCCAGGCTCTGCCACTTATTAGCTACATGCCCTTGGGCAAGTCATTTAACTTTTCCTAGCTTCTGTTTCCTCAACAATTAAGTGATGACAATAAATAGCCTTCCTCAGAGTTGCAAGACTCAATAAGCCAGTTAGGGGACTTCCCTGGTGGTCCAGAGGCTAAAATTCTGTGCTCCCAGTGCAGGGGGCCCAGCTTTGATCCCTGGTCAGGGAACTAGATCCCATATGGTGCAACTCAGCATCCCACGCAACAACTAAAGACCCCACATGCTGCGGCTAAGCCCCAATATAGCCAAATAAATAAATAAAAAAGCATGACAGAAGCTTAAATATGAAAGACAGCATAAAGGGTACTGGTTATTGTTGCTATGGTTATAGCTGTGCCTCCAGACTCTTGTCAGCTATTAGGGGTACTTTAGGGAGAAAAACTGGGATGCACCATCTCAGTGTGTCCCATCTCTACTCTGTGAACATGCCTGCCACAGCCACCTTCCTTTCCTGCTTCTGAGGCTGGCCAGCCCTTCTGATTGGTATGTTACACCCTAAAAAATGTTCTGAGTATCTCTAGGGCAGTTATGGCTAAATGTGGCTGGCCCAAGGTTCAGCTCTGTATACAGCTCTGTTCTTCCCTGCTTTGAGACCTCAGGAGACTGCCGCATTTTCAGGTCCTCAGGCAGTATCTTGCTGTGGCCCAGGTGCATTGATTACACAGTATGTGTATATGTCATGTTTGCAAGTCATCTTGACCATTGTGACGGCTTGGCAATATTTGATGTTTCCTTGTTTTGTGATTGTATATGGCTACTGCTCAATAACTACTGATGAATGGATTGAAAGAAATAAAACTACAGTATATGCAGTGTTGTCACCACCTTCTATACGCTCACATCCGGCTCTTGCTGTGTGAGAGGAGAGGAGGTAGGAGAAAGGTATATATACCTCCAAATCCCAAAGTCAAGAAGTAGTCCTTTCACTGTGGTGGCAAGCACTACAGTGTTTCTGTCCTGATTCTTTCCCAGCTAGTTAGGTAATGTGGGGGTTGGAAAGGTCAAGGTCTTTGGGATCAGGCTGACCTAGGGCAGTGACTCAGTTCACTCATTTACTAGTGAGAGCACTGGAGTTTACTAGTAGGTGATCCCCTTCAGCCTCTTTGAACTTTAATTTCCCAACCAACCCATCTCCCAGAATTGGCAAGGATTGAATGAGGCAAAAATCAAGAAGTTCTTGGCCTGGATGGGACATGTTTAATAAATACTAGTTTCCTTTCCATGTAAAAATAATTTTGGTGCTGTGGAAAGGCAGATATTTGGCTCTGGGCTGGGCAATGTATTTTTGAATCTAAGGGAAATTCAGATTTTCCTTTTGTATTTTCTTCAGTTGTGGAACATGCGGAAAATAAAGTCTGGCTTGCAAGCTAGATAAGGAAAAGAGGAGAAAGAAAAAGGAAGTCAGTAATCATAGCCAGGTGATAAATCAGATTAAAACAGTAAACGTTTCTCTACATATATATGCATGCATGCATACATGCATATCTCTATTCTATTTCTATCATTCCCTCCTTTCTGTTCTCCTTTCCTTTATGTCATGTCATCTTTTTGGTTTTGTTCTAGCAGCTTTATTTTCTATTTTATCTGTGGACTACATTATATATTCACATAGCTCAAAATTCAAAAGGTATAAAAGGGGATGTAATGAAAAGTCTCATTTCCACCCTGTTCTTCAGCCACCAATTTCTTCTCCCTAAAGGCAACCAATGTTACCAAATTCGTGTATCTCTTCCTAAAATATTGTTTACCCTCTTTTTATACAATTGATCTCATACTCTACTACTATCTGAATCTTGCTTTTTCACTTAATCTTGAAGATTATCCCACATCTCACATCTATGCATGTAAAGCTCCCTTGCTCTCCCTTAATTTACTTTCAATGGCATTTTGTTTTGTGTATGTACCATTGCTTATTTAACTAGTACCCTGTTGAGGAACATTCAGGCTGTCTGTTTTTTGCTTTTAAGTAAACTCATTGGAAAAGACTCTGATGCTGGGAGGGATTGGGGGCAGGAGGAGAAGGGGATGACAGAGGATGAAATGGCTGGATGGCATCACGGACGCGATGGACGTGAGTCTGAGTGAACTCTGGGAGCTGGTGATGGACAGGGAGGCCTGGCGTGCTGCGATTCATGGGGTCACAAAGAGTCGGACACGACTCAGCGACTGAACTGAACTGAATGTTGTAATAAATAATCTTGCGTATGTCATTTTACAGAAAGTGTATCTGCAATTCCTGTAATTATAAATGTACGTAATTCAAATTCCCGAAATGGAATTTCTGGGTGAAAAAATAACATGCATCTGTAAATTAACTGATGCTGTCAAACTGCCCTTTGTAGAAGTTGTGTGGATGCAAGTACTATGCTGCAGAGTATCAAAATCTCCTGATTTTTCTCAAGTGCACATACAAAGAACCAAAGAACAGATACAGAAAGCAACAGAGACAACTTGCTACTGGGCTTTCCTGGTGGCTCAGTCAGTAAAGAATCTACCTGCAGTACTGGGTTAGATCCCTGGGCCAGGAAAATCCCCTGGAGAAGAAAATGACAACTCACTCCAGTATTCTTGCTTGGTAAATCCCTTGGACAGAGAAGCCTGGTGGGCTACAGTCCGTGGGGTCCAAAGAATTGACCAGGACTCAGCAACTAAGCCACTGAAAGGTGGTTGTTGAATCACGCAAAGACTCCGGGATTCTTGGCCCCCAGAGGAGAAGAATTCAATCCGGGGCCAGAGACGAGGCTTAATCACTCAGAGCTTTTGTGTAATAAAGTTTTATTAAAGTATAAAGGAGATAGAGAAAGCTTCTGACATAGGCATCAGAAGGGGGCAGAAAGAGTACCCCCCTGCTAGTCTTCAGCTGGATGTTATGTAGTCACCAGCAGCCTGTTAATGAAAGAAAGGAATGTCTGAAAACTCAGAACGGCACCAGGCCCCTCCCCCATAGGATGCATTTGGGGATAATCTTGGCACCAAATGGTTCATCCTGGGACATAAAATGATTAACTTGAATCTTGAAGAAAGGCAGATCACCATACAAACAGTTTCATTTACGTAGATTAGAGGAAGTTTGTCAAGTAGCTTCTGAGCCAAGAGGCAGAACTGACTTGAAGACAGAGTTTGGGGTCAATGCACAGTATATTAGCATAGCTTAAGACAAACATTTCCGTAAGAAAAATGCATTGGTTAACTTCAGGTGAAACCAGGTGTCATTATGGCAACACAATATTTTAAGAGAAACCTCCTTTTAAATTTGTGTAGAGAAGGAAAAAATATCGCTAGTTTGTTTCCTCTTGCCGCTTAAGAGAGATAAAAATGTCTGACACTTGCAGGCTATTTCCTCCATTTGGAGACCCCTGGCCTTCCTGCCCGTTACCCTCTCACCACCACCACCACTACCAATGACCATGGGCCAAAAACCTTTTGGTGCTGCACCCCTTTACTCTCTTAAACATTTCTGAGGACTCCAGAGAGCTTCTGGTTTATGGGGGAGATATATATATATAAAAGCAAAGCTGAAAAGTTTGAATTTATTTATTTAAAATAATTCCATTATATGTTAATATAAATAACATTCTGGCTTCCCTGATGGCTCAGTGGTAAAGAATCCATCTGCCAATGCAGGAGATATAGGTTAAGTCCTTGGGTTGGGACGATCCCCTGGAGAAAGAAATGGCAACCCACTCCAGTATTTGTGCCTGGAAAATTCCATGGACAGCAGAGCATGGAGGGCTACAGTCCATGGGGTTGCAAAAGAGTTGGACATGACTTAGTGATTAAACAACAACAACATTCTTATGAAAAGTAACTATATTTTTGATGATAAAAATAGCATGTTTCATATTTTTGCAAATCTGGCCCAGTAGATGACAGCTAGCATAGTACCTAGTGGAACCCATTGGAACCTTTTCTTGTGGACTGGACTTCTATGGTATAACATTTTCTGCCTTACCTTGACACCAAATATGTCTGCTCCTTACCCTCCTGCTATAAATCCTCCAATTTCCAGGAAATGATGGACAGTGCCAAGGTCCATGGGCTCTTTGTGAACTCATTTTCCAAGCCTGGTAATCAAATAGGCTAAAACTTGAATGGGTCTTTATGCATCACAGAGGGTCCCTGATGGGGCATCTTGCAGAACTCTAAGTGAATACAGTAGCTGTATTAGATTTGATATAAGGGACCAAAGGATCATATAACAGTGTGCTTAGAGTAGTGCTCAGGCTGCCCAGCCTACCCTGTAATTACCAAATCCCCATGTCCAGTACTGACCATGGTGCCATACACCTACACTGGAGGCCAGCATGTTATCAAAGAGGTCTGGCTCTCTTCCCACTAAATTACCCTCAGTAGACTAATTATGCCTACTGGGTGAAAAGATAAGAGGCTAGAAGAGCCATGCTGAGTTTGACAAATACTGCATGTGAAACACACAGAAAATCAGGCTCAACAACACCCTTCCCAGCCCCAGTCAAAGCCAAGCGCAATATTCACAGAGCTAAAGTCAGAACTGGAAAGGTGGCAATACCTATAGGTAAGATTAAAAGGCTGGTGACCCTTGGCAGCCCTTCCTGGGCATGTCACCAGGAAATTAGAGCTCTCCAACAGTAGAATTCTGCACCAGCAGGAGAGGACCAAATAAGGTTTGTGATCAAGAAGACTGTTCATACCATTCCTGGTGAGGCTGCTCAGCCTACACTATAATTACCAAATCCCCATGTCCAGGACTGACCATGGTGCCATACACCTACACTGGAGGCCAGCATGTTATCAAAGAGATCTGGGCTGGGCATCATTTTGAATAGGAAGTGAATACTCAACTCTGCTACAGTAACCACAGTTCAGTACTTTAGTGTTTTTGTCTTCCTTTGTGGCCTACATGGAAAGGGATGACACCACCCCCAGATCTTCAGACAGCTAATCCAGTGCTTCATCCACTCTTCCAAGATGGACGAGTATGAGTGGGAGAAGCTGGAGATGGTGGAAGAAACAATGGCTCAGGTGAGCCATTGGATGCTAAGAAACTTTAGAAGGCAGAGAAAGCACGCAAAACACAGAGAAAGGAATCTCTTGGCAAATGTGGGAGTTGGTGGGGAGACTGACACGAGTATGGAATTTGTCTTGGGACATGGGAAATCAAGCTGGAGAAGTAGGAATAGGATCAGATGAATAATTTGAATGTGATGTGATGTATAAGAAAGCATTGTTATGCCTTCATGCAAACCAGAGTAACAATGAAAGCAGGGCCTTAGGCAGATTAATCTGGCAGTGGAACAAGGATCTGAGTGGAATAAAAAGTCTAGAAGCAGAGACCCAAGATACTGTTGTGGTAATTCAGGTGTGAGGTGATAAGTCTTTGACTAAGACAGCAGCAGTGCAAAGGATGAAGAATTCATGAGACAGTAAGAAGACAAGACACTCTAAGACTCAGTAACAGATGAGCTGTTGGAACAGAAACTGCTTCAAGATCTGAGGAGCTAGAACAATGAAGGCCTCACTGGAACATAAGATTATTTTTGAGACATTAGATTTGATGTGACAGTATCAGAGAGATAAATAGTTTGAAACGAGTCTAAATCACAACTGGCTAGAGGTCAGTCTCTTTAATAAATACATTTTGATGCACATGGATTAAAAAAAGAAACAAGTTATATTAACTAAGCATATGCTACAATCATTAAAACCAAAATATAGTTTTCTTTCATATTAATTTTATTAGTAATTATAAAATAGAAGCAGTTTATGAAAATAGTTTCCTTTTCAAGGTATAGGAATTGAAGCCTTTGCAAAATACACACACCCACAATTGTTACAATACATATCCTTGTATATAACTTGGACATTATAAAAGTGTTTAAGAATCACACCCTGTGAAAGTCAGGAGAAGAAACATTTTCTCCAACTTTGGTCATATATTGTGACATTCAAGCACTTAAACCACTTTGTTGAAATGTACAGGCCCAGAGGGATGTAACTTTCAAGGTCCCATAGGTTCTTTTATTGTGCAAGGTAGAGAACCAGGAGAGGCATCCCTGAGAGTTTATTAACCTTAGATATCTCAAGCAATGGTTTACTTTCCATACTTTACCTTGGAACTAAAGGAGGGATAAATAAGACCATGGAAACCCATCTTGGGCAGGTCCCCTCCCTAACCATGAAGTATGTCTCCTACAAGAAGATCTCTAACCTTTGAGCCCTAAAAAGCTCCAAGTCTATAATTATCTAACATGCTTGCAAAATGATGGTTCTGCAACTCTAAACTTGAATACTGCCGAACAGGCTAAAGTTATAATAATAGTGTGACTCTCCTAAATAGACTTCATTTAGGATTTGTCTGGTGGGAAGCACTTGGGAAGATCACCAAGCCAAAAATTTCCTCTGGGAACTACTGGAAAAGATCGTTTCTCACCATGGTATAAACCTCGGAAGCCAAGTTCTTTCTTTGGCAGATTTATGATGAAACAATGGGAAAGAGCCTGTAAGCTTCAAATCTGTAGGCTTAAGATAACAGATGCTAGGTCTGATACAGTAAGAGCTAAAGCCCCACCAATAAAGGGTTCACTGGGACAAACAGCCCTTAGTATGTACTCTATTTCCTGATTAACCTCTCAAGTTCTCCTAAATATTACATTCTCTCTTTAACTAGAATACTGGCCTGATGAAATTCCAGACATAAAATGTGTTGTTTGAACTCACGAGGTTAGTATCATGGGTCAGCACTGACACTTAAGATCATACTGATATACTAGAATTTAATGGTGATTTTTTTTTCAAGAAATTACAAAAATCAATTAATGTGGATTCACAGGTCTTTACATTTAATATATAACATGAAGCATTATTATATAAAATTCCATAAGGGAAAAAGACTATAAAAATAAGTTTACTAGGATTACTATATTTTTAAAAGTAATTTAAAAAATAGACTCCAAAGTCCCTTAAGTATTTGGTTTAGAAGGTAAGAGAGGTATCTTAATAGGGTGAACCATAAGGAACTATGGTTTTTGTTAAGTTGAAAAGGTAAAATCTCATCAGTTTCTTATGGTTAAAGTGAATAAAACCCTGAGAAAATTTTATTTGGCATCACACCATAAATTCAAAGAAAATTTATAGAAAATCACATTTCTATTATAGGGAAAACACTTCATAATGGAAATGTGCATACTGGCCATGCCAAGATTTCTTTCTTATGATTTTTAAACACCCAAAATCTTTAAAGGTTAAGAAAAATTTAGGGGTGTTTCAAAAAAAAAAAAAAAACAGAAGACAATTAGAATTATAGAATGTAGCTACAGTTGCTAATGCCACTAAAACAGAAAACTATTAGCCAGATTTGGTGATGGGAAGATTTTTTTTTAAGTTTATACATAAAAGTTTTAGCATTAAAGTGAAAAGGCACAAATACGGGTTAAAAGAATGACAATTGTTTATAAAAGCCTTGAAAATAAGGCTAATTCATTTGTTTTATTAATACCATTAAGTAGGCACCTACTCCAAGTTTCAGCTTTGGCCTCCTAAATGGGATTACATTTCAAATGAATTCTCAGTATAACACTAACTATATAGCAGCATTATTATCAGTAAGTTTTTCAGCCTCTACACTGCTGAAAGAGAATCTAAAGTTTCCTCCCATCTATATCCCATCAATACCAAAAATACACTTCTAAAAATTACATAATTTATACTTAAGAGTCAAAAATTGTGCAGTTTTTCTCCAACGAATGATCTATCCTCTTACCAACACCTACCAATGCCACCCCAACAACAACAAAAAGCCAAAACCAAAAAATAATTGACCAAAAAAATCACTGCTGCACCCAACTGACTGGCTTATTCTCAACTAATTAAAGATGATACTTTATGAAATATATTAAATATAATCAATGAAGTAAATGCAGATTTTCCAGGTGTGTGTGTGTCTACTGGGAGTCTGAACTGGGTGACCGTGTACTTTAAAAAAAAATACACAGTTCCGCAGTGATGCTTTATTTGGTACTCTGGCACCACTTACGAATGGCTGCTCCAGTGCTACTGGCTATTACGCATAGGGAGCCACCCACTGTCCACCACGATGGCATGTCATTAAAGAAAATAATCTGAAAGATAAAAGCAAAGACCACATCCATGGTCTTCATTAATGCTACTGGCCCTGCCTTTTCTATCTGAAGGGCTTTTGCCAGAAACATCTGACCTCCCAAACCAAACATCCCAATTAGTATGAGAAATAGCCTGTCCAACCCACAGTGCGGAAGACGCCATTCTCCTAAAATTGAAAGGACAATGACACACTCGATGAGGCCGACGATTACATAATACCAAATGCTCAACATGTAGTCCACAGATGTCCCTATTTTTCTGAGGATAACCAGAGTCATGGCCGCGAACACAGCGTGAGCAAGGGCCACCAAAGCGCCCTTCACGTGGACTGAATAGTCTTTATCCGTCTCCGCGACTTCGGAACCGAACAAAAATGGTGGCCTCACGATCAGTATCACTCCAGTGATGGTGAAGGCAGTGAAGAGGGCGTCCCAGGGGCTGTACTTTTCCTTGAGAAATACGCAAGCAATTATAGAGGTGAACACCGGGCAGCTAAAGGAGATAACTGTGGCATCTGCGAGAGACGTCAGCTGGTAGGCATAGTACAAAAGGATCATGGCGTTAGAACCAAGGACTCCTCTGAGGAGCAGGTAGATTCGTTGACCTTTGGGGCCTATAAACCCAGTTCTGTAAATTCAAAGGAACGAATGAATATTAAACGGATTTGGCATTTGTTTTCAAATTACATTCTTAAACATTATCTTAAAAGTCTTAATTTTCAAAAACAAGGAAATGGTATATTAATTATGTCTACAACTATTATAATATACCTTATACAAAGTGTTTCCTAAGTATAACTAATGACATTAAAGTGTTCACAGTACAAGCAAAAATAAGACATAAATAGTATAATTATAATTCAGCAAATATAGTATTTTCCCTATGTATTGATATATGCTTGTAAAAAAAGACAAAAAGGAAAATATACTGCAATGTTCATGAGGTTATACCTTAAACAGGTACACTCATAGATAATTTTTCTTCTTTATATTTATTTTCTCCAAACTTTCTACAATGAAAAAGTGTTATTTTTATAATAGGTACAATTTCATTATTTAGCTGCCCTATATAAGAAAACTTGGGAATGCAAGTGTGCATTTGCAGTCTTAATGAGTTTTTTCTGTTAAAGCTGAAGCAATGCTAAAGTTTATTTTAGCTACTGAGTATGAGACAACTTTTCACTGTTCTCCTTAGGAAAAGAGTTGAAGTACACTGGAAAAGAAAGTGTAGCATCTGGATAAGTACAGTAACTGCTGCTCAAATGCTTTTCAATTAAATATTTACAAAGCAGGGCACTGTGTAAGTTCCTGCCTAGGTGCAGCTCACTGGTCTGTTACAGAGCTGGCCTATTTAGAACAGCATCTAGGCTTGATATAGGGACCCCTGGGTCTCTGGAGTTAGAAATGGAAGTGTGGTCACCTTTGGCCCATACTTTGAGAAGCTGAGTTTTTTCCATGATAGTGAAACGTAAAAGGGGTCAAAACAGATTAGTGCCAACAATGTAAGAAAATTTTTCTAAGTGCCTTCCTCCCAGGACTTTTATTCCAAAATGGAGAGAATGATTGTGTTCACATCAATGGTCTGTTGTTGCCACCCTTCAACATTTCTTAAGTCGTACCCACCATCATTTCCTAAAATACGGTGACTTGTCCACATCGACACAGGAATTTCTGACAATATTTTTGCTCTTACTGGATTTTCACCTTTTTCACCAAAAACTTGGGATAAGGAGTGAAACAATTCTAAATAAATCTGTGCTGAGTTATAGATACAAGGAGACTTTGGTAGCAAGTGACTGAAGCTTTTAATTTGGAGTTAAAGCATCTTTACCCAAAGAGACAAAGAACCACAATGCCACCAGAACCCAACAGTCCCTCCTCCCAGGTGTCTAAGTACACAGGGGTGTGTAGAGGTTATACAGTGTGGGTGAGGCATAATTTTAACCTGGGGAGGGTGTGTGGATGGGGTCCACGTGGAAGGGGAAGATAGGCTGGCCGGGGAGAAGACAGTAAGGATGCGGAATACAGTTTTCGTATAGGGTAGAGGACAAAGGGTATCACTCCCTCCAGTTTGCAGATGAGGACACTGAACAAGAAAGGAGTTTAAAAGGCCTTTCTCAAAGAGTCAGCTGATGTGGCAAACTTCACTGCTGTCTTACTTGAAGAAATTGCCACAGTCACCTTAACCTTTAGCAACTACCACCCCGCACAGTCAGCAGTCATCAACATGAAGGAAGACCCTTCACCAGTGAAAAGATTAGGACTTGCTGAAGGCTCAGATGATGGTCAGCATTTTTTGGCAATAAAGTAATTATTTAAATTTTTTTACGAAAAGCCTTTCTTAAGCTCTCCTTACATCTTTCCCACGGCACCCTAGTGGGAAGATCGAAATATTATCACTGTTAACTTTCTGCCTGCCCTGGTTGGAGAACAGCCTGTTATACTTAAAGAAACCTCTGACACCAGGAGACACTACTATTTCCTCTCGTTTACTTTTCTCTTCCAAATACTAGTTATGCCAAAGGAAAGAGGGAGGGTGGTACAAGATGGGGGGAATTCTACAAGGAAAGCGTTGTTCTCAAAATAGGGCCTGGTGAATAACTGAATCTCTTTCCCCTCCTTTGTTGGGCATGTGGTTTGTGCTTAGGAGAGCAACTTCTATGGGTGGATCCTTGTGACTTTTCCTTAATCTGAGCCAAAGGGTATAAGGACTAGTAAATCTATGAGAGAGATAAAGCAGATGCTGGAGAGTAGATGATTTAAGCAGGTCAAAACATTTACAAACATTTATTAATACCTTCTACTTGGCAGGTAAGAAATACTTACTTTCTGTATATTAAGCAAGGGATAATGATTAGCATTTGGAACACACATCGGAATGCACTAATTTCTACAGCGTGGATGTCTTGCACTTTTTTAACAAATAAGGAGCCCACTGAGAAAAGGAACGCAGACAGTAATGTGTAAAACAAGCCAAGTCCAGGACAGGGTGCTTTCTTCTCAGCTTCTGAAAAAGATTAAATTCTGGTTAGTCCTTGCTTCCATGTTTTATCACTTTTACTTAGCTACTGAGAAAAATGGAATGACATTGATGACTAACAGGGCACAAATACTACCTCCTAAATAATATCCATTCTCTGGGCCTGAACCATTTTCCCCACCAAGAATAGAGAACCACAAGCAAAGGGCAACAATTTAAGCCTACATTTTTAACTGCAGTTCACGCTATAAAATGGATTTCTCTGGCTCACTGAAGACTCTTCCCTCACTCGTAAGTCAAAAAAAAGTATAAGCTTACCAAGATGGTGAAAGAAATCTTTAAGAAATGTTTATCAAGAAGGCGAGAGAAAAATGCTTCCAAGTGATATTTTATATCATCTCCTTGAACTCAGCTTTAGACAGAATGTGTTCTTTTCTGGAAAATAGGTCCGAACTGTGTGATGTGGCTACTTGTTGATTATGTGGCTTCCCCCACAAGCCTGTGAGCTCCTCTAGGGCTGAGAGCTCAGCTGCGCTGTTCAGGCCTGGCCCCAGGAAGATGCTGAATAAATATTTACTGAAGGAAATAATGTGAGAAAACCTGGTGGGTTTTTTAAATAATATAAGATGCACAGTCTAACACCACAGGCAAAAGCATAATCTGAGAAGGCTCTCTGTTTAGCTATTTTGAACAGCTGGCGCTAATGGTAAAGAATCTGCCTGCCAATGCAGGAGACATAAGAAACCAGGGTTCGATCCCTGGGTCAGGAAGATCTCTTGGAGGAGGGCATGGCAAGCCATTCCAGTACTGTTGCCTGGAGAATCCCATGGACAGAGGAGCCTGGTGGGCTCCAGTCCACAGGGTCGTGAAGAGTCAGTCATGACTGAAGCGAGTTAGCACACAGCAAGCAGATATTTAAGTTTTCATGGTTTACAACTTATCTTCTATTTAGAACACAACTTTTTGACGGCAGGAGCTAGGTTATCTATCCCTCTGACCCCAAAGTGCTTAAAGTTTAAAAAAAAAAAAAAGAAGAAGAAAAAGAACTGCCATCTAATTCTTGGCTTGATCTTAACCAGGAAAACTTCTGTTCTCTCCGGGGCATCAAGTATTCAATCCATTAATGAAGGTCCATAGGAGCAGCCACTGCCTCTGTCTCACACAGCTGTCTAAGAGAGGAGTCGAGTGTGCTTCCAACCTCATCCTGGTCATTCAGAGCAGAGCAAACTGCAACAGGGTAAGCAGAGAACTCCTTAAAAGATAGGCCACACACTGAAGAATCGTTTTTTTTTTAAAAAACTAACACAAAAAAAAAAACCAAGGAGAGAATAGGATGGAAATACAGTACTGCCCTTGTTAGTTATGAGCAAAGCAGAAGTGAAGGATGTGTAGGCACATGCAGTTTGTAGTAAAGCAAGATTATCATTCCAATCTAGGAATTTACAGTGGGTTACTCAGCCATAAACCAGTATTGCACAATGTTTGTTTGTTTGTCTTAATGCCTTTTTCTGATAAATGCAAACATCAGCTAATACATTTCAACATCCACATGTTAACTAGATACTTTTGCCCATAGTGATAAACAATTTGCAAAGTGGGACCAAACTATGATGCTGCACAATCCTCCTGGGGTACATTACAGCCTGACCTTTGTAGTAAAAGATGCCATTCTGCTCAGAGGCCTCCACCCTTTCCTGTTCAAGGTGTACAGCTGAAGGGAATGACCTGGGGCTAGCAGTCACCATCTAATAGGTTATCTGTTATAAGTATCAGAATCCTCCATTCTATTCTATATCTGTGTGCTCAGATACTGCAGGAACCAAACTGTACCTACCCACTCAGTCAATGAGAAGGAAGCTTTAGAAGGTTAAGCACCACAAAGTACATGTCTTGCTTGTGGTCAGCCTAGAGGTCAGCTTCTGAAATTTCAGAATTCAGGTCCAAACAAAATAATTTTTCTTAGAAGAAACCTAATCCTTATGTAGAACCTATACCCTCAGACAGAACAGAACAGAGTGGGAAGATCAAGGACAGAAAACATCTTGGTCTGTATTTCAAGGATCTTCTCCAACCTAAACTTTTAAATTTTTCTCAAGAAATTTTTTAACTTATGATATTTTAACTCTTTTAAAACTAAGTTTCAAGGTCTGGCTGAACTTGATTATTTGTTGTGAGGCTGAGGACTGGCAAATTTCAGTCTCTTACAGAACAATAATTTCAGTTCTGTCAAAGGAAATGAACAAGAAAGTAGCATAATCCAAAGAGGCATTTGCTTATGTATATGCTTCCACGATCATACTCCACGCAAGCATATCTAATAATCTGGTAACTCTAAATAATTCAACTTAAGTGGCAACAGTGTAATTTCCTGAGTCAGAAGAAAACTGAAAAGTTGCTCAGTTTCTTTATCCTCTGCTTTAAACTGGTGATTCACTACCCAGTTGGGAATTAGAGTCAACTTAGGAACTTTTAAAACCTCCATCCCAGCCCTACCCTAGACCCACTGAAACAGGATCTTGGGCACTGTGAAAAGCTCTGCTGGACTCAGAGCCACGGCTACCCTAAGGAACTCACTCCTTCCAGGAGAATGAGAGGCACAGACTTAAGACAACTTCTCCTTGCTTCAGTCTGAGACTCACACTGTCCCTCATGAAAATAAACAGATGTCTTAGGATAGCTATATGCTGTCTGTGAAGGTTATCCAAGAATGTAAGAAAAATGGGTAACAGTTTCAGCCTCAACTTGAAAATGAACTTTCTTGAGATAAGCAGTTGGGTTAAGAGGCAAAATGATACTGTCACAAAGTTCAGTGACCACATACGGAGGTTTAAAGTGTTTCTGTGGCACTCCCTTTTTTGGAATATTGCCTGGTTACCTTATAATAGGTATTTCTAAGTCTTATTATTAGCAACTTTCTTTGAAATTAAAAGACTCCCTCAAGATTCTTAGGTGCAATTGCTTACATAGGTTTTGCCATGTGCTGCCTGAAATATTCCTCTTTGATTCACAAACAGGGGAATCACTTAAAAGCTTGCAAGCACTAACTCAGCAGTCCATCAGAACAACATTCAGGCCTAACATTTTACGGCAAGAATCTGACCTCTTCAAAGCTGCACCTCTGGTCCACTCAGCTGAAGGTAACCCCTACATAAATAATCAGACGCCTGATCATTTCTCTTAGCATTTAGGATGAAAATGGAGTAAGAACCATCTCCCTGGGGTTTGTCTCTCTATAAAGTTTGTGAACTTTGTGACTCTTGAGAAAGTGCACATGGATAGGAGGGAACAGTGAGGTTGGCTAAACAGCATGGAAATCCCAGGTCACACTAGGGGGAGATGACCTAGAGGATGAGGTGGTGCAGACTGTGTAACTTTGTCTTGAAAGGAGATTTGCCTGTTTCTCTTTTCTTGGAGGAAGCTGCTTCAGTTGGGTGGTGAAGTTCAAGGAGGAATGTGCCTGGGGCTGGGGAGAAAGAGCCCTTGGCTGGGTCTCTAGCAAACTGGTATCCTATGCCTGGTGCTGCCCAGACCTGTGGAGTCTTTTCCAAACATGACAGATCTTCGGAGAAAAAAACAAACCAAACAAAATCTTGCCAAAGCCCTCACTTTCCAGGGCCTCAATTTCATCATTTGTGGAAGGAAGACATTGAACAAAGTGTCCCTGGCCTTGGAGGTGGGTCGTGAACCTCTTACCCATGTGAGATTGTGCTTCTGTCTCATTTTGCCTCAGTTGCTAAAAATTCCTTGTAACTCAAAAAAGGTTAAGAACCAGTGGTCCCACTCAACGTTGCCTTCCCAAGAGTCTTAAGACAGACAAACATTTTTTCTAGACTCGATGCTTTTCAGCTTCCTCTTCGAGGAACACCGTTTACCATCGAGATCAGTTTTCTTGGTTAGCTTCCTCTCAACCTCAGCCCGCTTCGTGATGGCCTTTCTCACTGACCTCCAACCTCCGGCAGGGCGCACCGAACGGCAATCGGACTCCCCGATCCTGCCCGCAACACTTTAATTATAGGAACAGTTTCAGAACCCCAAATGGGTTCCAAACCAATCAGAAACTTTCTCCGGTCTTTCCGCTGACTGGGACGCAGGGGGCTTCTTCTTTCCAGCCCGCACCCCCCGCCCGCAGGTGACAGCGCGACGGTGTTTCGGAGCTTCCAGCAGGGTGGGAAGGAGAGGCGCGGTCCACCATGCGCAGCCCCCCGCCCGCGGCTGCGGGGATTCCCACCCACTGGCGCCCTCTTGGCTCCCCCATGGGCGAGACCCGAGCCAGGGTCCGCGCCCCGCACTCACCCTGCTGGGCACGCGAGCCGCACGGCGAGGAAGGGCACTGCCAGCACCCTCCGGGGCCGGGCGTCTCCACTACCTCTGCAGCCGCCGGCTCCTGCCTGGAGCCCGGGGACGGGATGTCCATCAGCGGCAGCCCGGACTCCTGCCGCTTAGCGGCCCCAGTATCATCCAGGGGCCGCATCGCCGGCCCGCGCTCTCCCCGCGGCCACAGCGGCGTCTGGAGCCTGCCGCCGCGGCTCTGCTGTTCTGCTCTTCCGGCCCGCGGCAGTCCGGCTACTGCGCATGCGCGCGTGGGCCCCCACCCCTCTCCCGGAGCCGCGCTCGTCCTCCGCTGCCCTCTCACCTTCAGCTTCCCTTGCGCGAGGCCGGCCGCCTCCAGGTTAGGCTGCGGTGCCCGGGACAGAGCCGGAGGCGTCCACTCCTCTGCCGCGGTCCCGCTAGACTGGCCAGCGACTTGGAGTCATCCTTCCCACGGACGCTGGACCCCTTTCTGTCATTGCGAAGGGAGGCTAGGACCCCCGCGGGCCCTGTAACCTTCCCTTGGGGCGGCTGGTGGGGAGGTTAGAGCAGAGTGCATTTATTTTTCCTTGTGGCGCGGCATTCAGCAGCTGCAGCACACCCTGAAGACCTTGCCAGGCACTGTGCCTGTCTTTGAAAGATCATGGGTTTTTCCTCTTTTGTGTATGGCTTTGCCACTTACCCAAAGAAAGTCGAATTTTACTGGATTGGGGTTTAAAAAAAAAATTAGCACGTAACTCTGGGGGAAATGTATCTGTAAGACTGGGGCAGAACCCATTTGTTTGTTGTTGGTTTTTGTAACTGTAGGCATTCATTGTTGATCTTCATTGTCTTTGTCTTTCCGTCTGTCCATTTCTCTTCCTTCTTCATTTCCTCCCTCCTCTCTCCTTTCTTTCCTTCCTAGTGTTATTTGGTTAGGGGAAAGAAATTCCAACAACCTGATGTAACTGCACCTGGTAAAATCAGAGATTTATGTCATTTGGCCCCAGGATTCACTAATAGCCTCTATATGTTTCCATAATTCTTTTTTCATCTCTTTGCTTGCTTCAGATGTGAAAAAGAGAGTCTCTGGGCAAGGATGGACCTGTCTAAACTGTTCTAGGTCCAAATGCAAGCAGGTTACTAAACAAGAGAATGAGGTTTGTCTTTACTTAGATGTTTGCACAAAGTGGTCCACAGCTGAACAATATTGGACTTGAAATCAGCAGGAGTCCTGATTCTGTCACTGAGCGTGTGACCTCGGACAGTCACTACTGTGCTACCTGAAGTCAGCCTCGGTTACTTCATTTAATAGAGATAAAATATTTCCCTTCCTACTTTGCAGAGTTGTGCAACTGAAGTGCAGTGATGTGGGCAAAAGCACCATGTCACCCGAAAAGCATTTTACTGGGAAAGCAAGGTGTATTTTTTAGTAAGGCAAACATATAATTTATCCTCCAAACTGGAACTTTTTTTTTTAGAGTAAAAATGGGAGCTCATTTAAAAATTTATGCAGGGCAGTAGGCGTAAACTGGTACTGCCCTAGGCAAACTGGGACAAATGACCATCTTAATTCTAAGTAAACATATACTTTTGCCCTGTCCTAAAGAATAACTCAAGACTGCTTACAACTGATTTCTTGGTGGTGGTGGTGGAAGATGCTTTGGTGGGGAAATTATAGGGAAGGGTGAGGAGAGTGGTAGCTCATGATTATGAAGGAAGAACCAAGAAACTTCTCCAAACGTGCAGAAATCAAGCGCAGTGTCGTAGCTGCATTCTGAGATTTAAATGTGCAGAACACGTGACGAGCCCTTGAGATGTTGTGACTCAACGAGAAATATGTATTTGGCCACATTCGGATGACCAAAATGTATTTCTCACATATATATGATCTTCAACCTGAGTTCCTGGCTCATAGTTCTCAGAATCCTTGGAATTTCCTGAGCAGTAAGAGCCATAACAGCATCTTTTTTATAGTTTTTGTTCGCTTGTCCTCACTTCTTAAAATGGCTTCTGTGCCTTCGAGGTGAAACAGATGCCTTGTTATTCAGAACAGGCTTCTTTCCACCACTACTGGGTTTGTGTTAATTTTTTTTTAAAAGCACCTAAGGATGGGGGCTTGTTACCAAGGGAACCAACCCTGAGATTAAAGGATTGACACTTTTGGTCCTACCTCACCCTTCACTCTCCACCTCCAGGGAGGTGGGTAGGAACTAGGGGCTGGAAATTGAGTTCAGTCATCGATGGCCAGTGATTTTCATCAATTAAGCCTATAATGAAGCCTTCGTAAAAGCCCAAGAGGAGGGATTCAGAGAGCTTCTGGGTGGGTGAATAGGTGGAGATGCTGGGAGAGTGATGTGGCCAGAGAGGGCATGGAAGCTCAGCATCCTTTCCCTGTACCTTGCCCTGCGCATCTGTTCTACCTGGTTGTTCCTAGCTATATCTTTTTATAATAAACCGGTGATCCAGTAAGTAAAAAGTTTCTCTTGGTTTTGTGAACTGCTCTAGCAAATTAATCAAACCTGAGAAGGGGGTCGTGGAAATCTCTGATTTATAGCCAGTCGGTCAGAGGAACAGGTAGCAATATGGACTTACAACTAGCATCTGAAGTCCAAGAAAGGGGGACTTTGGAACCTCTAGTTTATAGCAGGCTGGCCGGAAGCACAGGTGATCATGTGGGCTTGTGGTTGGCATCTGAAGGCACGGGGGCAGCCTTTTAGGGCAGCCTTTTACCTGTGAAATTACCCTGCGCTGCCTCAGGTTTACAGTGTTGTGTTGTTGTTTTGTTGCTTCAGTTGTGTCTGACTCTACGACCCCACTGACTGCAGCCTGCCAGGCTCCTCTGTCCATAGGATTCTCCAGGCAAAAATACCGGAGTGGGTTGCCAATTCCTCCTCCAGGGGATCTTCCCAACCCAGGGATTAAACCCCTGTCTCTTGAGTCTCCTGCATTGGCAGGTGGATTCTTTACCACGGAGCCAACTTAGAATTGAGTTAAATTCTAGGACACCCAGCTGGTGTCTAGAGAACTGTGAACCACTGTGGCATTGGATCCAGGAGCCCATTTAGTCTTCCTCTGAAAATGGTGCAGATGGTGGTTAAGAAGTGGAAGGAAGAAAGAACTGGATGGGTTGAACAAGAAGTACCTTAACTACTTCACTTTGATCACCATCCTCACAAAGGGAGAAGAGAAAGGGCTTCCCTGGTGGTACAGTGGTTGAGAGTTCACCTGCCAATGCAGTGGATTTGATCCCTGGTCCAGGAAGATCTCAGTGCCATGGGGCAACTAAACCCATGCACCACAACTACTGACCCCGTGCTCTAGAGCCCAGCAGCCACAGCTACTGAAGCCCACAAGCCCTACAGCCTGGGCTCTGCAACAAGAGAAGCCACTGCAATGAGAAGCCAGTGCATTAGAAAAAAAAAAAAAAGAGTGAGGAGAAGAGAAAAAAAAAAATACGTGCCACACCAGTGTTGACTAAGGTAATGAAAGGGTACTGGAATGATTTTGATCTTGACGTTTATTCATTTAACTTGCTTTCCTTCTGTTGCTGACCTTGATACATGTATGATATCAGTACAGTCATTCTTATTTGTTGAATAAACAAGAGCCATGCAAACTTAAAAAGCTACTGGTAAGAAAAGTATAGACCAGACTAGAAGTAAGAAGACATGGCTCTGTTGCAGTCCCACCCAGCAGTGGCTTGGAGTGGTCAAGTTCTCTTTTGAACATTGTTATTTCAAGGCTCTGTGACACTAATATTAAGCTGGGGAAAGATGGATTTCCTCTATAATGTGAAGGGTGGGGCAGAAATCCGGACTGTAGCGGAAACTAACTCAGCCCATAGCAGTGGTCTCGGTGAAATTTTTGACCTCAAAGCAGAGGAGGCAAGGAGGATGGATTGATTTTGAGTTAGCTAAAAGATGGAATGGACAGAATTAGTTGAACAGATGTGAAAGAGCATTGCTTCCGTTTGCAGAGTCATGTAGTGTTCCAACTGAAACTCCTCTGCTTCTGAAGAAATTCGATCCTCTAGTGAAAACAGGAACTCTTGACATACCAGCTAGCTAAAGTGACCGTGGCTCACATATAGTTCTGGTGTCAAGAAAAAGAAGGAAGATGAAAGCAGAAGAGAGCTGAGTTCTAGCTGTCCCATTATGAATAACAAGTTAGAATCCACAATCCTCATGATCCCAGTGGTGGCAAACAGAGACCTCCAGGGACTGCAGATCAACTCCTGAATCCCACTATGTTTTACATGTCAGGGATGTTCTTAAGTGAGACATGTGTAAGTCAGGAGCTCTTTCCCGTATGTCTAGCTGATGTACACCAGACTGGTATCTTGGTACTGATTTGTATATACTCAGAAAAATTGAAAGCAAGGTATCGAACAGATGTTTGTACACCAGTGTTCATAACAGTATTATTCATAATAACCGAAGAGGGAAACAACCCACAGATCATCAGTGGATGAATGGATAAAGAAAAGGTGGTCTATACATAAAATGGAATATTATTTAGGCTTAAAAAAGGAAGGGAATTCTTTCCATGATACCTGGATGAACCTTGAAAACATTATGCTAATTGAAATAAGTCAAACCTAAAAGGAAAACTACTGTATGATTCCACTTATATTCGGGACCTAGAACAGTCAAATTTATTGAGACATAAAATAGAATGGTAGTTGCCAGGAACTGAGGGGAGGAGGGAATGGGGAGTTGTGATTCAACGGGTACAGAGTATCAGTCCGAGATGATGAAAGAGTCCTGTGATGGATCACGGTCATTGTACAGCAATGTGAGTTCACTTAATGCCACTGAACTGTATACTTAAAAATGGTTAAAATGATAAATTTTATATTATGTATATTTACCACTATTTTAGAAAGTTAAAAATATGACAGGAAAAACCTTTCTGAGGGTGTGCAGTAGACAGCTAAAAAAAACAGCAATGTAAATCCAAAGTTAAAGCGAATCTAGGTCTACCTACAAACTGAGGCAGGCAAGATATTTTCCCCAACATGGCCATCCCCTCTCTTAAGTTCTGGCTCATAGTGATACAGAGGTAATAATGCATTTCCCAAAGGAAATCATAGGACTTCCGTGGTGGTCCAGTGGTTATCCACCTGCCAGTGCAGGGGACATCGGTGCCACCCCTGGTCTGGGCAGGTCCCCACGCGCTCGCTGCAGGGCAACTAAGCCCGTGCACCACAGCTGCTGAGGCGCCCGTGCTCTGCAGCAAGAAGCCGCCACAGTGAGAAGTCCGTGCATGGCAACCAGAGAGTAGCCACAGCTAGAGAAAGGCGGCACGTGGCAACGGAGACCCAGCATGGCCAAAAATAAGAAGTAAATAAATATTTTTTAAAGAAAGAAAGAACAGGAGGAAGAGCAGCAGCACGCTATTGCATGTTCCAGGCTTCTGAAACTTTTCCATCTAAGTGTCCCTCACAGCTAAGAAGTGTGAGCTTTGAACTCTAATTTCTGGAGACAGAGTTTAAAGCCTTCATCAGAAATGGGAAGCTTAGTTTCTTTGAAGTTCGGCGTCCCAACTTCAAACTTTGTCAGTTTTCCATTCTATTCCCTAACATATTTACATTGATCTTAGTATCATTCTGCCATGTAACTCATTCAGCTGGTGCTGTTTGAGTGCATATGCCTGACCATTCACAATTCCTAGCAGGGGTAGAGTGGGGAACAAGAGAGAGAAGGCTGCATTCCTCATAGAATTGTGGTAGGGGATGATGGAGAAAAAAAAAAGGAGGCTAACATGACCTAGCATCATGCAAAACTGTTCCCAACCATGTGAGTTTTGTTTAGCTTCCTGCCCCTTCCCAGTTTGACACACTCGCCTGGGGGTTAGAACAGTGTTCTGTGTGGTTGTGCGAGTCTGAATGCATCCATTGGGTTCTCTTCATCTCCATTTCCTCAGCTCAGAAGTCACAGGACTGGGTCCCCAAGCAGTCATTGTTAGGCAGAGCAGAGCCCTGCGGGCCTTAGCATGGCTGGAACTTTCTCCAGCAACTCCTTGCTTTATTTATTTTTTTAAAGAAAGAGCAATCTCCAGGCGTTTTTTGTTGTTTGACTAAGAAAACAAAACCAGGCAGAGAAGTCCCCGAGGAAAGTCATGCTTCATGACTGCTGTGTAGCCCTTCATCTTCTAAGTACTTACTGTATTTCATTTTAAAGATTTTAGACATTTATTTTGATCACAAATGCAATCCAAGTGTGAATAAATAAATGTATTATCTTTTAAGAACCGCTCCCCCCCACCCCCCGGCCATGTTCCTTTAAACAGAAAAAGATTCTGAATGTTTCTTCAGAGCCTATTTGGCCATAGTTATCCCACCTACAGTTTTAAAAACAGACTGAACTTGATCTTCTGAAATCCTTCCTAGAACTACAGCTCATTCAGTTGAAGAATTCCTGAGAGAGAAGTTCTACTAGTATTGTCAATAGTCTCCAAAAGGTGAGGATGATAACTGGGCTGATGGCAACTAGAAAGGGTTTTTGGCAAAAGGAGAATCCTTGGGAAACTGGGCAGAGGCAAATCTTGTCAGGAAGATGCCAGTTTCTTGGATGAGAGCCCGGAGAACGCCACCATTGAGGATTACCCAGCATGGCCTCTGGTCCCTTTCTTGCTCCCAGGCCGGCTCCTGTGAAGACTTCACTCGTGATGGAGTTCCGGGTATCTTCTTTTTCTCTGACTTGAACTGTACTGCAGTCGGTCTCAGAAAACAGACCTCTTCAGGCTGCAAAGTTACCTCCCAACTGCGGGACCCTGGTTTTAATAGCTATCAAATTCCCTCGTTGTCTGTGGTTTACTCCTACCAGAAAATTGTGAAAACCTTTGATTACTTGAGACATCCCACTATTTACGGTTCCCATCCTAAAGGCCCCCACCGCAGCCATCCATAATGCACCAAGGGCAGGGCTGGCGTGCCTCCTGCCCCACCTGGACTCCGCTGCTTCTCGGTCAAGCCCTTGCTTTAGTACTCTCCTCTGTTCCCACTGAGCAACAGACAGCTCCTGTAAAAATGATTTCTGGTGCCCCCGGGAACCTGTTTGCTCCTGTGGAAGCTTGCTTTCTCTTTGCAGATGATCTGAGAATGAGGATGTGTGAACTTTAGACTTGGCTTCATATGATAAAAGTACAGTATAATCTACCTTACCCCCAAGTTTGTTATAATTTGGGATTTGGATTCTATCCAGCTCTCATTATAATAATTGCTCCTTATTAAATGCTCAAAATATGCCAAGTGCTATTAAATGCATCGTTTCATTTAATCCTCAGGTGAACTTTATCAGACAGTTTAGCATAATAGCTGAAAGCAGGGCTCTGAAGGCAGACTGCCTGGATACTCTCTTGTCTGCCTTACTTAACAGCTGTGTGACTTCAGACAAGTTACTTAGCCTCCCTCTGAGCCTCGGTTTACACGTCTATAGAAAGGGATAATAATAGTACCCAACTGCTGTGAGAATGACTTGAGTTAATAATATGTAGAACACCAGAGAGCAAGTTCTCTTTTAAAAAGATGTGCGTATTATTACCCTCATTTTCCAGATGAGAAAATTGAGACTTAGAGATGTTAAACAACTTGCCAGAGTCACGCTGGTGGGGAGGACAGAGGTATGGTTAGAACCCAGTGCCATCAGAAGCTGAAGTCCATGGTCCAGATGACTACTCATCCAGAAGACTTAATTACCAGGATTGCTAGCTTCCAAAAAAACCTCATTAAAGAGGTTTCTTTCACTTTATATCCTGGCTTGCACCTTAAGGCTCTTACTATGGCCGCATTCCATGACTACATTCTATACTACGATGATGCTGTGTGTCTTGTCTCTCTAGCTTATGGTGTCTCTGTAGCATCTTAACTTTCCCAATAATGAGATTTAATGGGCCAAGAGAAATAGATCAGATGAGCAAGAGAGTGGAGGGAAAATAGTAGAG
The DNA here is from genome assembly GCF_001704415.2 of Capra hircus. NCBI lineage: Eukaryota > Metazoa > Chordata > Mammalia > Artiodactyla > Bovidae > Capra > Capra hircus. Next base: position 36,222,294 of record NC_030833.1, read on the forward strand.
TGCCCAGACAAGCAGAAGATTCAGGAAGGGACTAAAATTAGATCTGTGTTCTTTGTGGGGATCTTTACTGCCTATGAACACCAGCTACTCCTTTCCTGAGGGTCCTAGCCAAGACCCCAGCTTTGGACAACAGAAGTACGTTAGGAAGAAATCAGAGGTGTGTATACTGGAGTGTGATAATGAGGTTATCATTATAGAAGAGAAAATAGGCTGGCTTTAGTTAATATTATAAAAATTGCTTTTCTTTGCTTCTTAGCATTTTAATTTTTAATAGTATAAGTCCTAAAGGGAGGAAGAATTAGGCAAGGGTTTAATCATAAAACATTATTTACTTTACAAACAGATGTATGGACACACACACAATTCTTGGCAACTACAATGTAACAGAGGCCAGCACTGGTTTTCTGGAGCAGCAGTAGTTTCCCCTTCAGTGTGCAAAGATAGGACATCAAGAAGCTCCATTTTTACACAAATCCTGGTATATTCGTTTAACCTTTCCCCTTGCTCCATATGTACATTCTAAATTATAAAACTAGGTTTTGAAGTTTTATGCAGTATTTAATACAGGTTAAATTTTTAACAGTATAAAAGGATACTCTATGAAGAACAAAAACTTTTCTCTCTTCCCTCAATTGCACTTCTCAAAGGCAATCACTGTAAACACTCTCTGTTTCTAATTCATCTAGTGATCACCGTTATACTCTTATACATTCTTAGTTCCCTGTTACTGATTTATTAACTTTAGATGATTTCCTTTATTCTGCTTTGGAAGATGAAAAATTTCAGTGTATTTTACCACCTCCTACTTTCCTGTGTTCCATCATATCTTTTCGATCTACTGCTCTCTGACCAAGTTGGCATCTGGCACGGCGGGGATACGTTTGACTTTAGGATAATAATGGTTGCCCTTTGTCAAGTCTTTGTTCTTGCCAGGCAGGCAATATGCTAACAATTTATGTATGGTAATTTAGTTAATCTTCAGACCCACGCTACTCAAGAGGCAGTACCCACCTTTCACAGATAAGTAAATTTAGGTTTTGTCTAGTTACGTTTCTTGCTCAGAGTTCTATACTTACGACTGGTGGAGTTAGACTTTGCCTTGACTCTCTAACACCCAAGTCCACTTAACCATTCAGTTCAGTTCAGTTGCTCAGTTGTGTCCGACTCTTTGCGACCCCATGAATCACAGCACGCCAGGCCTCCCTGTCCATCACCAACTCCCAGAGTTCACCCAGATTCACGTCCATCGAGTCAGTGTTGCCATCCAGCCATCTCATCCTCGGTCGTCCCCTTCTCCTCCTGCCCCCAGTCCCTCCCAGCATCAAAGTCTTTTCCAATGAGTCAACTCTTCGCATGAGGTGGCCAGAGTACTGGAGCTTCAGCTTTAGCATCATTCCTTCCAAAGAAATCCCATGGTTGATCTCCTTCAGAATGGACTGGTTGGATCTCCTTGCAGTCCAAGGGACTCTCAAGAGTCTTCTCCAACACCACAGTTCAAAAGCATCAATTCTTCGGTGCTCTGCCTTCTTCACAGTCCAACTCTCACATCTATACATGACTACTGGAAAAACCATAGCCTTGACTAGACGGACCTTAGTCGGCAAAGTAATGTCTCTGCTTTTGAATATACTATCTAGGTTGGTCATAACTTTTCATCCAAGGAGTAAGCGTCTTTTAATTTCATGGCTGCAGTCACCATCTGCAGTGATTTTGGAGCCCAAGAAAATAAAGTCTGACACTGTTTCCACTGTTTCCCCATCTATTTCCCGTGAAGTGATGGGACTAGATACCATGATCTTTGTTTTCTGAAGGTTGAGCTTTAAGCCAGCTTTTTCACTCTCCTCTTTCACTTTCATCAAGAGGCTTTTTAGTTCCTCTTCACTTTCTGCCATAAGGGTGGTGTCATCTGCATATCTGAGGTTATTGATATTTCTCCCGGAAATCTTGATTCCAGCTTGTGTTTCTTCCAGTCCAGCGTTTCTCATGATGTACTCTGCATAGAAGTTAAATAAGCAGGGTGACAATATACAGCCTTGACATACTCCTTTTCCTATTTGGAACCAGGCTGTTGTTCCATGTCCAGTTCTAACTGTTGCTTCCTGACCTGCATACAGATTTCTCAAGAGGCAGGTCAGGTGGTCTGGGATTCCCATCTCTTTCAGAATTTTCCACAGTTTATTGTGATCCACACAGTCAAAGGCTTTGGCATAGTCAATAAAGCAGAAGTAGATGTTTTTCTGGAACTCTCTTGCTTTTTCGATGATCCAGCAGATGTTGGCAATTTGATCTCTGGTTCCTCTGCCTTCTCTAAAACCAGCTTGAACATCAGGAAGTTCACAGTTCACGTACTGCTGAAGCCTGGCTTGGAGAATTTTGAGCATTACTTTACTAGCATTAGTGACCTAGAAAAACAAATGCTTTAAGGCTAGTCTAGTTCTGCCAAGCTGTATTCACCTTGTTCCTTTGTTCTGCAAGTTATGTATGCCTAAGTGTATGTGTGTGGGTGCACATGTTCATGAGTATCCACATTTATAATGTAGAAATAAAATCTATGACATATATTTAAAAGGGTGGGGGAGGGAAAAATAGATGGTCATAAGTTTCTTCATATAGGGATACATTTATTATTATTTTGTGGGTGACAGTCAATTATCTTTTAAAGATAATAAAAGAAGGAAAAGATCTTTTATATATACTCAAATATTTACCATTTCTGGCACCCTTCTTGCCTTTGTGAAGATCTAAGTTTCTTTATGGTATCATTTTCCTTTAGCCTGAGGAACTTTTAAAAAACATTTCTTGTGGAGAAGATTCTGGGAATAAGATAATAGAGTAGAAAGATCCAGAACTCACCTCCTATTGTGGGCGCACCAAAATTACAACCACTTACGAGCAACTGTTGATGAGAAAGACTGGAATCTAACAGAAGAAGATTTTCTACAACTAAAGATATAGAGAAAGATATACCCGCATGAATGCAGAGTTCCAGAGAATAGCAAGGAGAGATAAGAAATCCTTCTTAAGTGAACAGTGAAAAGAAATAGAGGAAAGCAATAGAATGGGAAAGCCTAAAGATCTCTTCAAGAAAATTAAAGATACCGAGGGAAATTTTTCATGCAAAGATGAGCATGAAAATGAACAGAAACCACAAAGACCCAACAGATGCAGAAGAGATTAAGAAGAGGGGGCAAGAATACACAGAACTGCACAAAAAAGGTCTTAATGACCTGGATAACCCAAGTGATGTGGTCTCTCACCTAGAGCCAGATATCCTGTAGTGTGAAGTCAAGTGGGGCTTAGGTAGTATTACTACAGACAAAGCCAGTGGAGGAGATGGAATTCCAGCTGAGCTATTGCAAATCCTAAAAGATGATGCTGTTGAAGTGCTGCACTCAATATGTCAGCAAATTTGGGAAACTCTGAAGTGGCCACAGGACTGGAAAAGGCCAGTCAGTTTTCATTCCAATCTCAAAGAAAGGCAATGCTAAAGAATCTTCAAATTACCATACAATTGCACTCATTTCACATGCTAGCAAGATTATGCTCAAAATCCTTCAAGTTAGGCTTCAGCAGTACGTGAACAGAGAACTTTCAGATGTACTAAACTGGGTTTGGAAAAGGCAGAGGAACCAGAGATCAAATTGTCAACATCTGTTGGATCATGAAAAAGGAAGGGAGTTCCAAAAAATATATACTTCTGCTTCACTGACTTGACTAAAGCCTTTGACTGCGTGGATCACAACAAACTGTGGAAAATTCTTAAAGAGATAGGAATAGCAGACCACCTTACCTGTCTCCTCAGAAACCTGTATGCAGGACAAGAAGCAACAGAACTAGACATGAAACAACTGACTTGTTCAAAATTGGAAAAAGTACATCAAGGTTGTATATTGTTGAGAGAGTCATTTCCTAGGCAGGTTGATAAGAAGTCTAGGGGTCCCCAAGGAAAGAGGGGTCTGGAATTCTCAAGGAGGAAGAAAGGACAAACTTTTTTTCTCTACATTCCTTAGGATTATATAACAACAATGTATTCTGCCTGAGGATAGTCTGTGGATTAAACCTTCTGGCTAATTCCATTATCTTGAAATGTAAATTATGGGAGAAGGTCTGATGAGGTCTTTACAACCTCCAGATATTCTTTGGATTTACTGGAGAGTATATAACTCCATTGCTAACACTAGCAAGGGGGTACTTTTTCTGCCCCCTTCTGATGCCTATGTCAGAAACCTTCTCTATCTCCTTTATACTTTAATAAAACTTTATTATACAAAAGCTCTGAGAGATCAAGCCTTGTCTCTGGCCCCAGATTGAATTCTTCTTCTCCGGGGGCCAAGAATCCTGCCGTCATGATTCAATAACAACCTTTCATCTTAGGGGCTCATCCAGTATCCTTCAGGACAAGGTAAGGATGCTTGGAGCTCTAGTTCTTTGTTCTCTTAGCGAACACGTTTTCTGCTGTGCTTTACTAACTCTAATGGTGTGCTTGTGTGAATGAATGACATGCCCTGCGTGAAGTAAATAAGGAGCCCTGCTCTGCGATTCCACGGTGATCTCATACAGCTTATGGCAGAAACCTGTCGGGGGTTTATACCATTGTCGTGATTCAACAACAACCTTTCATTGTCACCCTGCTTATTTAACTTATATGCAGAGTACACCATGTGAAATGCTGGGCTGAATGACTCACAAGTTGGAATCAAGATTGCTGGGAGAAATATCAACAACTTCAGATAGGGAGATGATACCACTTTAATGGCAGAAAACAAAGAGGAACTAAAGAGCCTCTTGATGAAGGTCAAAGGGGAGAGTGAAAAAGCTGGCTTAAAACTCAACATTCAAAAAAAGATCATGGCATCTGATCACAGCACTTCATGGCAAATAGATGGGGAAAAAGTAGAAACAGAGACAGATTTTCTTTTCTTGGGCTCCAATATCACTGCAGATGGTGACTGCAGCCATGAAATTAAAAGATGCTTGCTCCTTGGGAAAAAAGCTATGACAAACCTAAACAGCATATTAAAAAGCAGAGACATCATTTTGTCCACAGAGGTCCATCTAGTCAAAGCTATGGTTTTTCCAGTAGTCATGTATGGATGTGAGTGTTGGCCCATAAAAGAAGGAAGAATGCTGAAGAATTGATGCTTTTGAACTGTGGTGCTGGAGAAGACTCTTGAGAGTCACTTGGACAACAAGGAGATCAAACCAGTCAATCCTAAAGAAAATCAACCCTGAATATTCATTGGAAGAACTGATGCTGAAGCTGAAGCTCCAATACTTTGACCACCTGATGTGAAGAGCTGACTCACTGGAAAAGACCCTGATGCTGGGAAAGATTGAGGGCAAGTGGTGAAGGGGGCAAAAGAGGATGAAATGTTTGGATAGCACCACTGACTCAATGGACATGAGTTTGAACAAACTCTGGGAGATAGTGAAGAACAGGGAAGCCTCGCATGCTGCAGTCCATGGGGTTGCAAAGAATTGGACACGACTTAGGGACTGAACAACTGGATGACAACAAAAGATATAAAGAAGGAACCACAACAAACTGATAGAAGGGGCAAAGTCATCATATAGTCAAGACCCATACCCCAGGTGGTCACCCACACAGGGGAGGATAGTTACAGTTGCTTAGGGTCTCCTCAAGGATCAAGGGGTCTGAACCCCATACTAGGTTCCTCAGCCCAGGGGTCTTATACTGGGAGGAAAAGCCCCTAGAAGGTTTGGCTTTGAAGACCAGCTAGGCTCACTTTTGGGAGACTCGGAGCGCTGTGGAAAGTAGACTCCACTCTTAAAGGGGGCACACAAAATCTCACATGCTCCAATATCTTGGACAGAAGTAGTAATTTGAAAGGAGCTGGGTGAGACCCACCTGTTGATCTCAGAGAGTCTCCCAGAGAGGCAGGAGGCAGCTGGAGCTCCCCCTGGGGACACAGACACTGGAGTCAGCAATTCTTGAGAACCCATTCTATCGCTTGGACACTGGTGCTGATGGTAGCAAGAATAAACCTGCAAAAACCACAAATATGTGGAGGCTAAACAGTATACTACTAAACAACCAATGGATCCCTGAAGAAATTACAGATGAAGTTTTAAAATACTTGGAGAAAATGAAAATGAAAACACAACAATCCAAAATCTGGGGGATGTTTTAAGGGGGAAGTTTGTAGTAATACAAGCCTACTTCAGGAAAAAAGAAAAATCTTAAACAACCTAACTGTACACCTAAAGGAACTAGAAAAAGAAAACAAACAAAACTCAGTTAGTAGAAGGAAATAATTCATAAAGATCAGAGCAGAAATAAATGAAATAGAGATTAAAAAGCAATAAAAAATGTCAATAAAACTAAAAACCAAAACATGATACCAAACCAGACAAATATATAACAAAAAAAGAAAACTACAAGTCAGTGTCACTGATAAACACAGATGCAAAAATCCTCAACAAAATATTAGCAAATGGATTCAAAAATGCATTAAAAGGATTATTCACCATAATCAAGTGGAATTTATCCCAAGGATTCCTGAATAGGTCAGTATGCCAGGATAGGTCAATATCCACATGTTAATATCCACACTGTCAACAAATTGAATAATAAAAATCATATGATCATGTTAATAAATATAGAAAAAAATCTTTTGACAAAATTTGACATCTGTATATGATGTTGAATCAATGAAGTGGGCATAAAGGAAACATACTTCAGCATAATAGAGATCATATATGATAAGCCCACCCTCTTTGACATAAATCATAGCACTATATTTTTGGATCTGTCTCCTAAGGCAATATAAATGAAAGCAAAAATATGGAGCCTAATTAAACTTAAATCTTTTGCACAGCAAAGGAAACCATCAACAAAACATTACCCTGCTGAATGGGAGAAAATATTTGCAAATGATGTGACCAGCAAGAGGTTAATATCCAAAGTACAAAACCAACTCATACAACTCAAAAACAGACAAACAAACAAAAAATGCAACCCAATTAAAAAATGGAGTGAACATCTGAATAGGCATTTCTCCAAAGAAGATGTAGAGATGGCCAACAGGCACATGACAAGATGTGCAGCATAGCTAATCATGAAAAATGCAAATCAGAACCACAATGAAGTATCACCTCACACCTGTCGGAATGGCTGTCATCAAAAAGAACGCGAATAACAAATGTTGGCAATATGTTTAGAAAAAGGAACCCTTGTACACTGTTGGTGGGAATGTCAATTGGTGCAGCCACTATAGAAAACAGTATGGAAGTGCCTGAAAAAACTAAAAACAGAGCTACTATACAATCTAACAATTCCATTCCTGGGTATCTATCAAAAGAAAATGAAAATACTAAGTCAAAGATATATATATATATATATATCCCAGTATTCATAGTATTCTGATATATATATATAGTAATCCTATCTATCTATATATGAAAGTGAAAAGTGAAAGTGAAGTGGCTCAGTCATGTCCAACTCTGCAATCCTATGGACTGTAGCCCAGCAGGTTCCTCCATCCATGAGATTTTCTAGGCAAGAATACTGGAGCGGGTTGCCATTTCCTTCTCCAGAGGATCTTATATACTTCTCCATATGCATAGAAAGAGAGGTATAATACTCAGCCTTAAAAAAAATGAAATTTTTCCATTTGCATCAACATAGATGGACATGAAGAGTATTGGAAATGATTGACATAATAGTGGATTGATTGAGTTGACTTTATGAATCTTGTTGTTCAGTCACTCAGTTGTGTCTGACTCTTTGCGACTCCATGGACTACAGCACGCCAGGCTTTCCTGTCCTTCACTTACCCTCACGAGTTTGTTCAAACTATGACCATTGAGTCAATGATGCCATCCAATGATCTCATCCTCCATTGGTTAGTAAAATAAGTCAAGCAGAGAAGCATAAATATTGTATGATATCACTTATATGTGGAATTTTAAAAATAAAGCAAATGAAATGAATATAACAAAAGAGAAACAGACTCACAGATATAAAGAACTAGTGGTTACCAGTGGGGAGAGGGAAAGGGAAGGGGCAAGATAGAGGTAAATGATTAAGAGGTACAGACTGCTAGCGTAGTGTAGTGTTAGTCGCTCAGTGGTGCCCGACTCTTTCTGACCCCATGGACTGTAGCTCGCTGGGCTCCTCTGTCCATGGAATTCTCCAGGCAGGAATACTGGAGTGGGTTGCCATTCCTTTCTCCAATATAAACTACTGTGTATAAAATAAATAAGCTACAGCACAGAATATATATTTATAGCACAGAAATATAACCAATATTTTATAATAACCTTAAATGGAGTATAATCTATAATATTTTGAATCACTCTATTGTACACCTGAAACTAATATGATATTGTAAATCAACTACACTTCAATTTTTTAAAAATGAGCAACATATCTGCTGGCAACTAAGTCTCTTATTCTTTGTCTGAAACATGTCTTTTGAGCGATATTTTTGTTAAATATATAATTATATGTTGGCTGCTTTTTTTTCTCTTCACCCTTTAAAGATCTTATTCTATTCTCTTTTGGCTTGTATTTTCTTTGATGAGACATCAGTAATTTTCTTATATCTGTGCCCTTGTTTTCCTGGTCAACTTTTTATTGATTTTCGTCAGTATTCATTTGTGTAATTTGTAGTTTTCCCTGTGTTTATCCTGCTTGAAGATCATTGAGCTTCTTGGATCTTTAAGTTGATATTTCCGTCAAATATAGAAAAATTAGCAACCATTATTTTTTCAAACATTTTCTCAGTCCCTCCTCCCTACCACTACACTACCTCCCTAATACATTTATACAAATGTTAGACTGCTTCATTTTGTTTCACAAATCATTGATTCCCTATTCATTGTTTAAACTGAAGTATAGGCTATGGTTTTTCCAGTAGTCATGTATGGATGTGAGAGTTGGACTCTAAAGAAAGCTGAGTGCCGAAGAATTGATGCTTTTGAACTGTGGTGTTGGAGAAGACTCTTGAGAGTCCCTTGAACTGTAAGGAGATCCAACCAGTCCATCCTAAAGGAAAGCAGTCATGGGTGTTTGTTCATTGGAAGGACTGATGTTGAAGCTGAAACTCCAATATTTTGGCCACCTGATGCGAAGAGCTGACTCATTTGCAAAGACCCTGATGTTGGGAAAGATTGAAGGCAGGAGGAGAAGGTGACAACAGAGGATGAGATGGTTAGATGGCATTACCAACTCAATGGACATGAGTCTGGGTAAACTCTGGGAGTTGGTGATGGACAGGGAGGCCTGGCATTCTGCACTTCATGAGGTCGCAAAGAGTCAGACACAACTGAGCAACTGAACTGAACTGAACT